>NC_058369.1:31937500-32267500 GCF_018350175.1 Felis catus | reverse complement strand
AAATAAGGGGGGGCCTATGACCAAATAACACTAGTATGGAGGATTCTGATGGGCTACCTAGCTAGAGAAAAATCAAATACCTCCAAGTAGTGGGAAGTGTATTTCCCAGATGCATTCCTCTGTGCCCAAATTAACCCCACGTGAGATGACACTGCTTACTTCTCTTTCCCGCTTTCTCAGTTTATTGCTCTCCAATAATTGGCAGGATTGGCCTTGAAAAGCAGGAAACGCCTAAGCCCTTCAATTCCACTTCAAAGGGCATTTTTTGCTTGCCTCCTGTGTGCTAGGTAAAGGGGTAGGAATAGGACGAAGATAAAGAGAAGGAGATCCCCTCAAGGAGCCCACGGTCTGCACAGTAAACCAGCGAGAAAGGAACTGATTGCAAAAGGGGACCTATATACTCTAACAATGATGCTGTTACCATAGTCCTGCCAGTGTGATAGCCAATACGAAAGAGAAAATAAAACACAAACGACCAATGTACAAATTTATGTCAAATTCCGACCAAAGAGCCAGATGACGCCAAGAAATTCTGGGTTCAAGGGGAATCCTTTGTTTAGGGAAAAATATTTGAGACATTTTCAAGGGAGATGTTAATCATTTGTTTTAATAGAAATCGTGTTTTTCTCTTGCAAAATAGCAATTCACATCTATGGAGGAAAGTAATTTTGCCTCGGTCGTTATATCCATGATTAATTAAGTGGATGAATTGGAAAATCGTGCTTTAGTGAGATTTAACTTATTTAGTGAGCTCAGTGTATTTCGGAGATCTGTACAGACAAAACCTTTTTCAAAATCTATCCCCCAATCTTATTCTCTAACCACCCAGTTCTTTCATCCTTCACAAGCAATCACCAGTTTCAAACGAGAACAGCAAAAATGGTTGAATTTGGACCTAAGTAAATGAAATGTCTTCCTCTTACTTTAATATGCCTCCTACATTTTAAATAATGATCTAGTTGAAAGGGCAAGATTGGAAATTGTAAAATAAAGCTACAATTCCAGGTTTGGATAAAGGAACTGAAAACATAGTTATTTTGTGCTCCCAGGACATTCGTCGATTTGGTCTGTTTTGCAGACTGTTGTTCTCCACTATGGCCCCCAAATGGCTCTAAGAAGTCTCTGAACAGTTTCTTCCCATGCTTTCAGAATGCTTCCTTTGGCCTGAACAGAAGAGCAGAATCTAGTTCCTTACCTGTGAACTAAATTTTGTACTTTGTGATCTGGAGATAAGATTGAGCTTTAGAAAATCAAGCCAGCAGATGGCCACTTTAAATAAAAATGATTACCCTTGATCAAGTACCTACTCTAACCAGGTAGTATTATTCATTTAGCCCTCGAAGTAAAGCCGTGTTTGAGTAAACTTAGGCCCGTTTTAGAGGTAAAAAGACACTAATTTGCGCAAAGGCCAGCAAATGGCAGTGAAGGATTAAAAACCACCTTTGCTACCTTCGTGTGAAAATAATTGAATAGGTTAAAAAGCAACAGGATTTAGATGCAGGTCTCTTTCACCCCAGAGCCTGTCCCCTGAAGAAAATTAACCCCTCGACTGCACTGAGTCCCTTCAAAATGTTACTTAATAGATAATATTTGCTGACAATAACACTCTCCTGTTATAGGATATTGAAGGCTCTCCACTAACACCAATAGGGCTTCCATTATGTACAAGGTCTTATGCTTCTAATATGGGATACGGAGATGGGGGCTCCATGGCTTATACTCTAGTCAAAAAAATGAAATAATCATCGGCAATGCCTGGCTATCCACATACACATACATCAGGGATGGGGTATACTCATTCATTTATTCATTTGACAAATATTCATTGAGTGGTACAGTTTGAGCATCTGAGATTGTGTTTACTCATCTGAAAAATAAGGACAATAATTTCCTTGCCTATTACTCTATGCTGTTGCAAAGATTCAGTTAAGGAATGTGTGAAGTCATCTGAATGACTGCAAACTGCCCCACTTTCATACACTTATTACTGGGAAGCAATTCCACACAGGGATTGAGTACTTCCAAAGTTTGAATTCCACTGCTAGGTGACCTAGGGCAAAGTGTGCCCTTGTTGTAAACACGTACCTCTTAGGTTAACCTGAATGAGGTCTTGTTCCTTAACTACAAAAGTACTCGATGAACACTGTCATCGTGGGGTGTTTGGGCTCTGGACACCAATATAGGACCCAAAATTTCATTCCCAAGATAAAAGCTTCTTCCCAGGATACAATGAAAACAACATGCATTTGGGCATCCAATGGGTAATCCTGGCTCTGCCTCTCACTGGTGTGGGGCCTTAGGTATATCGTATAAGTTCTCTGAACTTTGGTTTCCTCTCCCATAAAATGGGTGTTTTAATACTAGTCTCAGAGATTTGTTACAATAAGTAGCTGAGAAGTGGACATAAAGCTTTCATTTATTGGCACTGCTCAATAAATACTAGTATGTTAGAAAAGCATAGCTCCTGCGTTAATAAAACACAACTCTCTTTCTTTTTTTCACTTTCTGTTTAAACTTTAATCAGTGAGGGTGATCTTGAAAAAGCTAGAGAGAATGGATAGGGCATGCCTCGCCTTCATCACCTCTCACCTTCCCTATTACCTTCTCTTTTTTAAAAAATTATTTTTAATATTTATTTATTTTTATTTATTTTGAGAGAGAGAGAGAGATACACACAGAATCTGAAGCAGGCTCCAGGCTCTGAGCTGTCAGCACAGAGCCCAGTGTGGGGCTCAAATTCCCGGACCGCAAGATCATGACAGAGATGAAGTTGTATGCTTAATTGACTGATCCACTCAGGCGCACCTCATCTTCTCTTTGTTAACTATAGACTTATAGCAGGCTAGAAAGGCTTATACTTGGCTGTGCAATTTCTGGCCTGTCAAAAAAACAAAGTGTTGGCTATTCCAGATTGCCACCTTATGGCTCCTTCCTCAAGCCCTCGACCTCCAGAAGGGCACATCCATCTACTTCCTACTAAGATCCCCTCCAGGCAGCCAAGAGTCTACACCAGCCCTCTTTCATGCATCCTGTATCTGATCTCTAAGAAATGCTCACACATCTGTTCTTCAATATGTGGAAACTGAGGCCTTTGCCCCCACAGCAAAACTCTCCCAAAATTAGCACCAGAGAAGTTGGTCAACCCTTCTCCAGCCATTGGTTTCCTTGGACGAGATCCCTAGACAATAGTTCCCCTAATCAGGACTTTTCATACGGAAATCAGTAGTCGTGAAATGTCCCAAACACAAGGGACACATTTCAGATTTTTCCAGTACCTCTCCAAACCTTTTTGTTTTTTTAAACCAGGCTTGTGGTTAGATAGGGATTAGAAAACGTCTTCTGTAAAGACAAAAATGATAAATATTTCAGGCTTTGCAGGCCAGTTTCTGTCATAGCTGGTCAACTCTCCTTTTTCAGTGCCAAAGCAGCCATACATGATATGTAAAGGGGTGTGGCTCATATGCCAACACACTGAACAACCTAGAAGAAATTGTTCAGTTCCTAGAGACATTACAATCTTCTGAGACTGAATCATCAATAAATAGAAACTCTGAATAGACCAGTTATGAGTAAGGAGATTGAAGCAGTAATCAAAAATGTCCCAATAAACAAAGTCCCAGATCAGCCGGTTTCACTGGTGAATTCTACCAAACATTCAAATGAGATTTAATACTTATCCTTTTCAAACTCCTCCAATAAAATGAAAAGGAGAGAACACTTTCAAAATCATTTTACAAGGCCATAATTATCCTAATACCAAAGGACACCACAAAGAAAATTAAAGACCAATATCTCTGATGACCATAGATGCAAAAATCAACAACAAAATATTAGCAAATCAAATTCAACAATTCAACAATCAAGAGGTTCATACACCATTATCAAGTGGATTTATTCCAGGGATGCAAGGATTGTTCAGTATCCACAAATCTATCAATATGATACACCACATTAACACCATAAATGACAAAAAACGTATGATCAACTCAATAGATTCAGAAAAAGCATTTGACAAAATTCAACATCCACTTATGATAAAAATTCACAATAAAGTGCATATAGATGAAGCATACGTCAACATAATAAAAGCCACGTATGACAAAGTTGCAGCAAACATCACCAAGGTGAAAAGCTAAAAATTTTTCCCCTAAAATCAGGAACAAGACAAAAATGCCCACTCTTGGCCACTATTACTCAATGTAGTGTTAGAAGATTTAGCCATGGCAATAAGACAAGAAAAAGAAATAAAAAGCATCCAAATTGGAAAGAAAGAAGTAAAACTGTCACTATTTGCGGATGACATGATACTATATATAGAAAACTTTAAAGACTCCATAGAAAAACTATTAGAACTAATAAAAATGAATTCATTAAATTTCAGGATATTAAATCAATGTGCAGAAATGTCTTGCATCTCTATACACTAATAACAAAATATCTGAAAGAGAAATTATGAAAACAATCCCATCTACAATTGCATCAAAAAGACTAAAATACCTAGAAATAAATTTAAGAAAGGAGGTGAAAGCTTTATACACTTAAAACTTTAAGATATTGATGAAAGAATTTAAACAAGACACAAATAGATAGTTCATAAAGGACGAGAAGAATTATTATTATTATCCATACAACCCAAAATAATCCACAAATTCTTTGCGGTCTCTACCAAAATTCCAATGGCTTTTTTCGCCTAACTAGAAGAAGTCATTCTAAAATTTGTATAGAACCACAAAAGACCCCAAATAGCCAAAGCAACTTTGAGAAAGAAGAACAAAGCTGGCAGTTTCATGCTTCCTAATTTCAAACTATACTACAAATCTATGGTAGTTAAAACATTATGGTGTTGGCATAAAATCAGACACACAGATTAATGGAACAGAATAAGGAAGGCCAGAAATAAATCCACTGATATATGGTCAGTTACTTTATGACAAAGATGTCAAGAATATACAATGGAGAAAGAACAGTCTCTTCAACAAATGGTGATGGGGAAGATGGGGAGCCACATGCAAAAGAATGAAACTTGACCATTATATTGTACATTATACAAAATTAATGCAAAATGGCTTAAAGTCTTGAATGTAATTCCTGAAGCTTTAAAACTCCTAATAATATAGGCATTAAGCTCCTTGACAAAAGTCTTTGAGTCGAATTTTTAAATCTGATGCCAAAAGCAAAGGCAACAAAAGCAAAATTAAAGTGTGACTACATCAAACTGAAAAGCTTCTGCACAGCAGAGGAAACCATCAACAGAATGAAAAGGCAACCTACTGGATGGAAGAAGATATCTGCAAATTGTATACCCAATAAGGGGTTGATATCCAAAGTATATAAAAGAACTCAATCAACTCAATAATAAAAAGCAAACCAAAAAGAACCAAAACAATCCAATCCTGTGGTAATGCCCAAATAACAAATTATTATGTTGTACACTCTAAATGAACATAATGTTATATGTCCATTTTATCTCAATTTTTTTAAAAACACAAGAATGCTGAATGAGCTTACTGGACATTTTCTTTAAAAATCTGTGTATGCAGATTCGTTTCATTCACTTTGTTATTTTGAATCTGTCATATTGATACGTCACCTGAAACTGAGACAGAAAGAGTTCTGTTTTAAAATCTTGTTGTAATAGTCATTACTGTTATTGTCATCATTACTGCCTAGAGTCTCTGCTTGAGAGGTGAAGAAAGAAATACAGTTGAATGGAGTAAATGGTGGCCAATTCTGTTTTCTTCTATTTCCATGCTAAAGTTGTTGATTCAAGTGATCAGGAAGAAGCACATGTATCCTATTTATCTGTTTTAGCTTATCTTCTCTGTCCTACAAGTGTGTCCAAGGTAAGAGTTGGGGCACGTTTTTTCCCATTATTGATTCAGTCATTTTCGGAATGTGGGCTCTAGGGCAATAATGTGACACCTTTCGGGTTCTAACTTTGTCCAGGAGAACAGACGTTAGCACTAGGATCCATTGTCATACTATTTACGGGGCCAACATATTTCAACTTCGTGTAGACTCGTTTTTGCATATGTCCAACAGCAAGTAGGTTTTAAGGATGTTTTAAGTAGCCAATGTACATTTACTCCTATGAAGGCCAAGTTTGCCAAATGAACTACTTCAATGTCAAGCTTCTTTCAGATTTGATCATGTTTTTAACCTTGGAGACTATGAGATTTACACCAAGGAAAAGGAAGGCTCAACTTAAAAGTAAAAGAATAATGTCTGGTTTTTTTTTTTTTAAGCAATCTCGTTTTCCTTCTGGAAGCATTACTCTGCTGTAATAAAGCTGTAGTACATCAAATGGATATTAATGTGCATCGTATCAAGGGGGCAATTTCTGGGCCACATTTGTATATAAATCCTCTTCCCTTAGGGTCACATAAGATCTGCCATCTGACAAGTTCAAAGCACTGAGAAAATGTGACCTCATTAATTTGCTCCACATCTCAGGGTCAGAAGAGACAGACATGATTTTTCTCCCATTCCGCAGGTGATGAACCTGAGGCCCAGAGAGGTTTTCACTGAAATAGGACCACACAGCTGGTACCAGGAGGCCTTAGACGTAGTTTCACTTACTGACCTCCATACCCTTTCACTTAGGTGATGGTAGATACTCTTCAAAACGAGACCATGGAACATTTTCTCATATATACATGCACTGAGTGCAAATATTTTTAAAAACTCTCACCATTCCAGTCCTGTGAATCAGTGACAATATTTTCCAGATTAGGAGCAGAATTTTCATACTCAAACCTTAGCATAACATCCATTCGTTTTATATTGGGGAAAATGAGGCCCGGGGGGTATAAAAGATAGTCCCTGGTCACACAGCTAATTGGAGACAAGGAGACCACATCTCCTGACATTGTGTGATCTTTTCTTAGACTCAGAATAGCATGTACACTTCTGCATCTGGTGCCAAGAGCAGACATCAGTAATCTGTCACCCTGCTCTTGTGTGCCACGTTTAGCCACAGTCTCTCATTCCTCCTAGGACTTCCAACCCTATGTTAAACAACAGCGGTGAGAGTGGACATCCCTGTCATGTTCCTGGTCTCAGGGGGAAAGCTCTCAGTTTTTCCCTATTGAGGATGATATCAGCTGTGGGCTTTTCATAAATGGCTTCTCTGATGTTTAAGTATGTTCCTTCTGTCCCGACTTTCTTGTGGGTTTTCATCAAGAAAGGATGCTGTATTTTGTCAAATGCTTTTTCTGCATCTATTGACAGGACCATATGGTTCTTACCTTTTTGTTGCTTAATGTGATGTAGCACATTGATGCATTTGCGAATATTGAACCAGCCCTGCAGCCCTGGAATGAATCCCACTTGATCACGGTGAATAATTCTTCTTATATGCTGTTGAATTCGATTCACTAGTATCTTCTTGAGAATTTTTGCATCCATATACATCAGAGATATTGGCCTGTAGTTCTCTATTTTTTTTTTCCCTGGGTCTCTGTCTGGTTTGGGAATCAAAGTAATGCCAGCTTCATAGAATGAGTCTGGAAGTTTTCTCATTACTTCTAAACACAGCACTCCAGGTGGTCATAACTCATTACCCAGACTTGACACCAGAAATTGAACCTACTTACCATCCATGATATTAAACTGCCAAATACAGTTTTTAAAGCTACTTGTTGACAGGCACATGGTATATACCAGGAGGAGGGCACATAGTATATAATTGTGATCTCACCACTCTGTGAGGTTGGCACTACTAGAGATAGAAAACCGAAGTCTAGAGAGGTTAAATAACCTACTCAATGTCACACGGTGAACAGGTGGCAGATCAAAGATTGGAACCTAGGCCATTATAAAACTTCTGTGTATATATAGGTAGATACATATATACGCATGAATTTCACTTCAAGGTTCTTTATATCCCATATCACTCCCTTTTCTATTTTAAATTATTTATTTTGAAAGAGAGGGAGAGAGAATTAGTGGGTGAGGGGCAGAGACAGGGAAAGAGAGAGTCCCAAGCGGGCTCCATGCTATCAGTGCGGAGCCTGACGTGTGGCTGGATCTCACCAACTGTGAGAGCGTGACCTAAGCCGAAACCAAGAGCTGGATGCTCAACTGACTGAGCTACCTAGGAACCCCTCACTTTTTAATTTTTTTAATAAAAATTATATATATTTAAGATATATAATAGGAAGGTTTAATGTACTTATACATAGTGAAATTATTACTCATATGAAGATACTATGTCCAATTTTTTTGTGTTATGAATGCACCTGAATGTGCTCTCTCAGCATACCTCCATTGTTCAATACAGTATTAAGTGCAATCATCATGCCTATACATTAGATCTCTAGACGTACTCATCCTACAGAACTGCAAATCTCTACCCTTTGGCCCACATCTCCCCATTTCTTCTGCACCTTCCAGCCCCTAATAACCACTTGTCTGCTCTCTGCTTCTGTGTTTTACCTTATTTTTTTAGGATTCTACATGTAAGAGAGATCACGCAATATTTGTCTTTGCCTTGCTTCTTTTACTTAGCATAGTGCCCTCAACATCCACCCATATTGTTAGAAATGGCAGGATATCCTTCTCTCTTGTGGTTGAATGATATTCCATTGTACATACGTATACCACATCTCCTTCAGCCACTCATTCATCAGTAGACACCTGGGTTCTTTTCAGATCCTGGCTATTTTGAATAATGCTGTAGTGCACGTGGGAGTGCAGATAAATCTTTGACATACTAATTTCATTTCATAGATACCAAGAAGTGAGATTGCTGGACAGTGTGATAGCCCTATTTTCAATTTTTGAGGTATTTCCATAGTTTTCTATAGCAGCTACACCAGTTTACATTCTCACCTTATTTTTACATTCTCTTATTTAAAAAAAAAAATTTAACATTTATTCATTTTTGAGAGTGAAAGAGACAGAGCATGAGTGGGGGAGGGACAGAGAGAGAGGGAGACACAGAATCCAAAGCAGGCTCCAGGGTCTGAGCTGTCAGCACAGAGCCTGATGTGGGGCTCGAACTCACAGACTGCGAGATCATGACCTGAGCTGAAGTTGGACGCCCAACCGACTGAGCCACCCAGGCGCCCCTACATTCTCTTATTTTTTAAGTTTTTTTTTTTTTTAAGATTCACCAACAGTGCACAAGCATTTCCTTTTCCCCACATCCTCACCATTGTTTGTTATTTTTATCTTTTTGATGATAGCCATTGTAACAGGTGGGTGGTGGTATCTCATTGTGGTTTTGATTTGCATTTCCCTGATGGTTAGTGATGTTGAGTACCTTCTCATACATCTGTTGACCATTTATTTGTGTGCCTTCTTTTGAGAGATGTCTATGTAGGCCCTCTGCCCATTGTTTCAATTGAGTGATTTCTTGTTGTTGAATTCTTTGAGTCCCTTATATATTTTGGATATCAACCCCTTATCCTATGTTCTCCATTCCATAGGTTGTCTCCTCACTCTGTTAATTGGATCCTTTTCTGTGCAGAAGGTTTTTAGTTTGATGCAGTCCATTCATCCATTACTTCTTTTGTTGCCTGTGCTTTTGGGGGCATATCCAAAAAGTCATTGCCCAGAGCATTGTCAAGGAGCTTACTGCCTATATTTTCTTCTAATGGTTTTATGGTTTCAGGCCTTACATTTAATTTTCTAATCCATTTTGAGTGGATTTTTGTATATGGAGTGAGGTAAGGATCTAATTCCATTCTTCTGCATCATGTCACTCTCTCTTGAATACAGTTTCTATATCATACTCATCCTCTTTTCTCCCCTTCAATAATCTTTACATTGGATGAGTGGGTTTCTTTTCCCTTGCTGAACTGCACAGTAAGATCAGATGCTCCAAATTCAGTGAATTAGAAATACAAAGCAATTCCCTGTCTACAGTCCCCTCTCAGTTATTACTTGCTGCAGGTTAGAAATGGCCTTTCCCTGAAAGGCATATTTGGTAGAACAAATAAATTTCCTTTTGTTAGAGATTTGTTGTGTCCTTCTCTCATGTCCCACACTCTCACCACATCCATTTCCAAATCCCTTACACAACTTCCTCTGCTTCCCTGTCCTCAAATGAACATGAACGAATTCAGCCCTGCTGTGTCTGGCATTTTAAATGGAGCTGGGGCCCGGCCAAAATAAAGTATTCCAGCATTTTCTAGCAATTCACCAGCAAGAAGATTAAGGATATATAGCAATTTTCATTTATATCTAAACACCACCAGGGTAGCTTAAGAGTCCAGGCATAAATTCTAGAACATTTGCCTTTATCTTTCTAAATCAAAAGGAAAAGCAAAAACAAAAGCAAAATAAAGACCCAGGAGAAGTGAAAGTTACGCTGGCTATGTGGTTTTTTAGCTGTCTCTAAATTAGTTAATGGTCCACCCAAGTCTACGAGGGTAAAGTTCAAGGAAGATCACAACAAAGTGCCCTTTTCTGGACACAGAAGTAAATCTGTTGAGATGATTTTTCCTCATCAAACATGATGTGGCTAGCTTCTGGTGACCCAGCTTGGCTCGTAGATTAGAACCAGGGAATTCCCATGAATGCCTCACAACATTCGCACATGGCCTTGAGCCTGCTAACTCACAAAATGGATCCAGTTTTTGAACACCTTTGGTCCCTCTCCGTAGCTTCTATTTGAAGTCAAAGGAGATAAATGGCGTCAAGTGATCCTCTTGAAAAACGAAACGCCATTTATCCTCGTGGTAAGGAAGATGAAAACAAATAACCTTAGTGTTTGCATATTGAGAGCTGAGATTCTAGTCCCTCTGGCAGAAGCCAAACACTTGGCCTCTTTCTGGACTGTATTTGAACAGTTTCAGATGCCTCGTTGTACCTGGTTTCTTAGAAAGATAAACGGACTCCAGGCCCCCAAGGGTGTTGGCTGTGACTGCTTGCTTTGCCAAAGTAGAATGTAAGCTACTGAGACGTGCACATCCTATTTGAAGGCGTACGCTTCATCAGTAAACAGTTTATTCTGCACCTTGTTAATACTGAGAGGTATTTAATGTAAACTGAATTATTCAAGCCCTGTGCAGCCTTCAGAAACACAGCTGCACCTCCTGGTGTCCTATTGAAGTTCCCTTGTTTGGTCTCCATCAAAATCCTGTAGCCGCAATGTGTTGGGAAGGAAAGGTAAATAGTTCTTGATTTCATCATTTAGATACAGCTGTGTTTGTAAGCACATGGTTGCTTGGGTAAGCGAATGCCATTTGAGATTCTTTGGTTCAATTATGCGGCTGCCATCACTCAAGAAGCACTGAGTCCACACAGACAAACCGCAAGTGAAATCTGATCAGCATAGACAGCTGATCTAAATAATCAAAGCAGCTGATAGTACGTGCCGCAAGAATCCTATACAGACGTGGTATTAACAGTAAGAGAGAAAGAGAGACATCCTTTCCATCCCTTCGGTCCCTCTTCCATGATGCCAAAGATTTCTCAGAGGATGTGCCATTGGAGGTGGATGTTGGTTGGTATTCCACCAAGCAGAGATGACAGAACATATCAATAGGACCTTTTAAAGGCAAGGTCTGGGGCATCTGGGTGGCTCAGTCGGTTAAGCATCTGACTTCGGCTCAGGTCATGATCTCATAGTCCGTGAGTTCGAGCCCCGCGTTGGGCTCTGTGCTGACAGCTCAGAGTCTGGAGCCCGCTTCGGATTCTGTGTCTCCCTCTCTCTGACCCTCCCCCATTCATGCTCTTTCTCTATCTCAAAAATAAATAAAAATTTAAAAAATTTTTTAAGCCAAGGTCTGATGTCTAACTGTATGTAATTTATATGCTTGCGTCTCTACCTGTTCTTTGTTACCTTTTTCTGGCATTTTTCTTCATAGTCGAATATCCCTCCTGCACGCTTACATCCTTCCTGATATAAGAGCTCTGTTCTTGTGTTTGTGTCCTCCATCACTTTTTGCACACTACCCTTGTGCCTGGAATACAGTACGAGGTTCATGAATTCTGACTGAATTAACTTTTGGTTCATAGTCTACTTCTCTTCCCTTCCTTTCCTTTCCATTCTCACCCTACAGCCTATCCATGTTTGCCTTCAGACCTGCTGTCGTTCACCATAGCTTATACATGAGAAGTGGTCCACAAACATTTGATGGAGGGATGGAGGGATGGAGGGAGCAACTTGGTGACTCCGTAAACATGTCCACCTTGTTACATCAAGTATTGCTATACGCAGATATTTGACTCTTAGAATAGGATTATAACACAGGCACAGGGCTGAACCCCACCCCTATGTCATCTGATTGAATCTTCTCAACACCACGATGAAGTCACGACCTTCGCATGCTACAGGTGCTGAAAACAAGGTTCAGAGAGGGGAAATCACCTTGCCCTCCATTCGCCGAGATCATGAGCAAGGGGATTCTGAGTTGCACTTCTGCGCATCCCACTTCAGACCCTGGGTTCTTCCTCCCGTTCAACAAGGGAACCACTATTTCCTCCCATAGCAGACAACGAAGAACTGGCTGGACCTGCCTGCAGAGATACCCCCCAATTCTCATGTCGTGCAGAGAACAGAGGAGCCGAAGAAAGAAGGTAGAGGGAAAGGGGGGAACAGAGAGCGAGTCTCAATTAAAGGCTGGAAGTGGACGTACATTTTCTCTGGACCATCTCATTCCTACTTGCATTGCTTCCTTCCGCTTCCAGCTGCTTAGTGGATAAAACAGCGATAGCCAGTTTATTAAGTGAAGCCTAAATGGGGAGGCCCAAGCTGCTAGGGCATGTGCGATAGAGTCATCTCTAAAGGACTTTTGCTCATCGGCTGTGGGTCGTTATTTCTGCCACTGCTTGCCAACTTGTGAGCGTATGAGGACCGCCTCCCACGTCTCCGCTTCAGAGAGGGTGCTCATACTCCCCGCGGTGATGTGAAAGCAGACTTCGTGAGTAACAACTGTTGGCTTCCAGAGCCAGGTATACAGCCAGCTAGGATTCTGTCTCCTCTTCGTGCCTATTTCTTGGAACCTGGACCATTTTCTGTCTTCAGGAGAGGGTTCCAGTTCGTATCAGCTAATAGCTAACTTATCACTGAATGCTCCACCGGGATTATATCAGAACCAGAGAGCTGGATGGAAGGGCCGGCTTGGAACTAAGAGGGAAAGGAGGAGAGACTGGAAGGTGCTGTCTGCCTGCACCAGACTTTGAGGCCCAGGCGTGCACGGAATGAGCCGCTCAGGTGTCTGAGGTCTGTGTCTGGGCGGGGGAATGAGGATTCTGAAAGTCTCAAAGAATACATTCTTGTGAACTTCAGCTTGGAAATCTTCGAGCAAAATTTAGATTTTGTAACTTTATAAGTGAAGGGACTGAAAATATGCCTCTGGCAAGAATGTTTTCTTCTTTTGAGTAAAGAAGAGAAAGTAAAGCCCGAAATACATTAAAGAATTAATCCATTCCGACTGGAAAATAGGAGATGGCTGTTAATGCTTTTGTAAAGGTGTATCTCACTTTCAGAAATAAATAGGAAAGACAACTTTTTTCCCCTTCTGCCTCCCTCTGATTGCTCCCACCTCACGCTGATCCATATCGTTTTTCATGTACCTTTCATAACATGACTATTAAAATTGCCTCTTACTGTCTGACCTTATTGCCAGGTGAAGTCAATCCGTTGTATTTCTCTGCATCCCCGATGACCTGGCTACATCGTAACGCATAGAAAGGAGAGTCACTTTGAGAAAAGGGCATTGAGATTCCTCATGCTGGGCCTGTCCTTCTGTTACTATTAAACTGTTTATCCAATTACTGTCATCGAAATTTCCATCTGGAGGCTGAGGGGGCTGCAAACACCAAGGGGAGAAATGGCCCCTTAAGCCACCCACTTACCCCACTCCTTCCCACAATACAGTGCAGAAGAAGGCAGCCCTGAGTGGAAAAGGACCAGGACACCACAGAGCAGAGGGGCCATGAGGTCACATGGGTATCCCAAGGATACAGGGCAAAGATAGATGGTTTCAGATATTTATGCTGGCTTGTTGCCAAGAAGCTAAATATTTTAAGAGGTAGAGGAAGACAGAATGGAAGGCAATGGAAGCAGTTCTATTTCAACCCATCCCTACGCCTGCAGGGTGATCTTCTCAGAAAACACATCTGATCAGCCCCTCCCCTGCTTAAAAACCTTCCAGGCTCCCCTTGACTTCTGAATATTCGCGATATGGGTGACATCTCTGGTCTGGCCATTTTTGCAGTTAGTTCTGCATACCCCAGCGGTGCCAGTACTAACTGTGCTCTCTCTTATCTCCCTTTCTTGGCAAAAGGAGTCTTTTTACCTTGGCCTCCTCCGACTTCTCAGCCTCATTTGGTGAACTCCGTAACCCTTGTGTCCGAGTTCGGGTATTACTTCTACTGGGCTACCTCCCAGACCCCACCACTACGCTTGTCTCTAGGGCCTACATCAGGGATTGGAAATTTTTCCCTAAAGATCCAGACAGTGAGTATTCCGGGTTACCCATTTCTACCATTGGAGCATGAAAGCCTACACAAATGAGCAAGTCCGCGTTGCACTAAAACTTGATTGGCCACAACAGATGGTGAGCTAGATTTGGCCCGGGGGTTATGGTAGTTTGCCACCCCTGATTCATATTCCCATAGTTTCTCAAGCTTCCATCTCTCAAGACCCTCATCAGAGACTCTGAGCACCCTGGGGACAAGGACAGTCTTTCATCTCTGCATTCCCAGTGCGTGACACAGAACCTGAGGCACACATGTTGTGCAGTGGCAGTTGAGAACATGCATCTGTAGACAGAGGAGCGAAGAGGGTTCAGCCAGTCAACCTTCTTGGCTACTTCACTCTTCTACCATCAGTCCTTTCTCTAAAATGTTTTCTAAAACACTAAAGTTGCTTTGGACCCTGTTGGGGGTGGGGCCCGGGGAGAATGGATTACTTAAGAAGAAGCTTGTCTTTTTGTGTCCGCTGAAGGGGAAACAAGGACACAGGAAATGTCTTCCTTTCAAATCTTTAGGCCCTGAATATCTGGCTCTTCTAAAAATTCCGGATGATAACTGGTAAGCCTTCCAACTCCCAGAATGCTGGCAGGATCTGCTGAACATCATTCCTTGAGCCTGCACACTAGGGCCATCAGCAGTATGACCCTTTGAATCTCGTGCTGAGACACATTTCTCTGTCGATTGCATCCTGCCACACTTCCGGCACGCTGGGGCAGCTCCTAGGCAAGAATTTCTGGCCGTTCCTCCAAAGCAGAGACAACTCACTGTGGGGTTTGGCCAGCCCAGGGTATCTCCAGGGACCTTATGGGGAGTGAGGGAATTCCCTTCCCTCCCCCAGTAGTTCACAACCAAATGGATTTTTAAATGCTCTAATTCTTCAACAACCACAACAATCAGCACAAGAACAAAATGCATGTCCTGCAGCTGTTTGGAGAGGGAGAGGGAAAGAGATGAGGGGTTGGCAAAAAGACAGTGAACTTTTGTTCTCTCTTCCGGCCTGGTCCACCCTTACTTCTAGGGTTAGTACCTTTGTTTTCATGCCTTTAGCTCTCAGTCCATAGGGTCTGGATGAGATAAGACCATGTGCTATGACCTAGAGATGGATGCATGATCCAGGTTTTGCCCGTCTGTATGTTCCATCTCCCCAGCTGTAGAGACCGTCTCTGAGGGATGAGCCTCTGACTGAGGTCAGGCCAACCGGAACCACTTCTGATGGAGACCCTGGGAAGGCATTAGGTGATCTGAGAGGATAATACTTAAGTCAGGCATCCAGTGTGTCAACAGAGAGGAGCACAGAGCTGAGAGACAGAGTTCTAATGACTTTGCTTGAGCTTAACATCTGCCTTCTGCCTGAAGTTTTTAGCCTTGTGAGCCAACGAACCCCCATTTTTGTTTAAATCAAAGTCAGGTTTCCAGCTCTCGTGACCAAAAGAATCCTGACTAATGGAAGGAGTGTTTACACACCCCGACAAAGCCCCTAGGACAGAGTGTTACAACTTACAAAGGGCCGGGATTCCCCATTCCTGGAAAAGGATTTTCTGCCATCAGCTTAGCCGGTACTTCCTCCCGACATCTCCTCTGAGGAGAAGCACACGTGTGAGTGATGGCCCACTTTGTTGAACCGGGAGGGACATTTTTTAGAGCCAGTTTTAGAGGTGATATATTTAAAGGCAGGAGGGCTGGCCTCCCTGCTGGACAGCCTCTGTGTATCAGTTCATTGGTGGATATCTCCCTTTAGGGTGAGTGGACGGTAGAACGTGGAACGTGAGAACGCTCAGTGAAGTTGCGTTAGCATCCAGGCCTCCCGGCTCTCACCCCTTTAGTCCGTGGGCTCCCTGGCCCAACTGCTGTAACTCGGGCTGCTTCTCCACTGATGAAGGAACAGGCCGATTTCCTTGAAGAGAGAGCCTGCGAGGACGTGCTTAGAGCAAAAGTGCTTTGTCTACTGTAGAGTATGATTCATTCCCTCAACCGATTATTGGAAGCCTACCCTGTGCTCGGTACACGTGTAATAGTTAACACAACGTGAATCCATGCTCACGTGAAGCTTATATGTCAGCAGAGGGAGACAATAAACAACACAGAAAAATATTTGGCAAGTCAGAGGGAAGAAGACAAAACTGAAGCCTGGAAGGAGTGCTAGGGGGCCACACGTAACCTGCCCAGGCAGGGAGACCTGACTGAGAAGGTGATAGCTGAGCACCAGCCACCTAAGGGCGAAGAAAGACCCAATCCTGCAAATGGGAGAAGTGAACTCCAGCCAGAAGAAATAATTGAGCCTGGAGGTGGGAGCTGGGGAGCAGATCTTCCTTCTGTAAAGTCACAGTTTCTTCCAACGCACCCCACCCTCTTCTATCTGCCCAGTCAGCTAGGAAGCTGTGCTCAAATATCTATCTGACGGCGCTTAGCAAGGTTATAAAAACTAACAGGTAGAGTGAACAAAAAGAGCGAGGTGAAGGATGAGGGAATACAAACCATCATACTCTCCATAGAGAGAAATGTAGCAACATGTCATTTATATCCTTCCACCCAGAATTTCTGCGTCTAGGTACTCACGCGAAGAAAATAATCCAATTAAGGATATGTGCAATGACTTGGCTACAAAAATGTTCATTTATCCCGGCATTATTTATAACAGTTCAAAATGTGAAACATCGTAAACATCCATTCTGTGTGGAATTAGCAATAAATTACGGTATTTCCACCAGAAATTCCAGGAATGGTTTAGTTTGGGCTGACTTGATTCATGGACCTATCCCTGAACTAGTTGCTCTGATCAGGAAGACAGAAATCTGTTTAGTAAGAAGCCATTCTATGCAGCCATTAAAAATAACACTGTACAAACCCGTCTGTATTTGTGGAAACAATATGCACTTAAAACAGGTGCATTTTATTATCTTTGCATTTTGTTGTCAATAAAGTTTATTAAAACAAAAAAAAAGTGTATTTGTTAACACGAGAGATTTTTATTGGGTAAAAAAAATGAATCACAAAATGGATGTACTACATCATCTAACATATGCCATATATGAGCAAAAGTAAAGTCTGGCAGAATATATACTAAAATAGTAAAACGTTTCTTGAGTAGTGGGCTTATAGATGAATCTTACCGTCTTCGTATTAAGTAATTTTTTTACGAGAAAATTAAAACACACTCCCGATTCCAAAAAAAATCACAGTGCAAATGGAATACAAAATAAAACATGTCTATCTCCTTCAAATAACCACTTTGTTTACAAGCTTTTGGGTATTCTTCCAAAAAAAAATTTTTTTTTTTTTTGCCTACACAAGCACATCTGTGGGTGTGTGGGTTTTTCTTAGTATAAATAAGCCTTTTGAGAACACAAGTAGAAGCAAACTAAATAACACTGAACTACACCTTGCATTTCCCTTCTTAATTCATCTTAAATATCATGCACTATCAGCACTTACACGTAAATCTGTGCATCTTCTCAAATGACTGCAAATTATTCCATTAGAGGGATGTCCCAAGCTTCATTTAATCAATCCCCCTACAAATGAACATTTAGATGGTCTTGACTCTTGCTAATCTCAAATGCTGGCATTATTGTTCTTTAATGTGCCTTGTTGGGCACATCTGTAAATATTTTTCTGATACCCAAAACCAGAATTGCTAGGCCAAAGAATATATACATTATTACCTTCTTGGTACGTACCTCCATTTAATATTTTGTAAAGTTGCATGTTACCTGAGTACTTTCGTAAAGCAAGTTACTTTAAAATAGCGCTGGAGAGTCAACAGCTCTTTCAAAAATCTTCATTAAGCTCTGCTCTTGTTCATTTGACCACGTGCTGGACTTATTATGGTACCGTGCCTACAGGACATGTTCTGAATAGGTTGCCAAATCTGGGAAGCCCATGGCTGGAATCTGAAACAACAGCCTCAATGTATAGTCCATTTTATCGTGCCAGAAAATCGCAGGGCTCCTTCCCAGCGTTGCACACCCATTTAATAAAGCAGCCGGCAAAGACAAGCCATTGGCTGAAGGAAATGGGGATATATCTCTGCTATCTTTGGCATCAGAATACCCTGAGAGAGGCAAAATGGTCAAAACCCCATAAAACTTTCATAGCCTATTAAGAATGGCATGGCAGCCTTGGAGGAGTCTAAAAACAGAGGAGGTAAACTTGCCCTAAAAAGAAATTAATGGTTAGACTGAAATTCCATAGAGTTTATTGTTCGGACAGAGCAGCTTAAAGTTATTATAGAATCTCATTGCCAAGCAGTGTAAGTGAGCCAGGGCTGAGGCAGCATGCGAGTGACAGACAGACAGTTCTCACAGCAGCTGGCATCCGAGTAGAAATCTGTTAATTGTGTGTTCAGGGATAACATCGGAAAAGGGCATTAAAACGACTGTCTAAACAGGAGGAAATGAAAGCATATATGGTGTGTTTCCTCAAAGGACAGGAGGGCAAATGTTGGCGACTTTCTTTAAATAGCGGATGAGTTTGCTTAGAACGCCCAGACACAGGATTAAAATAACGTGATCCCCCTAATTGTTTTTCACTCCCCGGTATGCTCCTTTGGCTGATAACCTCTTCTAGCTTGTTTTAAAGTATATTGTTTTGCCTTGCGATTCCACCTCTAAAAATGATTTGCCGGGCAGTTACGTTTACATTACCATCAAAACTAATCTCTGAAGATTAATTTACATGGAAATAACTCAGATATTGGATAAAATGCATTTAGAACTTAAGGAGTAGGAGAGCAGGAAAGGTTTGCAAACAATTGGTACAATGAAGAACTTCAGATAAGTGTACGTTTTTCTGCCCTGTCTGACCCAAGAGCCACTGGCCACATGTAACTATGTTTACTTAAAATTAAATATAATTAAAATTCAGTTCTTCAATCACCGTAGTCATATTGAAAGTGCTCAATAGTCCTATGTGGCCCCTGGCTACCATACTGGGCAGTACAGGTCTAGGACATTCCTTTCATCGTGGAAAGTTCTGCTGGATGTCACTGGATTCGATCTTGCAAATAATTCTCAGACCATGCTTCCGCCTACCCAGTTTCCACCAGTTCCACCCATAGTTCTGAGTGCCACCACTGGTCACCTCCATCTTATTTTCTTGTTTATGTGTCACCTGGTAAGAGAATAGGAACAGCAGAATGGCAGAAATAATTGAAACACAGTCTGTGGCACTTTTTAATGGCAGCCATAGGAAACTAATACCAAAACCTGTTTTAGTTTGCTAGGGCTGAGTTATCAAAGCACCACAGACTGTGTGGCTCACAGAACACGAATGTACTATCTCACAGTCGTAAAGACTGCAAGTCTAAGATCAAGGTATTGGTGGGCTTGGTTCCTTCTGAGGGCTGTGAAGGAAAAATCTGTTCCAGGTCTCCTTCCTTGGTTTGTAGATGGCCATCTTCTTCCTGTGTCTAGTCACATCATTTTCCCTCTTTGCATGTCTCTGCGTCCAAATTCCCTCCCCCAATTTTAAGAATACAAGTCAAATGGATGAGGGCCAACCCTAATGATCTCATTTTAACATGGGTACCTCTGAAAAGTCCTTATCTCCAAATATGGTCATATTCTAAGGTACCGGGGTTAGAATTTCAACATATGAATTTTAGGTAATATGACTTTTAAGGGTAATGTGCTATCCTTAAAAATATTTGTAGGTATCAATGAAGGTTGTGGTAGGCAGGGACTCATTGGGATGGTGTGCCCTGAAGCCAGTCCCCATAGTTCTGGTTCTGTGACCTTGGGCAGGTCACATCACCTCTCCATACCTGTTTCCTCCTTTTTATCATTACTTTTTTTATAATATTTTATCTTATTCTGTCATCCTACACTTACTAAGGTACTTAGACCCATGCAGAAATAAAACAACTTAGTTCGAGGGGCACCTGGGTGGCTCAGGCGGTTGAGTGTCTGACTTCAGCTCAGGTCATGACCTTGAGGTTCGTGAGTTCGAGCCCCACAGCAGGCTCACTGCTGTAAGCACAGAACCCCCTGCGGATCTTCTGTCCCTTTCTCTCTGCCCCTCTCCCACTTGTGCTCTCTCAAACATAAATAAACATTTTTAGAAAACCAACTTAATTCGACAGTCATTTAATGCACACCCAGGAGCTAAACACTCTGCTAGGTGATGAGAACCTAGAAATGGGTTCAGAACAGCACTTGACTTCAAGGAAGCTGCTAGTTTCACGGACTTTAGGTGTCAGATTTCAAATTGGCAAATAAGAGAAAGTTAACCTATTTACTGTGGAAACTGGATGTATATTAGCTCTCCTTCATACTTGAAACTCAATTCATGAATTGGGAAGGATTCGAAGCCTTTTGAGATCAGAATGAAAATGTCACTAAACTGTACAAGTGGGAAGGGGGCTAAAATGTATTGATCACTGGTTATAAATCGCCTACTTTACTTCCATCCTTCTCTGATAGTCAAAAGTATTCCAGGCAGAATTTGGGAAAAACCAAATCCAAGAGCAAAACACAAGAGAGAAGACAATCCAACTCCTCAGCAGTGGAATTATGAGGAATTTCATTGAGTTTTACAGCTCAGCATAGTGGGACAACCTGTATCAAAATGACTCTGAAAAATATTTTTTTAAACCTCCATCCATGAATATGAAAGCTGTAAGTACCCTGAATACATAAGAACACCAACTGCGGCTTTACACTCTATGTAGGAGTCAAAATTTAAAGGCAAATCCTAAGCACACACTAAATAACATGAATAACAGAAATAAACAGAACAACCACTGGAGGAGATGAAGATTAGAATTAGAGTTGGTAGGGCTGAAATCTGCCTGGGACATTTCTGATGGCTGCTGAACAGAAGATATAAGTGATCTGTGCCTTAGTCACAGACTTGAAGGTACAGTGGCCCCATTAAAGGGTCATTTCGGCAATAATCATGGTGATGATAATGCTAATGCCATAATAATAGCTCTCCACTTGGACAAGGCTGGGGGGTTATGGTTCCAGTCAGCTTCCTCCAAGCCCAACCATTTAGGTTGCACTAGCTTTTAACCATTGATCATTTTAGCATCTACATTCCTTCCTGGAGTTGCCGGGCAAACCTCCTACCTTTGAACTGAATAAATAAACGTGACAGTGAGCCCTTCAACAAATGCCCACCCATGATTATTGTAAAGGCTTTGGATCAGCCTCCACTAAAACTGGAGACAGATTTAAGGGGCCTTTGCCATTTACTGGAAACCCATGTTGAATGGGAAGACTTATGGGGGCCATTGGTTCTAGAATAATAAATAAAAAAGACATGAGAGTCAAGTCCAAACCCACACAAAACCGTCTGACAGGTTGCAGAGCAAATCTAAACACACAAGCTTCTATAATAGCAAATGTAGAGAAAAACCACCAACCTCTTGCCATCCCAGCCCAACTATTTATAAACACTCTTTCAGCCAAGGTTCAGTTTTAGCTCACTCTCATGCTGAGGTCTACAGTTTTCTGGAAATAAAAACCAAAAAATAAATTACCTCTTACCAATGCATAGACATTGATAGACATCAGTGCACAGACCAACAACCTAGGGTCATTTTTTCACTGCCTAGAAGTTTAGAAATAATTTGAGTGGGAGTCACTGAACGCACTAGAAATACAGCATAATATGGCTCTGAGTAGGAGAGACATGTACTCATCCTTTCTTATCTTCTTTGTTTCTGATTGTCTTAATTTTTCCCTTTGTAAGACTTTTTATTTGGGGTGCATATTCAGACAGATAGCTGCTCATGGTCCTATGCTATTTATTCTCAGTGAAAGGTTGAAAAACGTACAAAAGCACATCCTCCGCAGCTGTATTTGCCAATAACTTCTGGATCTGTCTGGGGCTGATGTCACCCTCAGCCTCCCTCCAGTAACCATCAAAATAATGGATGGTGTAACTTCTCTCTAGTGGCACTGATATAAGTAGTAACGTGCTGTGGTAGGGGTTTTTTGGCTTCTCTGTGATTAATAGGTATTCCAGACTCACAGCCCTTTTACTGTTTTCTTTAGATTAGGGGGGAAACTTGACGCACAGGGTTGGAGTCTGAGAAGCAAGAAGAGGGCTTTTCCGATTATGGTGGAAAGAGTCGCCCCAGTTCACTTTCCTTTTGCATGTTCAGCTAATAGTACAACTGGGCAGTTGAGAGCTTGGGCTTTGGGTCAGACTGAGCTGACCCCACTTCTTGCTTGGCAAAGAAGGAACACCACTTAACCTCTTCTCCATTCCCTCACCAGATGTTAGGAGTAATGTTAACACCTATCCATAGGGGTGGCGTGAGATTTGAAAGCGATAATGCTGGAAGAACATTAGCCAAGTGGCAGCCACCGTAGACCACTGCCAGGATGCGTATTAGGATCCTTGGGGAGTTTGGTCAGCTCCCAATGTGAGCTCCTCAATCCAGCCATGGATGACAGGATGTGAGGAGGAGGGCAGAGAAGAGTTTCCAACTGTTCCAGGAAAGAGAGGCCATTTTTACGTTCTAATACAGGCACGATTCAGAAAACCGTTGGGTGCCTACACATAAACATCATCATGGAATTGCTCTCCTCTGTTGAACCAGTAGTGGTGTTTACAAATTTAGGGCCAAGATTTCCCAAAGGGAACATGATAAGCTTTGGCGAAATCCTGTTCTCCACTTCCAACTGGTCAAACGGGGTCATGATAGTTAGGTGATTGTCAAAGCCTGGGACCAGCAGCAGCAGGAGCACTTAGGACCACGCCAGAAATGCAAATTCCTAGGCCCTGTTCCTAACCTGATAAATCAGACATGATGGGGAATTTGTGTTGTAACAAGTCCTGGTGGTTGGGATGCATGGTAGAGAGCTCTTACCTTCTCTCCACATATGGATCTTTTTCACTGGTAACCTTACCTGTACAAACAAAGCAAATACAAAACCACCCCACTTTCATAATCCTATAGTTGGTGGGATGAGATTGAGCCATCCTTGGAAGGAAGCTTTAGCATAGGTGTACGTAAGCAAGGTTTTATATGTCTGTATCCTAGAAGTGACTGGATCTTAAAATAAGCTAAAAAGCTAACTGGTCATCGTATTGAGAAAGGGCTTCGAGATATGGGGGCTAAATGCAGTTCAACAAACTCAAGAGTATGTTTGCTCACCCTATGGTATCCCTACACTATCAGAGCTTAGCGCTAGGAGTTAGCAGTGTATAGGCGTTTAGTCCCCACAAACACTGTAGCCAAGAATAGAAGATCCTGCAGTACAAGCTGTGAATCTGCTTACTTTCAAAGTCCGAGATAAGCACCCCGTAGAAGCACCCCGTGTCACGAGCAAAGTGTCATGATTGACAGCATACCCGAGAAGAAGCATAGCTGTGATAGACATGGTTCTTATGTCCTTAACTTCAATTCCACCCATTTCCCACAGAGTAGCAGCCATAGAGTCAGATTTGCTCTGCTCCTAGATCCAGGGATGGGCCCCATTTGAACCAAATGCAGGATAATCCTCTCCCCCTTATCGTAGAGATTGACTAGGTATCCCTGCCTGGCTAGTTAGAACAGGCATCTCTCTGGCAACAGGGATCAGTGAAGTCAAAGCAGGGGGATTTTTGTTAGGCTACAGAAACTCCTTGTTAACAGTATGTGCAGTGGGGAGCCATTTGCCACCATGCAGGACAGTCACCCGCAGACAAGGCTGACCCACAATAAATGTCAGTTGTCATCATCATCAGCATCATCCTTCCTCTCCTCCCCTGCTCAATTCTGGAAAAGAATAAGGAGTTCTGAACAGGGCAGCCTAGAAGGAAGAAATAACTTGCAGCAGAGACCAAAGATAGAGAAATACTCAAGAGTTTCCAAGGAAAAGAATCAAGAAGAACAATAAGCAGGAAGTGACTAGCTATAGACCTTGGAGTGAAAAGCATGAAAATAAAACACCTTGATGTGTTAAGTGCAAAGTAAGTTCCTCCATCCCCCCCGGAAAGAGAAGAAGCAGGTAAGGCTTCAGGACGATATGTAGCTCTTGAGGGGGGGTCCCACCTAATCTAGACAAAGAGTAGAAGGAAAGACTCTTCTAGATACGTGCAGAGTCTGCGACGCAAGTGGAAACACACAGAGTGTATGGACTGGAGAAAAAAGCCAGAGAGACTGAAACAGATCAGAAAGAAACATGGTATAAGCTTCACAGACATTAAACTGTTCGCGGAATTGCTATCATAGATTGAAGCAATAGATAGACACAGGACACAGGTCTTTCAGGCCATGATACAAGTTGTGGTCTCCATCTGAGGAGTGCTGGGAAACTATAAGTAAAGGGTGCATGTGGTATCATGACACATTTTGCAGGGAGGTGAGTCAAATCCGTACTTCTCAATTACCGCCTATTAGAGAAAGAGTGAAGACTTTATTACATGCCATACTCTTGGCAGAGTCCAAGAGTTCCTGCCATGGTTAATAATGATTCTATAGGCCAGCTGAGGGAAGTAGGAGACAAACTTAGTCCCCAAGGTGCGGGAAGCCCCAAAACACAACTGGGCATTCCAAGATAGGATGCTAGTCCTCCTTCGCTCCCAGATCCTGCCCTGGGCGTGAGCTGTTCCCCATGTGATGGAAAACACTTTTCCACCTGGAATTTCCTCTTGAGACTCTAGTCCACAGGCATGCGGCTAGCTTACCAACCCACTGGTATGTCATCTAACAAGACCAAAGTAATTTACTACTTGTAATGATGACCTTCCTCAATTGTTAAACAAGCGTTCATGTTTCTTGACATATTCACGTTTCTGAGACGAAGGTAGGTCTCAGAATCATTATATACATTTAATATGTTTTCTTTTTTTTCCCTCTGCCCCTGTAACACAGCTGATGTTAAAGGATGCACTATGATGTCTTGATACACCAAGGAAATGTCACAGATGTGATGCTCTTGATTGTAATGGTCTCTTCTCAAGTTAGTAACACCTTATTCTTTGTGTTTTTCTCCCTGGAACATGATTACACCTTTAGTCGTTTTCTCTTCCACAAAGCATTGAGCTCCATTAAGGACAGAAACTACGTTATTTATCTTAGTACATTTCCCGCCCTGTCTAACAAATAGCAGCTACTAGGACCTGGCCCACAGTAGGAGTCAATATTTGTTGTATTAATGGATGAACCAATCGTTGAATAAATAAGTAATATCATGTAAATGATTCAACGATACCCCTAAGTTTCCCTTGGGAGAAAAATCTTTTTAATTTGCAATTTGGGCTGAATTTGTCATTTCTTAAGTATTTACAACGCCAGGCTCTGGGCTATGAGCTTTTACATGCAGTGTTTCATTTAATTTTCAAATGAACCCTCAGTTGATAGTATGTTTTCTCCGCTTAACTAGCATACAGAGAGAGATCGGCAGTTATTTGCTTCTAAAAAGAAACACCATTTCGGGGTGTCTGGGTGGCTCAGTCGGTTGGGCGGCCAACTTTGGCTCGGGTCATGATCTCGCGGTCCGTGAGTTCAAGCCCCGCGTCAGCTCTGTGCTGACAGCTCAGAGCCTGAAGCCTGTTTCGGATTCTGTGTCTCCCTCTCTCTGACCCTCCCCCATTCATGCTCTGTCTCTCTCTATCTCAAAAATAAATAAACGTTAAAAAAAAATTTTTTTTAAATAATAAAAAAAATAAATAAAAAGAAACACCATTTCTTGGCTCTGGCCTACATGACTCCATAGCCTGTCCTCCTGGCCAGTCCACTGAAACATTTTAAACATGACCTTTGCAGACCTAAATTTTGAAATTAAGGAACAGAGTCTTCTGAAATTCTAGTGCTTGCACCCTTTTCCAATCCTTTGGTAGTTAACGATGGCATCTGGAATTGCTGGCTCAGGAATACTCTAGGGTAAGGAGTGGTTTACCTCCAATTCCTGTGTTGCATAAAGACTTGGTTCAGGAAAAGATACCCATGGTAACAGAACTGTTTGCGTATTTTTTTTTTCTATCCAGGGGATTTTCTTTTATCTTATTTCAGGTGGTGAGGTTTATCTTCATAATTCAACTTTGAATGCAGAAATGCATTCTTGCTAAATCAGACACCTCCTTTTCTCTGGAAAGGAAAGTGGAAAGAATTACAAGACACCCTAATGAGATGATGGTGCAAAATCTTCAGCCTAGATTAAATTCGTGGGGGGGTACCATTGTGTATTTAGATATGTCAAATCATTAAAACATGCTGTGTTAGGAACTGTTAGTTCTTCCCCTGATACTCCCCCCTTTGTCTGTAGAAAAAGACTTCTGATTTGTAGCCAGGTATCTGGCTACCCAGTTTATCAGAGTTGGGGCTGTGTGTCTAAATTCTGGCTAGTACTCTGTCAGTGGGAGTATCATGTGGCAGCTCTTAGAATCTTCCTGAAAAATCTGTGGCTCTGCTTCCTTAGCTCCATCTTTTTAACTCCTTCTTTCCTGGTGGTCGGAATTTAATGTGTTTGCATCTACACTGGAGCATGAGGTGACCTTGAAAATAGAGGCCATACACAGTAGGTCACAAAGACAGAACAAACCTGGCTCTCATGATCTTCATGGAACAGAACCTCAGGATAACCTCACACTGTCTTCCTCCAGGTCTTGACATGAGAGAGAATAAACTTCAATTTATACACCATTATAAGTTTATTCATTTCTGGCAAATCAAATCCGACCTGACGTACGTGCCAACAGCATTCCCCAAGACCCTGAGAGTAACATGATAGTAACGATGGCTAGACCATAAATATACAAACCTTGTCACAGGATCCGGTTAGCCTATTAGGAGATGGGAATTTTATGTAACTACCACTAGGAATCATATTGGAAATGGTGGTCATTTCTTGGCGAGTAAGGAGTTAGAGGTTGAGTGAAACATCCAAAAGCTAGTGCAACTGCTGGGTAAAAGGCAAGACAGAGAGTTACGTAAAAACTAGAGAAATCAGTGAACAAATAAAACTTTATGTTAAGTGATTCAATCATAATTGGCCTGGGAACGCAAGCTTGAGTTGGCCTTTCGACGTCTGTCTAGAACAGCTCATCTCCTATACCTGAGAAGAGAGTGAGATTGGAGGGCTTGTATAATGACTCTTCCTTGCCCCATTCATTCTCTGCAAGAGCACTTTTCTTCTTTTTTTTTTTAATTTTATTTAACATTTATTTATTTTTGAGAGAGAGAGACAGAATGCAAGCAGCAGACGGGCAGAGAGAGAGGGAGACATAGAATTCACAGCAGGCTCCAGGCTCTGAGCTGTCAGCACAGAACCCATGTGGGACTCAAACCCATGTCAGGCAAGATCATGACCTGAGCCGAAATCGGCCACTCAACCAACTGAGCCACCCAAGCGCCCCCGCAGAAGCACTTTTCACACTGGGGATCTTATTAAAAGTGCACATGCTGCAGGGCACCTAGGTGGCCCAGCTGATTAAGCATCTGACCCTTGATGTTGGCTCAGGTCATGCTCTTGTGGTTTGTGAGTTTGAGCCCCACGTCAGGCTCTGCACTGACAGTGAGGAGCCTGCTTGGGATTCTCTCTCCCCCTCTCTCTTCTCCTCCCCTGCTTGCGCGCTCTCTCTCTCAAAAACAGATAGATAAATAAACAAATAAACTTAAAAAAAAGTGCATATGGTGCGTCAGAAGACCTGGGTGAGGGGGCCCAAGGTTCTGCTTGCTAGCCCGTGTCCAGGTGGTGCTCATGCGACCGGTCTACCTACAGACCACGCTTTAAGCACAAAGACTCTACACAACTGCCAAAGAGATCTCTAAAACCTAAATCAGATTGTGTCAGCCTCCTGCCTAAAACCCTCCAGTGGCTTCCCCCTGCAGTTATAGTCAAATCCCAAGTCCTTGTGTGTCTTTGAGACCTACCATACTCTAGCCCCTGCTCCCATTGCTGGCCAAGGCTCAACATTCTTCTTGCCTTGTCCACTCTCCACCAGCCACCCTGGTCTTCTTTCTGCCTCTCCAATATGCCATTCTTATCCCAGCACCTTTTCTTCATTGTTTAAATGACACTTATCTGTAACTGGGGTTCCGACTTATTCCAAACCTGCAGAATATAAGCTGCCAGAACTTAGTCTACAGCAGGCACCACCGTATTCTACAGTGCACACCAAAATAATATCCTCACCGCACTCAACACATACGAACACCAACAGCTAAAAGCTGGACCACAAAAGTAGCAAAAATAATTGACCCTAGTGGACAGAATTCTGGCGGATAAGAGAAGCTGGGGGACTGAGTGACACCGTTCTCGCACACCCATAGCCTAGTGTCCTAGGAGAACTGGCTCCAGTTTAAGTCACGTCCCTACAGCACACAGCACCAGAACCACACTTCCAATGTCCCACCAGATGGTGGGTCACAGCAGTGGCAGACAACATCAAAAGTCATGCCAACAAGTGCAGTTGGATGTTCCTCAGTGTTGGTTGTAAGAGTCAGGCTTTAGGCTCCAGGGAAACGCCTTTGTGATAGTGATGACTTGGGTGGCAGAGGAGACGAAGCCTAGGGTCAGCCCGATGGAGACAAATCTCTGCGTGTGACACCATTTCCCAACAAAGGCCTCCAAAAGAATGAGTGCGCCCGTCTCTCTCTCTCTCTCTCTCCTATCCTCTGCTTACAATGCTGGAAAATCCAAACAAACGTGTACGCTCCAGAAAGGTCAGGCAGCTCATGCCATGGAAAATGGCCATCATGTGTTTCCTTTCAACCTACCCCTGATTCTCTCCCCAAGGGTGGAAATAAAACATTTTGAAGGTCTGAGAACATTCAAAATAAGCCATCATTTAGAAGTAACGGCCGCTCGTGCTATGCACATAAATAAAATCCATGCTAAACTTAAACACATTTATAAGGTCTTTGTAAAGACTGGCTTTTCTCTATAAATGTCCAAAAAGATTAATTAAGAACAGGATGACTCATCCATCTAGATTGATTAAACGTATATTTAAGGGTCAGCCTGGAAACAATGCCTAGATGTATTAACATACAATTTGCCCACAGTGATTA
Source organism: Felis catus (assembly GCF_018350175.1). NCBI lineage: Eukaryota > Metazoa > Chordata > Mammalia > Carnivora > Felidae > Felis > Felis catus. The sequence continues at coordinate 32,238,123 of NC_058369.1, read as the reverse complement.
GTCTATTTATTTTACTTGCTGACAATATTTCTAGAATTAAATCATTGTTAATCTATGACTGAAAGGAGGGACAGGACCGCCCTATTCTGCATCCAAGAAGCCATCTTCTCTCACTTCCCAGTATTATGATTCCCCTCCCAGATTTTCACGTTGCTTTAAAGCTTGGAAAGGGACCAAGATACCACGGGATCCAGGGAGTGCTCCCAGAAGCTGCATCCCAAGCCCAGCCTGCTGCTTCCCGCATCAGCCCCCTGAACAACATCTCTGCCCCCTTAGAACTTCTTCTCCTTTCTTACACCTTTCTTTTGCATCAGGGCACATTCTCCGAAAACCTTTCGGGAAGCAAGGCACTCTTTCCAAAAACAAAACATTAATTACATGCTGATATCTAGGCCTCAAGACCTTGTGTAGTGTGCTGTACTATTTGTGTTGTGCTCTTTATCTCCATGGGCGTTCACAAAATCCTGCAAGGAGTTTGAGACGTGAACATTCATATCCTCAGCTCACAGGGACGTGGAACCGGGAACTGAAATTGTTAGCCTTGCTCACCCAGCCAGAGGTGAGGAGAGCAGGCGTCACAGCCTGGAGTGTGGCAAGTTCTCTGCGCTTTGCTCTTGGACCACGTGACCTCACGTGACTTGACTCTGTCAGTTATGCGTCTCTGAAATAGGGCTCCTGGACCCCAGCTGAGCAATGGAAGACTGAGAATAAACTTTCGTCCTGAATGCCGTCACCATCTGTGTCCCTGGTGGGGAAGTTATGCTCCTCGTGTGCCCCAGACACATTTGTTGATAGAACACAAATTACGTTGGTAACTTTCCTTTGGCTGTTCTTGAGCTATGGTGGCCAATTCTCTGGCACTTATTTAAACCATGTTTATTAATATAACGGCTAGGAGGTTTTTAAAGAGCCAGTCATACCTCTAGAGTGACCACATGGTTCTAAAAAGAGTCCACCAACAGAGCTGTAAAAAAAACCAAGGCACTCTGAGTGAAAGGCTAGGAGCCAGAATCCCAGTCTCCCTCAGCAAATTCATACCAGATTGTGTTTGGTAGAATCACCAAACTACCACTCTTCTCGGACAGGTTCATTACCCTCTCTGATCCTTAGCTCCTTTGTCCACAAAAAGGGTTGATTGCGAATATTAAGAGAGATCATGAAGGCAAAGCAAGCCACACAGTAGCTGTTAAAGAACGAATACTCAATCAGAACCATCACGGTTACTGGTCCCTACCTTAGGCTCGATGACGATCACCGCTAGCCGTTTAGTTCTAAGCACCTCACATACCTTATCTCATTTAATGCTTCCTCTGACTTCTGTAGGGAGTGACTGTTGTATTCCCATTTTACAGATGGGGATGTTGAGGTCCAGAGATGTCCCCTCATTTGCCCAAGGTCACAAGCCAGTCATTCTCCATTGGAAGCAGGCACTTTAGCTCCAGAGCACAGTCTCTTAACCTTGACACTACACGGGAAGTGGTTACACAGCCCCAAATCCAGTGGCTGAACTACATGAACTCCTGGAACAGAAGAGATGAGTTAATTTGCCCTCCAAGTCCCTGCTTGCCCACTCTTTCTCCCTTCCCCTACACCACCGTTTGATTTTTTTCAGCCAACGTGTAGCTAAGGAGAAAAGGGAGGCGAGGTGGTTTTTTTCCACCAGGGCTCATTCTCAAGCGGAGCCTCTCAATGATTTTTAAGATACAACGATAATGTCATGGATGTGGAGACAACAAGGAAAAACAATAGAGGGGCACTAGGAAAGCAAGAGTGCTACATACAACAGACAACACACGGTGGCTCAGTCCCTGCATTTCTCCAGTTCAGCCCATCCCTCAGACTCACTGTCCCTGTAAGGGAGCCCGCTGTCCTCTCCCTACCCCTCCTCAGCTTTAATCACCAACCTCCTGCAGGACTCGAGTTGCACCCTGATTCCTACTTCTCCATCAGATTCCAGCTCAGACCTCCCCTCCTCCAGAAGGCCTTCCTGGATCCCTTTGCCCAGCCCACTCTAGCAGGATTAACTGGTCCCTCTGGGACTTCTGCAGCAAGTGGCCTATAAGCTCCACGAGGGCAGGCTCCAGCAGGCCGTCTTCTATATCCTCAGCAGCTAGCCTCGTGCCTGATATGTAATTACACACCTCGTAACCATGCTGAATGGTACCTTTGAGAACTCCAAAACATGCTAGTTCTTTTAAGCCTCAGCATTGTGTAATAAAATGCTTAAAGATCAGACCTAGTAGGGATATAAACATTTGCAGGAAAGTATCAGCCCGTCTGTTTTCTTAGGCCACTCAATAATTTGGAAACCCAGAGAAGGTTTAATAGTACTTACTGCTGGAACATTCTTTCCTAAAGGGACCCTGCCATCATCTAAACTCCTTCCCTTCATTTGGTTCCCTGCAAAGGTAATGCTCAGGGGCTTAATGATGATTATGACATTTCCCCTCAGCTTTCTCTTTTCTAGATTTAATAACCTCAGCTTCCTAACCTTATCCCTGTAAAAAAAAATCTAATAATTTCCACTGCTATCCCACCTCCCCATATCACTCATATCCTAGCTCTTATTGTTAAATCTCATAATGGAAGTTGGAGGTTCATATTCCTACTTTTGTTCTCTGAGAGCTTAAAGACAAAAAAAGGAAAACTCAACAAACATATCCACGGGGTGAGGAGTAAGATGTGGGTTTAGTGAATGGTGATTTGATCTCAGTGTGCCATCTTTTTGAGGTTCATATTTTGAAATATGCTCCACTTTATACAAAGTTCCAGAGTCAGATGATGTGAAATCCACGGTTGAGTATAAGTGAATACATTAAGACATTAGAAATCATTCCACATTTTCCAGAGTGGTCCCATTTCAAATATTGGAGTCCATTTTTCCATGAGTAGAGCTCGTAAGTGCCATGTCTATTTCCTAATTTGGGGTTCAGACACATGGTCGATCTATGTATGACATATGTTTAGATAATGATATTAACATCAGTATGAAACACTGATTACAGCCTGCCTCTGTAGTTGGTGCTGTGGTAGTCATTCGTTGGCATTTTGTCTTTCAATCGTGAAAACAACTTTACGAGATAAATGATACTTGTATCCCCATTATATAGATGAGGAAATTGAGGCTCAGAAAAACTTATATGGAATCACCCACCAGTAGGTGGCAGGGTGGGGAGTCCAGCAGACCTATTTGACAGTCTCCACTCAGCTCTAGACGCATTGCTCAAAGCTCTCAATGCACTGATTGTGAGGTTTTGTTAGTTTGTTTTTTTTGTAAATGACCTGATCCAGCATTATGCACACAGTAGCTTTGTAATCATTCTTTGATTTGGGATATGAGGAAGCAGGGGCTTGCGTACTTTGTTTGCAAGACTATGAATTGGTTAAACCACCTTGGAGGTCAGTTTGGCAACATCTAGGAGTGTTGAAGATGCGCATATTCTAAGGGCCAGCCATGATGCCCTGGGCATTATGCCAGATACAACTGGTCACATGAGTCAACCCTTTTCCACAGCCCCACACCAACCAGAAACCCTCCTCTAATTGGCTGAGGAATGAACCACAAGATCCTGTTCTGCTAAAAGAGTATAAGTGAAAATTACTGAGGGGGCCTCTAGGAAATCGTGCTTACCAGGACGGACACACTGGCTGGACTGCTTTATTAGACTTTCGCTCCTTTCCTTTCCCTCTGACTGGAACTTGACACGTGCCTAGGTCGCTCTATTTTGTGGCTGTGAAAGAGCAAATCTGAGGATTCAAGTGCACCTTCTAAGGATGGCAGGGCAGAGAAATGGAACAATCCTGGATCCCTTGGCATCATTCGATGGCCACGGTTGTCCTAGCATGCCTACTGTTCTGTTAGGAACGGTGGCCTCCCGTGCCATGAATTCACTGTTAGTTCGGTTACTTTTGATAGGTTTCTCGAGAAACTCACACATGCGCAGAAGATGACATACACAGAAGTATGTAATGTGGAAAATTACAAAGCTTAGTGCCCATCAAAAGGGAAATGGATAAATAACCTGTGAGACACCACACAGCAATGAAAAAGGAGTGAACTCGATCTGCACATATCAACACAGACACTTCTTGAAACCAAAGTGTAGTGTGAAAAAGAAATTTCTGGATGGCGGGTGTTCAGTACAATACCACTTCAGTGTATTTTGAAAGTAGAGGACAACTCTATTTTATGGATCTATGCACATCTACTAGAAGTAAAAAAAAAAAAAAAAAAAACATGGATAGGGACGCCTGGGTGGCTCAGTCGATTAAGCAGCCGACTTTGGCTCAGGTCATGATCTCGCGGTCCGTGAGTTCAAGCCCCGCGTCGGGCTCTGTGCTGACAGCTCAGAGCCTGGAGCCTGTTTCGGATTCTGTGTCTCCCTCTCTCTGACCCTCCCCTGTTCATACTCTGTCTCTCCCTGTCTCAAAAATAAATAAAACGTTAAAAAAATTAAAAAAAAAAACAAACAAAAAAACATGGATATGAAGAAAACACACTGACTTCAGAGACGGGGGGGAGGGGGGGGAAGGGATGATATTGGAAGGGGTGTGTAGAAAGCACTTCACCTGACCCTGTAGTGTTTTATTGCATATAACTAATCTGAATCAAATATGGCAAAAAATCTGAACATTTGTTAAAGTTGAGTGGGGCATCCGTGGATATTTGCTACACAATCCTTTGTATTTTTTTTGATAAATTTAAAATGCTTTCCACTTTTTAAAAAGTTGGATTCAGGGGCGCCTGGGTGGCTCAGTCGGTTGAGCGTCCGACTTCGGCTCAGGTCACGAGCTCACGGTTCGTGAGTTCGAGCCCCACGTCGGGCTCTGGGCTGATGGCTCGGAGCCTGGGGCCTGCCTCCAATTCTGTGTCTCCCTCTCTCTCTGCCCCTCCCCCATTCATGCTCTGTCTCTCTCTGTCTCAAAAATAAATAAACAGTAAAAAAAATTTTTTAAAAAAAGTTGGATTCAAAAAAAAAAAAAAGGAAAGAGACTGTTAAAAAAAATTGTTGGGTATTTACATAAAAGTAAACTGCCAAATGTAAGGTGATATGAAAGCAGTACGCGTCATAATTATCATTGCCATGGACCAGGAAGGCTATGTTGAGGAGTGAGCTTCCCACGAGCCCTGAAAAAAACTGTAGAATTAGAAGATTTAGGCGGTGGACATGAAGTTGTGTTTTGGAGTGAATTGTGTCTCCTCAAAATTCGTAGGTTGAAACCTTAACCCCCAATATAGTGTATTTGGAGACGGGGCCTCTAAGGAGGTAATTAAGGTCAAATGGGGTCATAAGAGTAGGACCCTGATTCAAGAAGGCTGGTGTCCGTATCAGAAGACGAGGAGACACCAGGAGCAGAACAACACAGGGGGAAAAAAAAAAAGCCATGTGGTGGCACAGAAAAAAGATGGCCATCTGCAAGGCCCCAGGAGAAACCAGATCTGCCGACACCTTGATCTTGGCTTCCAGCCTCCAGAACGGTGGGAAAATAAATTGCTGTTGTTTAAGTCACCTGGTCTGTGGTATTCTGTTCTGACAGCCTGAGCAGACTAATACAGAGAGTATGTCTAGAAATGTGGTCCTCAGCAGTGAATGGCACTGCATAATGCGGGGCATTTGAGACATTGGGGGTGGGGCGGGTAATTTTGGTGGTTGCTAAGCCCAAGGAGCACAAGAGCCATTTCATGGGCAGTGACACTTGAAAAATGAACACCTTTTTCAGCGCCCAGCTCAGTCCTCACAATACAAAATATTGTGCATCCCAAATGCCTTTAAAATGTCCCACAGGACATTCACATAGAGACGATACCTATATATGACAATCTAAAGCTACATAAAAATGCAGAAAAATGTGTGGGGTTTATTTTTTGTTTTTGGTTTTGGGTTTTTTTTGCCAGGTAGTATTATATACTGAATTTTCTGGGAGAGTAACTGCTTAGTAGATTATGGGAGGATTGTACTTTGTTTTCCTCAGAACTTTGCCGAAAGTATACTCACGACCATTTTGGAAAATCATTGACAGTCATGCTCATGATGTTTGAACACCATTATACACACAACATATCCTTATCAGTCTCCGTTCACAGATGTTGTAATATGCCAAGAGCCAGCACACTACCGTTAGCTAGTCAAATCCAGGCCACTGCCTGTTTCTGTAAATAAAGTTTTGTTGGAACACAGTCATGCTCTTTTGTTTACATATTGTCTGTAGCAGAGATGAGAATGGCTCACAAAGCCTAAAACATTTGCTTTCTGACCTTTTACAGAAATGTTTGCCAATCCTAGGTACAAACCTGATTCTGTGTCTAGAATAACATTCAGTACCTAATCTAGTTGATTTCTGGTATATTTACCTGTTGAAATACGCGTGATTTTATCATGTTGCTCTCCCTTTAAGTTCTATTCATTATAGTTAATGCATTGGGTAGATTCTTTTGCATTTGTGTAGATAGCTATGAATCTGTGAAGTTCATTTCAGGAAAGAAATGGAATTCATTTCAGTACAGAGGGAGAAGTATTTCTAAATATTCTCAAGAGAGTTAAGAGAAACTACTCTAGGGGCACCTGGGTTGCTCGGTCGAGCATCCAACACTTTAAAAAAATTTTTTTAACGTTTATTTATTTTTGAGAGAGAGAGACAGACAGACAGAATGGGGGAGGGGCAGAGAAAGAGGGAGACACAGGATCCAAAGCAGGCTCCAGGCTCTGAGCTACCAATACATGCTGAGCCAGACTCAGGGCTCAGTCTCACAAGCCATGAGATCATGACCTGAGCTAAAGTTGCATGCTTAACTGACTGAGCCACCCAGGTTCCCCTTGAGCATCCAACTCTTGATATCAGCTCAGGTCATGATGTCACGGTTCGTGAGTTCAAGCCCTGTGCTGGGCTCCATGCTGACAGAGCGGAGCCTGCTTGGGATTGTCTCTCTCCCTCACTGTCTGCTTCCCCCCACCCCCGCTCAAAATAAATAAACTTAAAAAAAAATAAAAAAGACACTACCCTAGATCTCAGAACAAAGACGATAAAGATAAAAGAAAGTATATGACCAAAAAGAAATTGAAAACAGGTACCTCGCTGAACATTAACTGATCATAAGCTCAATGAAAGAAGCTCCTGGGTCTATTTGTATGTCATTTAACTCAGGAACTGGTACACAGGAGGTGTTCACTGAACACGTGGCTGAATGATTCAACGAATGGAAGGATGGATGAAACATACAAATAACTGAAGGAAGAAAGACTGGAGTAGTGACCTTCCTATCTCAAGGGTTCATCAAGCAGAAGCTCAGTGGTCATTTGTTGGGTAGTTTGGAGAAAGAATTCTTTCCAACTGAAAGGACTAAGTGGACTGAGTAACTGAGTGGACTAGAGGATTCTCTAGGTCTCTAAACCTCCATTTCTAAGGTGAGCTCTAACACATGGAAATCTCATTACCTAGGGCCACTAAGACTTTGTTCCAGTTTTGGGCTGAAGATGACCTAAGACTGCCAATACCTACCCTCCTGACCTCATCCCTGAACCAGTTACATACGGAAATAAAGAGAGGAGTACAGTGTGGGACCTCAGTGTAGAGGACTCCGAAATGAAACAGGTCTGGGTTGGAGGGTAAATTGTCGGCAGAGATGGACACCAACGTTTCCTCCCATCCTTGAATGCATTTTCCTTTGTGCTATGATGCTTCAGAGCTTTCCTTCAGGAGGTCACGTCTACAGCTCCACCACTCGTGTAGAGTATCAGCTGGTGACTTGATTTGAGCAGTAGGATGCAGCAGAAAAGACCCTGTGACTTCTGAGCCTCGGTCTCAAGAGGCCTTGTAGCTTCTGCCTTAACTGTTTGGAAAGGTGCAGTCCCATGTGATGAAGTCTGGTTGAAGACAAGGATTGGCCAGGTATGGCCCATGGGCCAAATCCACCCCACCACCGTTTTTGTAAATTAAGTTTTATTGGAACACAGCTGTGTCCACTTGTTTCCGTATTGCCCATGACCGGTTTATACTACACCAGTAAAGTTGAGTAGATACATCCGTGACTGGATGCCCCGCAAAACCAAAAATTCTTACCATCTGACTTTCTGTCGAAAAAGTTTGCTGTACCTTTGGCTGCTACAGGATGAGAGTACATACAACAGAGAGGAACTGTCCCAACTGATGCCTCCTTAGAACAAGCGGCTTCCACTTAAGTGACCAAAGGAGGGCAACCACATGAATAACCGCAGGTGAGACCAGCAGAACAGTCCAGCTGAACTCAGCCCAAATTGCAGATCCATAGACTTGTGAACAAATATAACGGTGGTTGTGTTAAGCCACTAAGTTTTGGGCTGGTCTGTTCTGCAGCAAGAAATCATTGAGAGTGGCACTTAGGGATGTGCCACTTCATGTATGTCGCAGTTTCTAGCTCCTATTTGGGGGGGGGGGGGCGCGGGTGTCTCACCACCTCCATCGCAGGCTGGGTGACTTCCAACTACCAGTACCTGAAACTCCCTGCTGAGGGGCTTTCTGCAAAGTCCTGGCCAGGGCTCGATCCCAGCTGCGAAATTAACACTCCATGTGCACCCCACCCACCCTCAACCGATGATCCACAGAAGCTGGTGTGGGAATACACTGCAGTTCTCTCACCCTCTGGAAGCGAGAACGCTGATGTATATGTTCTGCAGTGTTTTTTCAGAGTTTCCCTGCGGACTAACCCTCTAATCTCCCACTGGCTTAGCATCACGCTCCTTATTAGCAGCCAGCCTTTTTGTGTCTATTTTTCCCATGACTCTCCGCGTATCTCCTGAACATCCCAAACGAGCTATTTCCACTCAACTCGTTGTCACAGGTTCTGCTTCAAGTCAGAATACAAACCACAAGGCACTGGGTAACCTCAGCTGTTTCTTTCTCTCTCTGAATCTTTGTTTCCTTGTCTGTAAAATGAGGATTACAGGCGCATTTGTATCACGGGCGAAGGCCGTGAGGCCTATTTTAAGAACGTGTTGCTCAAGCACCCGGCGCTGCTCGTAGTAGGACGCGGCACCTGAGCTAGCCCCACCTCCTTTCCGCATGGGCTCTGGTGATTGGCCAACACCAATCTGGCCATGCACAGAGCTCTGGTGATTGGCCAGCACCCTCTAATAATCTAAGCTACTATTGAAGGGCTCTGAAATACCCAGTGTAGAGAGGCAAAACCTGCCCGAATTCGTCACAGTGTGTGGGGGGCTGATTCTGGCTTTCCGTCACGTCCCAGTTCCGAAGTCTGGGCCCTGCGCCTCCATATTTGGACGACACTGTGGCTCCTGAATTCTGAGTTGACGCCCTGGGCTGGAGCCTGCTGCGTGCCTGACCCCAGGAACCTGTCCCCGACAGGAAGGAGAAGTGTAGTCAAGGAAGTGTGGCAGACCTGACTCCAGACAATTAGAAAAACATCAACGTGCCTCACAGTGGAAGGTGAGCATGACTTCAACTGTGGCCTTAAAAAGAAACGGGGTGGGGAAGGATGTTTTTCTTTTCTGCCTTAAGAGAGAAGCCGGTCTACCTAACACCCTCCACTCCTCCTAACGGCCTATAAATACATGCCCAAACCTGGAGAAAAAATTAAGCGCACCCTTCCCACCTCGCAGACTAGGAAACACGTTCCTTTGCTCTGTTCTCTCTTTCAACTGCTGATTCCTTAATTCTCCTCCCTCAAGACCTGCCAAAGCCAAGACGTTCAGGAATGTTTAGGAGGTAACTGGAAGGCAGAGCAAGAACAGAATGCTCAGCCGGTCCTGAGATCAATAATGGAAGGGTTCCATCACACCCCCGAGTTAGGCAGCAGCGGTAGTGACCGCAGAGTTCTGGATCACCGCCAGGCTGGGAATAATGGCAAGGCTATAATTACCTTGTAGGACTTTGGATGGAAGTGACTATTTTAGAACCTGAAAACATCTCAGCAGCATCTTGGAGTCCCGTTTGGGAAAGCCCCTTTTACTGTTGTCTTCTTGTCATGCTATAGGATGTCAGTGTCGGGAACATTTCCTACCAGAAAACCATGAAGGGATCTGTGCAGCCCCTTGGAGGAGTTTAAAAAAGGCCCCGTGGCTTCTAAGCCTTGACTTTGACTAAAAATGCTATCCTTTCGTCTTTCGGAAGAAAATATTTTCATTCTAGTGGTTGTTGGGTCACCATGTTTAGGATGGGTTGTGGCCATGTACTTTCTAGTCACAGAGTGTAAAGTCTTGGCGATGTATCTTTGCACAACCCACAGCATCTCATTCGAGGTCTTGTAATAATTAGACGCTTGAGGATAACTGCGTTGGGGAATAGGATGTGCTTGGGTATGGCCCCAGAGATCTCTTTGTGGCTATGTGACGTTAGATCATGCAGCCTCTCAGAGCCTCTGTTTCCTTATCTGTGCGCTTCCTCCCTCCCTCCCAGCACTTTTAGAAATGTAAAAGGACAAAAGGTGCAACAGCAACAAAAATACGTGCTTAAGGAAGATGAGTTCCTGTCATTAAAGCATCTTTTGAGGTTCTTCAACTTGTAAGAAAAAGAGAAAAAAAGAGTGGGAAATCAAACACAGGCTGTTGGGTGAGCACTGGCTCTGGAATTAGACTACGTGGGTCCAAATAGTAGCTTTGCCATCTCCTTGAAGTACGACCCTGGACAGTTCACTTCATTGTTCCCTGCCTCACTCTTCCTAGCTGTACTACAGTATAAGGACTCCCCTCAGTAGACTTCCACAGGATTAAATGAGACAGTTCATAGAAATGCAGCAAAAAATCCGGAATGTAGTAGTTACCGGTAGAGGACAGTTGCTCCCATTAGTATCATAATTATTTGTAAATGATTGCTATTGGAAGCCAGTGTTGTTTCATGCCTCGGAATGTGGATTGTAAATCGTGTAGCAGGTTCTTGGTAGCCGTTAGGGTCACTGCAGGACAGTACAAAGTATCAGATCAGTTTACCTGTATGAACTCAGTGTCATAACACTCTGATGGGTCCCAGTCAGCTGGCTGAAGCTTCACAACAGAAATTTGTTATAGGGGCGCCTGGGTGGCTCGGTCGGTTAAGCGTCCGACTTCGGCTCAGGTCATGATCTCACGGTCCGTGAGTTTGAGCCCCGCGTCGGGCTCTGTGCTGACAGCTCAGAGCCTGGAGCCTGCTTCTGATTCTGTGTCTCCCTCTCTCTCTGACCCTCCCCCACTCATGCTCTGTCTCTCTCTGTCTCAAAAATAAATAAAAAAAACGTTAAAAAAATAAAAAAAAAAGAAATTTGTTATAAAGTTCATTTACATTATCCATGTATATAAAGGCTTCTGTTAAAAATAATACATTGATCTGGAAACAAACTTATCCAGACCAACCATGCTTTCATTTACTTGGATCTTAAATCATTTTCAGTAGGATACTAAGGTGAACTTACAGCTAGCTACCCTTCAGATTGTCTAAAACCTTGCGTTAATGATAGTGATAAATAATGATAATACGATGGTGGATAACATTCACTGCTTATTCATGCTATGTGCATTACCTACATTTGAACACGTGCTTTTTATTTGATTCTCATCAGCTTTCCCTGTGTTACTTTTTTGGATACAAGGAGGGAGGGCACTCTTACTAGCCCCAGTTTACAGATGAGATGCTCAAAGCTCAATGAGGTTAAGTACCACTCTCATGATCACCCTCTGGTATGTGACGTGTGGGGGGTTTGAACCCAACCCGGTGAGAAATAGGAGTCTCAAGTTTGATCTCTGTTGAAGCCCACACTGTAGGGATGCCCCGACTGGCAGGGCATAATAGAGCAAGGAGACAGGATTTGCGGAAAGCAGACTTCTTGCAAGGATTTCCTTCCTCTCCCGGGAAAATTGTAAAGAAGCTGGGAAGTGCTGAGCAGTCAGTAGATTAATAATAAGTCACTTCCTTGGTCCATCACAATTAGGAAACAGTTTAACCAGCAGAAGGGTAAAAGTACCCGCAGTGATGATGCAGCAACTGGAAACCCTCCCAGGTACATAGGGATTTTCACTTTGCCAAGGGCTTTCCCCATGCCGTGTCATCGGTCCTTTTAAACTATCCTGTAGAGGCAGAATGAACACAAACATTACTGGAGACATACGCTATGGAAGGACCAGCAAGACAGAAAAGGATTTGGAAACCCTAACGTACAGAAGTTAACTATGAATGATCATTCAACCTGGGCAACAAGCCTCAGCTACCATGCAGCCCTCTGATCACAAGAATCAACAGCTGAAACACATACAGCCATTCTGTACCCATACAACCGTGCTGTTTTGTCACTTTCAGTACAGTATTCGCTGAGTTACATGAGTTACTCAACAGACTAGGCTTTGTGTTAGATTACTTTGCCCAAGTTATAGGCTAATGTAAGTGTTCTGAACACGTTTAAGGCAGGCTGGGCTACGCTGTGATGTTGGATAGGTTCGGTGTATTGGGGATGCATTTTTTAAAATTCCAATTTATTTAACAGACAGTGCAATATTGGTTTCAGGAGTAGAATTCAGTGACTCATCACTTACATACAACACCCAGTGCTCATCACAAGTGCCCTCCTTAATTAACTCCTCACCCATCTAGCCCATCTCCCACCCACCGCCCTCCACCAACCCTCAGTTTGTTCTCTATTGTTAAGAGTCTCTTGTGGTTCATTTCCCTCTCTTTTTTCCCCTCCCCTTCCCATGTGTTTATCTGTGTTGTTTCTTAAATGCCACATGTGAGTGAAATCATATGGTATTCACCTTTCTTTTTGACTTATTCTTAGCATAACACATTCTAGCTCCATCCACATGAGTACAAATGGCAAGGTTTCATTTCTTTCTGATGGCTGAGTAATATTCCATATTATATATATATCCATATATATCCATATATATCCATATATATATATATATATATATATATATGTATGTATGTATTTGGAGAGAGGAGGGGCACATTTTTAACTTAGGATATTTTTAACTTAGGATGGTTTTATCAGGACCTAACCCCCTTGGAAGTCTAGGAAGATCTGTACATTCCAAACTCATTTGCCAAAACAGGCATTTGTTCAACATCAATTACTCTCTGCACTAGCATAGATAGTTTGGAGTTGGCAGTGGTGCTAGGGGGATGATTTAAATTGGAGGCAGAATATGGAGCTGGGAAAGACATTTTACGTGTCGGTCCAGTCCTTTTCAAAGTACCCACCAAGGGGACAAGAGCTGTCCCAACAAAGAACTAAGCTATGCAAAGGCCACTGCGTGTATTCATTAGGTACGGCTGGGGTGTGCCTGGTGGGAACAGGCAAGAGATAACCAAGAACCATTTCAGCCATACTGAGGAGAGCTTGGCTCTTGTCCTCTATGCGCTGGAGAATCAATGAAGAAATTTTAAAATAGAAGTGTCAGGGTCAAGATTTTCAAAAGATTGGTGTGGCAGTGCTGTGGCAAAGAGAAAGAAGTCTCTTCTACTCCAGTGTTTAAAGACCATGGTCTCAGTGCTTCTGGCATCAACAAAGAGCCTTTTAAAACAGGGGACTTCCTCTACTGAATGTAGCCATGCCTGGCAGGTGCACAGACCCTTTTATGTCTAAAACTCTGCCTTTCAGTTCACCAAACAACAATCCGAGGAGGTGAGCCAAGTAGAATTATCCCCATTCACAGATGGGGAAGTATCTCCAAGTAACTTCAGGACCACAGAACAATTCCCAGTCAGAGCAAATGCATTCTAGCTGTGCCCTATTTAAGGCCGGAATTTGACGTGCATGGCTAGAAAATGAAGCAAGTCTAAAACGCTACAAGGAAAAAAAAAAAACAAAAAAAAAAAAACCAACTGCTGATGCTCATAAGTAGAAATTAGTGTTAGGTAGTAATCTAAGAAGTATTGATTTCGAAAACAAAGAATGAGTAACTAGCACCAAGACCCACGCCAACATACCTGAAAACAGAAGGCTGCTAGCTGGGGATCTGCTTTGCGAAAGTAAGAAACACTTGATGGAAAGTATTATAGTTTCGCGCATCTAATATGCATAGCTTGTACATGTGCACAGATAGAGAATTTGAGCTTGCCTAATTATGCACATTACAACCTTTATCAAACTATGCTGGATTTCGCTTAAAAGCAATTCTGAAATGACTATTGTCACGTACGTTCTTTGAATTACAAGAGAACGGCCTTCATTCTCTACACGCCTTTTTGCATTTCCTTCAAAGTATACATACCTTCACAATTTAGGGAGAGAGATCATCAAATATCATTCATGAACTTCAGGTTATATCAGGAAGAGACAAAAAAGGAATGAATCAGGTTTGTAATATGACTCTGCACAGTCAAGAGAAATTCCCCGGGGGGGGGGGGGGGGAGTGCGGGTGGACAGAAAGGCTGTTTACCATCTTAAGCAGCTTCCAGAGTGGAAGAAGCAGTATCTTTAGACTTCAATTGCTTCATTGTAAAATGGCCTACAAGACCCTAATTCTGGCCCCTAGCTCTGTCTCCAACCATAGCTCTTGCCATTCTTTTCCTTCCTCACTCATCCTCTGCCACAAGGACAGCCTGCATGTCTCCTGGACATGCCAAACACATTACTGCCTCAGGGCCTTTGCACATGCACTTTGCCTAGAAACAGCTCTTCCTTCAGATTTATGTGGGTTCACCCTCTCCTCTCAAGCCTCCAGTGAAATGGCCCTTCTGCAAGAAGGCTTTCTTGGGTCCCTAAGCAGTACCTGCCTATCCCTTCACTCTATGATCTTTCCTATTTTTTTTTTTTTCATAGCATTTATCTCTATCTGACATTATTTGTTTTCCTGTTTATTGTTCCCACCCTCGCTAGAATGTAAGATCCACGAGTGCTGGAACTTTGCTATCTTCCTATTTTCCAACTTTTCAAAGAGTATCAGCAAATAAGTGGGAGCTCAATAAATATTTGTAGAGAGGAAGGAGGGAGAGAAGAAGGAAAAAATATATTTCATTTTTTTTTTCATATGATATTCCAAATAGGCAGCATGGTTTTAAGGTATTCTAATTAACTGGCTTACCTTGGGCAATTAACTGAGTAAAGTGATAAATAATAGTCCCATTTTTAAAAAAAAATATTGTCATAAACACACACAACATTTACCATCTTAGCCATTTTTAAATGTCTAACCGGCACACATTTTTGGACTTGGGGCTTCAAAGGGCCAAAATTCAGCCTTCCTAATGTACTGCTTCTAAATCACTGAAAGACTTCCCCAGTCCACAAAAACTTGTGCTACATTCTTAAATATTTACGTTAAACAGATGAACATTTTTAAAATAGAAGGAAAATGCATTGCTATGTACTTGTACTGAGGCAAGATAATTATAGAATTTACCCAAAAAAATTAATAAATAATTCATCATAAGTAGTGTGGTCTGGTAATGGAACATCATTTAAAGCAATATAATTAACTTCTTCCCATCTTGTCAGTGTATCTCAGGAACCTTGTTTAGTGATTGTGTTAAACATCTACATTTGAAACTCTTCACGAACATGAGACTTGGTCAACTGGCCCTTGTGACCCCACGGTGCTAGGCTAAGAGATGCATCCCTAATTTACAGATGGGGAAAGTGAGCCCTCGGAAAAGTTATCACTTGTTCAAGGTCAACACAATGAACAGCAAAGCTGATACTCACGTCAGGCCTTCTAACAGAAAGTTCTGAGTCTTTCTACTATACGAGGCTGTGAAATGACTTTCCTAAATCTAAAAGCCTTGCTTTTCCATCTCCTTTTATTATCTACTTTGCTATTCAGAGTCATTCTATACTGAACTGAAATTTCTTCCATCAGCAGTCATATAAAAAGGTGGTGGGTTTTCGGGTTTTTTTTTTTTTTTTTTTTTAGCTCAGCCCATGAATTTTCTAGTCTAGCTTCTTAGCAATAAAAAGCACCTTCCCTCACAGAGTGGCCCTACATGCCACCTGGCAGCTCAGACCTCACTTTAGGAAACACAACTTAATTTAATGGGGTGCTAGGAAGCAAGCTCAGGGTGCATCCAGCATTTTAATACAGTGTTTCTGACCAGATGGTATTCACGTGCTCCTAAACGTATCCTTCTGTGATCGTGAGACTGCTTTTGTCTATTACTATAGCAATAACTAAGGAGGTGAATGCCATGGTTTGGATCCGTCGAGGGGTCAGTTCCTTTTATTCAGGCTCCAAGATGTTGTTGCTATGATTGGCCCCATTCCACAGGCAGCGCCATTTCAAGTTACAGAGTGCAACTGGGTGGATGGATTGGTGCAAATCCATTACCAGGGGGCTAAGCAGCAAACACCCAAACCTGCACTCTTGCCACCGACAGCCGCTGTGAAATTTCTAGTATATATCTGAGTACATGCTGGGTGTCCAATATAGTGTAGGATAGGGTGAATGGTTACAAAGTAAACTTTAATACTAATTCAGTGTTAATCAACTAAATAAGGAGTCCCTACTCTGTTCCTGGCACTATGCTGTGTGCCTTGGCGATAATCAGGGAAGATATGGCGATAATCAGGGAAGATATTGTGCAGCTTACAAACTAGAAACTAGAGTATACTCCTATAATTGATTCCTATAGTAATTCCTGTAGTAATAAGCCAGTGTCATCTGGTAATGTTACTATGTACAAAGGACTGTAGTGGCTACAAAGATAAAATCCCATTCTTGTCCTTGGGATTCCACATAAAAATGGAGAAATGCTCGCTAATGATAGCTCCTGTTATTATTTTTAAACTTTTTTTTTTTTTTTTATTTAGAGAGAGAGAGAGCACACAAGCAGGGGAGGGGCAGAGAGAGCGGGAGACACAGAATCCGAAGCAGGCTCCAGGCTCTGAGCTGTCAGCACAGAGCCTGACGCGGGGCTCGAACCCACATACCATGCGATCATGACCTGAGCTGAAGTCAGACGTTTAACCAACTAAGCCACCCAGGCTTACAGTGTCTTTGTGGTAGAACAGTAGAATTTATCTCCACAGCATTCCTGGGCATCTGATGTCTACGAGGCAGCTTTCATTTTATTTGTACGTGGTCGTATACTGAGCAGGCCGTACTCTTTAGGGGAGTTGGACACAAGTATGTTTTATAATGTAATTTTTCAAAGGGTATCGACTGTAAGCTAACTGGGAAAATCTAGGTCACAAGAAATTGGGTCACTGTAAAGCTTTTCCTCAAAAGAGTTTTAAACTTTCCCACAATAACATTTTTGTTAGAAAAAGAGAACCCAGCCTTTGAACATAAGGTTAGCATAGATCAAAAGCGGGCAGCCTCATTGCTCTGAGGTTAGCCTATGTGTGTAGATGCTAAGATCATGAACATGGGAACGGCAGAGGCCTGGATTTGAATCTGGGCTCTGAAATGCACTGACTGGGTATTCATGTATGAGCTGGGGAGTCTCTTAGGTGGGTGGCTTTGTTAACTCTAGAATGGGTTTAACCAAGATTACCTCCAGAAATGGTTGCAAAGATTAAATAATGTAGATAAAGTGCTTAGCCCAGGGCCTGGCTTATAATAAGAACATGATAGCAGTGATGATGTTTATATTGATGATGATGATGATGATGATGATGATGATGATGATGATGAAGCAGAAGACAGCCAAGATGGGGGGGGGGGAGGAAGGGATGATAACCATGACATTGATGAGCTCAGTGATTCTTTCCCTCTCCCACCTAACCTAACTTTTACCTTCCCCATGATGCTATTCTAAAGGCCAAGGTTAGATATACACTATACTAGATAAAAAAAAAAAAAAAAAAAAGAACTCTGTAGCATAACAGGGCTAAATTCTTTGAACTGTGTTCCTACTTCTATGGACAAACTTGAAATTATTCCTCCCGAGTCCTCCGGCCAGGCCCTCCTGTGAGCAGGAGCTTATGCTCGTAAGATGGTTGTTTGCTTTCGCAGAGCTGACAGGCCCAGGCGGGGATTCACCTTGGATCACGTCTCCCTCTTACTAGCACCATACTCATAACCAACAGAGCTAACTAGTCTGACATGAAGGAAGCATGAAATCCCAAACCAGTCCCTGAGGTTTTTTCCTTGGCTCTGCAACAGAACTGTCTGCAGAAAATATTTTTATTGTCGGGCTCCTTTTCTATCCTCAGCAGATTTTCCTTTGGAATAATTTTCTCTAGATTATGGTGACTCCTTGGGAGAAGGCCTGGGACGGAGCCGGCCTGCGTTTCCTGAGACCTAAGAACAACCACTCCATTTCATTGTGAGGATCTAATAGGCACAAAATTACATGTCACGGAAACACGAATAAATCAGGACGCTGTGAAAGCCTAAAAGGACAGCAGAAAACAGGGACATTACAACTTTACGTTGCAACTACATCTTCGCTGCAGTGTGAAAAAAAAAATATATATCCATTACTCTATATGTGACAGAGATATCTGAAAGACACTATTTTTTCACATGCTCTTTCTACCTAAGAGGTTTTAATGCCCTTAGATAGTAGAATTTTGGCAGCCTGGATAAAATGAAGGCTGTGAACAGCGTGTGACTTAAAATATGCTGGGAAGGGGGTGCCCGAGTGGCTCAGTCGGTTGAGCGTCAGACTCTTGATTTCGGCTCAGGGCATGATCTCATGGTTCACGGGACTGAACCCCGGGCAAGGCTCTGTGCTGACAGCGCAGAGCCTGCTTGGGATTCTCTCTCGCTCTCTCTCTCTCTCTGCCCCTCTCCTGTTCATGCATGCTTACACTCTCGAAATAAATAAATAAATAAATAAATAAACAAACAAACAAACAAACAAACAAACTTAAAAAAATATGCTGAGAAGAGCCAAGCAACATATGAGCTTTGACACCATGAAGACCTTTCACCCACAGCTAATCCAATCTAGTGGTACAGGTTGTAAAATCCTCTCTTGCTTGGCTGTGGGGCTTTTGAAACCCTCACAAATTTTAAATGAGAGCCAAACCTGAATTGTCAGATAAGTGTCTCGTCATACGACATTTTTATTTAGGAATTAGAACACTGAGGATGGACCTACAATGAAGTCAACCGAGTATTTTTACTGAACGTGTTATTCTTCAGATTTTAGCCATTTTGTATTTTAAACATGATCCCCTTTTGTTAAGAGCTGGAAGATACAGGTTTCAGTGCAAATAACGAAAGCCCTGAGACATGGACATTGATTCGCTTGAGGGAAACTTAGTGATGGTTCTCTGCTTTAAACTACTTCCTGGAACTATTTTGGTGGGAAATTTGATAAAAGTCAAATTTTAAAATAATTTACTTAGTTAAAGTGACAATTAGCACACTTACTGAGTACTTCTGATTGTCTGGCAGTGTTGTGCTCATAAGCACTTTACAGGCATATCTCATTTAATGAACACAACACTTTGAACTTGATAACTGCGATGAAGTGAAAAGAAAAGCTTGTTGAGCAACTAACTTAAACGGCATCATGGGAAAGGAATATCCAAACCTCCCAAACACCGTAAAAAATAATAAATAAATTAAAAATTATTTGATTTAGCACCCCCTAGTGTGAAGAATGGGGAAAGCAATTCCCAGTCAAAACTGGTTTTAATTTCATTCATTCGTCATTCTTTCTTTTTTTAAAAAATTTTTTTTCAACGTTTATTTATTTTTGGGACAGAGAGAGAGCATGAACGGGGGAGGGGCAGAGAGAGAGGGAGACACAGAATCGGAAACAGGCTCCAGGCTCTGAGCCATCAGCCCAGAGCCTGACGCGGCGCTTGAACTCACGGACTGCGAGATCGTGACCTGGCTGAAGTCGGACGCTTAACCGACTGTGCCACCCAGGCGCCCCATCATCATTCTTTCATTCCATGAATATGTATGGTTTCCTTGTTGTAAGCAAGACACCGTGATGGTGCCGGTATTGAATAGGGGATAAAACAGACCTGCTCCTGCCTTCTAGAAACTCATAGTCTCATCTAAGACACCTAAAGGAAGAAGAAAACTGCACAGTTGCAAACTGTGATGAAGGCGTGGATGGAAACACGTCGGGTCCTGTGATAGAAAGTAAGAGGGGGTCTCTTCAGGGATAAATATGAAGTCGGGCTGCAGAGCTCTCTGGACAGCGAGAGCATGCGTGAAGGTGCCGAGAGCCACAGAGGTTTGGTGCTTGGGGAAACCCCACTGTGGCTGGAGCATTGGGAGGCAGGGAGAGAGGAACAGGAAGGACTCGATGAAGATGGACGTGGTCGGGAGTGTTTGTTCTAAGTGTGAAGGAAACGGTTAAAAGTTCAGACTGGCTGGGAGCTGGTGAGATCCATATGCTATGCAGACCTCTGTGACCTGAAAGACGCTCAAGGCGAGTGCGAGAGGGTCTGCTCCTTACTGGGGAGGGAGTAAGGGGCAGTAAGGAGGCTTTGTAGGAGCTGATGTAGGAGATGACAGTAATGTGGGTTGGATCAGCGATTCTCAAAGGGGGGAGACGTTGCCCCCAGCAGACATTTGGCAATGCCTGGAGACATTTTCAGCTCTATCAAAGTGGGAGTTCCCACCGGCGTCCTGTGTGTAGAGAACAGAGAAACCACCAACAGACCTACAGTGCCCAGGATAGCTTCCCACAGCAAATAATTTTCTGGCCCCAAATGTCAGTAGTATAGAGGCCGTAAACCCTAGGGTAGAGGTTTAGCAAAAGTGATAGATAGGAGTAGACAAATTTTTAAAATGTTTAAACTGTGGAATGTATGGGACTAAGTGATGGATGGATGTAGAGTGGTGAGGGAGAGGGACGTATCAGGTGAGACTCCCAGAACCCTGGCTTGAACAAATGTGGGTTGTCATTTACTAAGATGGAAAGGCCCATGGTAGGAGCCAGGTTGCAACAGGGAAGAAATAAATAACTCCTCTTTGAATATGTCATGTTTGAGGTGCCTGGGAGATAGCCAAGAGGAGATGTGAAATAAGTTGACTTTCTGAGTCTACAACTTAATCATCGTCATTATAGTAATTAAATTACTGAGCAGTTAGAACGTATCAGGCTTCATTCTAAGAAACTGTTTTTACGTTATTTTATTAATCCTACTGACAGTAAGGATCAACATTCATTCTCTGAATCCTCTTGATAAATTCTTAAGTTTCCAAATTATGAGCGACGGATATCATCCTACTCCTCAAAAATTTTCCTTCAGCATAGGAAACACACTGTTGAAAGCTAACAGTAAATATTATGCCTTCCCTAATAAAACAGAATGTGTCAGTAAGATAAAACATCCTAACCACTGTGCCATCAAAGATATCCTAAATTATATTTGTCATTACTCCAAAAGCTTTCATCATCTTTATTTTAGAAAATATCCTGCAAGTATTTATCTTCTTTATTGCCTCTGATTCGGATAAAATAGCAAAATTTTACCCCAAAAAGGACACTACCCTTAGGAAATAGAAGCATGATCTCTAGAAGCAGTTTAACATTCCAGGAAAGCCTTCTGCCATTTAATATTCTTCCAAAGCCATCTGGCCCTCCATTTTCCTGGCCAAATGATACAATGTCTTCAAAACACATTTCCAACATTAGCAGATGCAGCTAACTCAAGTCAGGAAGCCTGAAGGAATGGAACCACTCCATTCTAAGTTACATGATATGTAAGTCACTCTGTGATACCCAGGATGGATGTCTGGGAGCACTTTTGCTTATTTAGTCTGAGAGAAAGAATCTTAAATAGCAAGGCTATGAAAGCTCATATTGTTACAATGAGCCTGGTCGCAGTGTTGAGGTTCAGCCAGACCTCACTAAAAGTGGGACTCCAGTTAGGAATTTGTTAGCAACGCCAACTTCTGGTAGGGTATATTTGTAATTTGCCCCAGGGCTAAAGTTTCAGGTCAACTCACATTAAAGTAGAAAATAAAGTACTTTGTTCAGGTGAGACGAACTGCTCAGCTCAGAATCTACGAATACAAAGGATTCGTGATTCTCATATGTCTTGGGGCAGTCTTGCAGAGATTTTTTTCCAGTTTCTTCTCCACCTCTCTCTCCTCCACCCAGAACCTGACAGATTTCTATCAGGTGAGAAAAAAGGGCTGGTAAGCTTGCATCCTTCCTGTCATTACTGAAGGTACCCATCCATCTACGGGGAAAAATAAGGTTTCACATGGCACACTGCAGTCTGCTTTCTATTTTGTCGGGGTTCTGGGTTTCTAGATACCTACAGGAAAAAAAAAAATCTAGAATTTCTAAATTCTGTGGCTGGCTAGGGCCTATTGAAAAATCCCTGTTTTACAGTCCACGCCGTTTCCTGCCCCTCATTACACAACTTCCTCAGCTGTTCTAAAAGCGGCTTAGGGATTTTTTTTTTCCCTTGGGGAAAGAGGAGGATCAGGAAGCTGAGTAGCAAGATACAAAAGCACAGTCTGGGGGCGCCTGGGTGGCGCAGTCGGTTAAGCGTCCGACTTCAGCCAGGTCACGATCTCGCGGTCCGTGAGTTCGAGCCCCACGTCGGGCTCTGGGCTGATGGCTCAGAGCCTGGAGCCTGTTTCCGATTCTGTGTCTCCCTCTCTCTCTGCCCCTCCCCTGTTCATGCTCTGTCTCTCTCTGTCCCAAAAATAAATAAACGTTGAAAAAAAAAAAAAAAAAAAAAACAAAAGCACAGTCTGGTGGGGCGCCTGGGTGGCTCAGTCGGTTAAGCGTCAGACTTAGGCTCAGGTCATGATCTCGAAGTCCGTGAGTTCGAACCTCGCGTCGGGCTCTGTGCTGACAGCTCGAAGCCTGGAGCCTGCTTCACATTCTGTGTCTCCCTCTCTCTCTGCCCCCTCCCTGCTCATGCTGTGTCTCTGTCTCAAAAATAAATAAACATTAAAAAAATTAAAAAAAACAAAAAAAACCAAAAGCACAGTCTGGGAGTGCTGGTCCTAACGTGGGTCCCTCTACTGAAATTAGCCACATGTGCTGAACAATTTCATACCACCTGGCAATTCCCCCTCAGTATCTCGTGTCAATCCACAAGAGCACCCTGATCCGAGAAATGGCTCTTATCCTCAGTAGTCCCCCAAACAGTATATGTGAAGACTATATAGCCAATGGAATGTTTTTTGATGGAAACTTCAAGGGAGGGTGCTTTTCTACTTGCAACCTTTTTTTTACTTTTCCATCCATCTTTCTGAAGAGAATATCCCTTTTGGGCGGGGGGAGGAGACATCCAATGATATTTGCAATTCCCCAAAATACATAATTGAATTCTTAATAAAAAATATGCAGTTTTACCATGAGGAATATAAAACACTAATTCACTAAAAAGATGAAATTCTACCAAATGCCCTCTCCTTTTACCTCCTACCCAGATTTTTAAATTGTGTCAACTCTGGGTTTTGGGCCTGTGGTCTCACGACTGAACATCATTAGCTGCCTCCAGGACACCTGTAATCATTGTATGGTGGGAAACTAGTTTGAATCGCGTAGAGAATGAAAGCTAACCTTGACTGAGCTCACAGTCTGGACCAGGCACCATGCCAGATGTTTATACCTGGTGGTTAGCTCATTTAATTATTAATGGATAATGAACTCATATGCATTTTTACACTGGTGGTGGATAATTATCTTCAATCATTAAAGTAATACATGCTTATTTAAGAAATGTAGGCAAAGTGAAAACAAGCTGGGGGGGGGGGGGAAGGGAGCAGTCATAACCCCATTCCCCAAAAGTAATGACTGTTCAGTGTGTTTCTCCACAATAATTTTATAAGATTTGGCTTAAAAAAGAAAACCTAGCTGTAATGATATAATATGTATAATATACATAATCTATATATAACTATGCATAATCACAGTAATAACATACACGCAATGATTTAAAATTGTTTTTCAGTTAACACTAAAACTTCTTTTTGATATGCTGGGGTTCCACTTTTTTTTAAACAGCTGCATTTTATTCCCTTTACGGCTGTATCATATTTGCCTTAATCACTGTGAAGTTGAGCATGGGCATTTAAAGCAACTTACAAAGGTCAGAAAAAAAAAAAAACTTACACTGTCGTTTTAAGTCAAAGAGAAGAAATCTAAATTAAGCTATGCAAAGAAATCAGAACCTTGAAAATACATTAATATTCTTTTATTTTAAAATTATTTCAGAGGGCATGCATGATTCAGAATTTTATTAAGCATATTAAAAGGCATTCCAGTTAATAAATGTGACTGAAATATGTTCTCATGTCCTCCCTCGCCTCAAAAAAATAACTCTACTGGAACACAAATGCCCTGAGTTCTGTATGTACTTTTAAAACATAGCTAAACATGTATGGCAGAGGAATATGGAAAACAAGCTACTGTTTCTAACAAGGAGTTATCATCTTCCACTGGCAACATCCTTTGGTGGAAACAGTCATTAGACTGAATGTATTCGTTTCCTAGGGCCGCCATAACAAAATCCCACAGAGTGGGTGGCTTAAACAACACAAATTTATTTTCTCACAGTTCTG
This sequence comes from Felis catus, assembly GCF_018350175.1. Taxonomy (NCBI): domain Eukaryota; kingdom Metazoa; phylum Chordata; class Mammalia; order Carnivora; family Felidae; genus Felis; species Felis catus. The sequence goes on along the minus strand of NC_058369.1, from coordinate 32,213,779 downwards.
GAGGCCAGAAGTCTAAGATCAAGGTGCTGGCGGGGCTGATTTCTTTGGAACCCTCTCTTGGCATACCGTCTCACTGTGTCTTCACATGGCCTTTCCTCTATGTGCACATGTCCGAGTCCAGATTCCCTCTTCTTATAAGAACATCAGTCACATTGGGCAAACACCACCACCCCACCCCACCCCCCCGGGCCATATGACTTCATTTTATGTTAATTACTTCTTTCAAGGTCCTATCTCCAAATATTCTGAGTTCCTGGGGATTAGGACTTCAACATGTGAATTTGGGGATGGGTGGAGAATACAACTCAGCCTAGAACACTAAGCAAGAGCAGCCGTGAGGGCTCTCCTTTTTTCTTTCCTACTAGGATATCTGAGTAACAAAGAATATTCCTTCTTAAAAGAAAAGAAAGGAAAAGGAGAGGAGAAAAACGAAAAACAGATGTAACTCCTCTCTAACACCCCCCACCCTACACCACCACCAATTAAAACATTTTTCTTGAGCTTACTTTCTTCATTCAAAGTCTCCTATCATGTTTGCATTGGGCATGTTTTCAAATCTTGGGCAAGATCTCAGGATAGCAAGGGGCACAACTTTTGCACTAAATTCCTTTAAGAAATAGCCCCAGACTTGCTGCAATTTTGAAAAAAAAAAGAAGAAAAAAAAAAAACGTTAATACAGTTGTTGTCGCTGACATATCCTCGAGACCACCTTCCTGGTCCTTGACGCCACAGAAGCACTTTTCTTCCACAATCCCCTAACTGCTTGTCCCAACTGAGACCCAAACCAAAAACAAACCCTATTTTGTTCTCAGAACCCGATCAGGGAATTTCCTACCAAATCCAAACACCTAAACATCTCCCCCTGAAATGATCCTAAATTTAAAAATAATACATTAAAAAACAACAACAACAACTCGATTTTGTGAAGATTTTGTTAAATACCAGCCACCTAACACTTAAATGCAAGAAAGAAGTCGACTTTAAATGCAAACAGTCCAGGGAAGGCTCTTCTTTGAAGAAATGGCCACTGGCTCTTTTGTTCTTTTATTTTTGCAGGAGACACGGTGAGGGATTTTGTATCCCCTTCCATATCTTTTTGTGAAATCTAATCCTGTTTTGCTAGAGGTTTCCTTCCCTGTTCAGTTTGCCATGCCAGGGGGGTGAAAAGTTGCATTTTAACCCAGCATAGGGCTTTCTCAAGTTTATTAACACGGTACTGCTGAGGCAAGTCAGTCCCCCAGTGGCTGTCCTGGCTCCCAGATGAAATATCCACTTTCCCTATGATATGTTATTGTAAATATAATACCGAAAGATTATTATATTTTGGACTAGGTGACTGATTCTGAATTTCCTGGCTCTACTGGAATGAAAATAAAAGACCACACAATATTGTAATGGGAACACATCTGGACAGACCACTTTTCCTTTCCTATGGATGGTGAGATTATGGGTTGAAATGTAAGACTCTTGGGTCTTTTCATGTTTCGTGAACTTAAACAGGCAAATGTAGATCCACATCACCTGCACAGATAAATGAAGGCCTCTCCTCCAGTTAGGAACCTATCAGCCATGGATTATTCCATGTGATACAGGGGATGATGTTGTACTCCTTACATCTGCTCTCTGTCAAAATGGAAGAAGAGGAACACCTCTGAGTAAACCAAATGTGGTCACTTCAGGCTAATTAACTTTCTGCTCCTCTGTGGCCAAAGGTTGGACTGCAGTCCTACGAGGGTCACTTTGGAGGAAAATTTGGACACAAGAGGAAACACTGGAGAGCAGATGGCTTCAGGAAAATCCCTAGAAAACCCACGATGAGCAATCACCTGCCAATACACTTAGCAGGGTGGCAGTGTGAATCATTTGTAAGGTTTCTATTTTCTAACCGTCTGTGTCTTCTACTCTAAGTCCTATGAAGGCAAGCATTGATTAAAGGAATGAAGAATTGAATGAAAGAAGGGATCAAAGCACCCCAGGAAAAGTACAGGATTTGCATTTGGAAGCCTTATGTATGAATCCTAGGAGGTTTAATTCTGTAATCCTAATTTTTTAAACAAAATGCCTGTGTTCCTTATACCATGCTGAGAATTTTAATCCTCACTTTTCTTCCCTGAAATAAAAATAGCTAATACTTTCTGAAAGTTGTTTGAGTTCCTCATCCTTGGATGACCAACAGTCCCAGTTTGCGTGGGACTGATAAGGTCCCCAGGATATGGAACTTTTGGTCCTAAAACGAAGAAATTCTGGCAACACCAGGATGAGTGAGTCATGTTATGACAATGAACAAGTTGTTTTTTATTCATTTTGATCTCCTTAATCCCCACCAAAGCTGTATCAGACCAGTAGATACTTTAATTACTCCATTTCACAGATGAGGCTATGAAGGCTCAGGCATGCTAAGTAACAAAAACAGAACTGTCAGGGCGCCTGGGTGGCTCAGTCAGTTAAGTGTCCGACTTCAGCTCAGGCCACGATCTCATGGTTTGTGGGTTTAAGCCCTGCATTGGGCTCTGTACTGACAGCTCAGAGCCTGGAGCCTGCTTCAGATTCTGTGCCTTTGTCTCTGTCTCTCAAAAATAAACATTGTTTTAAAAATTAAAAAATAAAAAATTCAGGACTGTCATATTCCGGAGGCTGAGGACTAGTCAGCATGAATCTATATTGCTTCACATCCAAAAAAGGGGAACTTTAGGAACCCCACCTCCTGGATCTTAACGTGGTGATTGAAATGATGGTAATGAATTCAAGTGTAGCATGTGACTATTTGCAAAGCCCTTTCTGGTTTCACTCTATAGTGAAGGGATGCCATTAAAACTAAGTTATAGTCAACCCAGGTTGACGATCTATTGGGAACTTTGTGGTCCGTTTCTCTGGGCTCCAGTGAACTTTTTTCACTTCTGTTTATGGAGAAGACACACAGAAGGCAGAAGAGGAAGGGAGAGAGAAATTAATCTTCATCAGCAAGTTATTTCCTCCAGAGGGACTTTCTGATCATTATTGTAACAAAATATGTCTTTCTCCAAAGTCTGTGCTAAGGTTGAGAGAGCAACTTTAACTGAGGAATAAATGAGGTGCCTTCAAGTGGTGAGGTTGTAAATTGCCCATCAGGTCTGAGGATTCATGGTTGGCTGCCTTCTTTCTATTTATCTCCAAGAGTTCCTGGTCTTCCACCTGGGATTGCTCATCCTAATATGTATTTTTCCGTTTAGCCAAATCTCAAAGTGATAGGCAAGAAGAAATTGAATAAGGTGGGAGAGACAGATGCATTCAACGAACATACTAAAAACTTTTTTCCAGGGGTAGGTCAAGCAGGCTTATGCAGTTTAACTGAAAACAAATTCCTTGGAAATGAAGCCTACAACTACATACCAGAGTCTTGAAGACAACACAGAAAGCTCACCTGTTTTCAATTACGCTTGATGATGGATTATATTTGTAAAATGTGATGATTTTTTTGGACACCTCTTTGCCACCACCCACCCCCACAATGCCTTTACAGTTGGGCACAAAACCTTATCTTGGCAGTCAAGGCTTTCTCCAGCACATCTCCAGTCACCTTTTTCTCTGCTCTCCAATCTTCCTGTCAACTTGGACCTTCCTCTCTTGCCTCCATGCCTTTATTCAGGCCGATGCTTCCCCATTCTTCATCTCCACTTGTGAAACTTGTAATGGACACCTCTCTCCTCTTTTGCAGTTTGAAGCACCCTTTATTATTTTAGAGTACCGCTCTTGCCCAGGCTCAGTTCATGGGTTCCTGGGGCTGAACCTATTTTCGATTCTAGAACTGGGCACGTGATCTAGACCTGGTCAAACAGAGCTGCTGGTATATTTTGCGGGATTTATCAGGAGAGAGAGGCATTTTCTTTTTGCTGGAGTGATAAGAGCTGCTAACAGGGCGGGGGGCGGGGAGGGGGGGGGTGTATGAGAGAGCTGGTGTCTATTCTTAGCTCCACAAGGAAGAAACCTGTCTGAAAACAAAGCCAGTGCAAAGTATAACAGTCAAGAGTTGGAGAGACTGTTCTCTTAGAGCATCATTTGGATATCCTGGATCCAAATGCCCCTGAGGCAGGATACCCCCAGATTTTTTTAAGTTAGCTAAGTCCATTTTTGCTTTAACTAGAGTTGAGCTTAAACTAGAGTTGGGCTTGTCACTAAAAACCAAAAACCCAAACGTCTCCATTATACAAACCCTACTGATAATTATGGGTTCTTTCAAAGGTCACCAATTTTCTAAAGCTTTCTTAGCTTCAAAAGAGGGTGAGCCTTTTTTATTTCAAAATGTCCTAGGACTCTGTATCTAATAAAAATTATCATTATTATTATAGATAAAGGGGAAAATACTAGGGAACAACAATGGATTTACTTAAGCCACCTGGCAGATTTTCTGATACATCTGATACTATTTTTTCCATCCCCTCTATGGTCACAGGTGTATTAAAAATTGTGCATAGTTTTTGCTCATTGTTGACAACTGTTAAATTAGCAAAATCCTTTTTGAAAGCAGCCTAAAAATGTACCAGAGTCAGGACAAGCCAACTCTTAGGGGTCTATTCAAATGAAACAATACAAAAGTAAAAGCTGTTCATTCCAGTATTCCTGAAAGAGCACAACTGGAAATTATTTCAGTACTCCATAGCAATAGGCCATAGCCACTCCTTCCATTTCTGAAACCAGTTTTGAAACCCTCAGGTATTTTCCTAGATACGATGATGTTCTTCTAGTGCCTGGATTAATGATTTAAACAGGCTACATTCCTGGGAAATGAGTCTTAGTCAGTTATTGGTGTGCAGGAACGATACCTGTGATCAGTACCTGTGGGGAAGTGAGGTACATTGACACTGGGCAGAGGGAAAATGAACTGTGATGCAGTCATAACAAGGCGTCAGCCAAACCCAGAAGCCTGGAGCTGGAATGACCCTTCAGAGTTGTCCTGCATCACCTGTCATTACACGTGGGCTGCCTGTAGGAAAGCGACATGAATTTGGATGAAAAGGCAATCTTCAGTCAAGGCCAAGTCCTGAGGAGGGATTCAACCGAGAGCGTGAAGCAGCCAATGCTCCCAGCATTCGGGGGAAGGGGCATGTCAGTCCTGAAGGGGGGATCTGGACTTTGTCGATCAGTGTCCTCTATAGGGGTCAACACTGACCCATGCTGAGCTGGTAAGATGCTGTTGTCTAAGAGTTTGAAATGGGAGACAAGGAAACCAGAAACAGGGAGGCAATATTACTACAGTGTTTGAGGCAAAGTCCACAAACTCATGTGATCCTCAAAACCACGTGGTCCCCTCCCTTCTCTGTGCCTGGTTGTTCAATGGTTCATTCGATTTCATTTGTTTCTGATACCAAGAAAACGTTAAATACTTTGCCAGTAATCCTCAGATTATTATGAATATGACGGATTATGCAGCCGTCAAAATGATAATGTAATTTTTTAAATAATGTCAAACACAAAAGTGTGTCCAAATGTAATTTTAGGTGAAACTAACAAAACAGGAAGTAATATTTCTCTCTGTAAACATTAGTAAGTAAGTGTAATCAACGACACTATCAAAAAAGTGAACAGACAACCTACAGAATGAGAGAAAGTATTTATAAATCATATATCTAATAAAGGCCTAGGATCTAGAATCTTTTAAGAACTTTCAACAGCTCAACAACAAAAAAAGACAATTGAAAATTGGGGAAAGGACTTGAATAGGCCTTTCTCCAAAGAAGATATACAAATGGCCAGAGATGCTCAATGTCATTAACCATGAGGCAGATGTATATTGAAACCACAATGAGATAACACTTCACATCTATTAGGATTGCTATTTTCAAAAAAAAAAAACAAAAAAACAAACAAGAACTGGAAATCACAAGAGTTGGCAAATACATTCAGAAACCCTTCGGGGGCGCCTGGGCGGCTCAGTCGGTTAAGGACCTGACTTTGGCTCAGTTCATGATCTCATGGTTTTGTGAGTTCGAGCCCCACATCGGGCTCCGTGCTAGCAGCACAGAGCCTGGATCCCGCTTCGAGTTCTGTGTGTCCCTCTCTCTGTGCCCCTCCCCCACCCCTGCTCACACACTCTCATTCTCTCTCTGTCTCTCTCTCTCAAAAATAAATAAACATTAAAAAAATAAAAAAAGAAAGTGAAACCCTTGGATATTTTGGGTGGGGATTTAAAATGGTTCAGCCACTGTGGAAAATAGTTTGGTGGTTCCTTGAAGAGTTAAACTTACCATAAAAAAATTACCATGCAGAGCAATTCCATTCGTAGGTATATGCATAAAACAACTGAAGTCAGAGAGTCAAGCACAGGTACACGCAGTAGCTCTGTTCACAATAGGTAAAAGGCGGAAACAGTCCAAATGTCCATCACAGAGGAACAGATAAACAGATGGTGGTAGATCCGTACTTTGGAATATCATTCGGCCATAAAAAGGGATGAAGTATTGGTCCATGGTGCAGACTTTGAAAACATTATGCTCTCTGAAAGAAGACAGACACAAAAGGCCGCATGCTGTAGGGTTCCATTTCTCTGAAATGCCCAGAATAGGTAAATCCATTGAGATAGAATGTAGATTGGTGGTTGCCAGGCAACAAGGGAAAAGGGGAAATGGACCTGCTTCCTGTGTGCATGTGTGTGGGACTTCCTTTTGCAAGTAGATAGAATTGGTGGTCGCGTGATATTGTAAGTGCACTCATCGCCACTGAACTGTTCACTTTAAGACAGTGAAAATGCGAATCTCACCTTGATTTTTAAAAAGGTAATAAAGATAAAAGATAACAGTGTGGGAGTCATTTGATGAGAAGTGGTTTTCAAAAATATATCACCATGCCATATGCCTATCAGCAAATTCTTTTTGCTTTGGGGTAAACAATTACTTGCCTCCTAAACGAATTATAATAGGTTAGTATGGGAGAAGTAATAGAGTCTGCATGATCAGCATGCTTCCTGTGGAGAGAACGCCCCATGATAACACATCCCTCAACAATATTGCCTTGGCTATCAAGTGCTTGGTAGCCGGCTCTCGTCCTTCACAGAAGTGTCCATCCTGTCGTTTAATTAAGCTCAGTTTAATGCAGTGTTTCATTGTTAGCAGGTGAATATCTTGGACCGCACTTATATTGTATTGGCAGGCTTTATCTGTAGCACCTTTGAAAAATGTTCTCATTAAGTCTTTTGTTGTACATTTTCTAGTATAAAACGTAAGCATAATATAGTTCCTTCTGAACACTCATATAAGAATGGAAACAGGAAATAAAAATAGCCATCATCCGATCACCTAGAATGGAAGGATTAAAGTTTGGTTTTACACGTACGTGTACACACCTACACGTATATACAGTTACACACGTGCGTTTTGGGCAACAAGTAAATAGTATTATGTTGTATATGCTGTATTATTTTTCACTTTCTATCATGAGCAATTTTCTCTGTCATTATTCTTCTAAAATAGCATTTTTAATGTATAGCTGTACCATAACATATGAAACTGATTATCTCTTTCAGACGCGTAAGGTTTCTTCCCCAGTATTTCTGCAATCTAGTCTTTCATTGTGCCCCATTATTTTTTTAATGTTTGTTTATTATGGGGGGGGTGAGGAGGGGCAAAGAGAGAGGGGGACAGAGGATTTGAAGTGGGCTCTGTGCTGACAGCAGCGAGCCCGACATGGGGCTCGAACCCACGAACTGTGAGATCATGACCTGAGCTGAAGTTGGACACTCAACTGACTGAGCCACCCAGGCGCCTGTCATTGTGCTCTGTTATAACCATTCTTTCTTTCATACAAACATTCTTTGGTGGTGGGAGGTAGCTTCCAGTTTTTACTAAAATATTTCCAATTTCACTACAAAGAACAGTGGGATGGAATTCCTTGTATTTAAGCCTTTTTGTGTATCATTGTTTTCTCCAGACAGCCTTTTTGGTTGAGATATAACTGATATATCACATTATGTTAGTTTCAGGTGTACAACATAATAATTCCTTATTTGTGTATATTGTGAAATCTAGTTGAAATCCTTCACCACACATAGTTATAATTTAAAAAAAAAATTTTAACATTTATTCATTTTTGAGAGACCAAGCGCGAGGTGGGGAGGCAGAGAGAGAGAGAGGGAGACACAGAATCTGAAGCAGGCTCCAGGCTCTGAGCTGTCAGCACAGTGCCCAACATGGGGCTCGAACTCACGAACCTCAAGATCATGACCCAAGCTGAAGCTGGATGCTTAACTGACTAGGCCACCCAAGCGCCCCCATAGTTATAATTTTTGTTCTGGTGATGAGAACTTTTAAGATCTACTCTCTTAGCAACTTTCAAATATACAATACAGTGTTATGAACCATAGTCACCACGCTGCACATTACATCCCCTGGACTTATGTCTTTTAAAACTGGAAGTTTGTACATTTATTCATTTTGCCCAATCTCCTTTCCCCTCCTCTGGCCACCACCAGTCTATTCTCTGTATCTAAGAGTTCAGTATTTTTGTTTGTTTGCTTGTTTGTTGTCATCAGATTCCACTTATAAGTGATATCATATTGTATTTATATTTCTTTTTCTGTTTTATTTCACTTAGTGTAATGCCCTCAAGGTCCATCCATGTTGTCGCAAATAGCAAAGATTTCCTTCTTTTATATGGATGAATAATATTCCATTGTGTGTATTTACACATTCACTATAGATAGATAGATAGACCTAGATAATCTCAAATTCTTTATTCACCCATCCAGCCATCACCGGACCCGTGAGTTGCTTCCATGTCTTAGCTATGATTACGTAAAGCTGCAATGAACACGGGGATGCATGTAGCTTTCTGAGTTAGTGTTTCATTTCCTTTGGATAAATACCCACAAGCAGAATTACTGAATCAGATGGTAGTTTTGTTTTTCATTTTCTGAGGCATCCCCATACTGTTTCCCATAGTACCTGCACCAGTCTGCATTCCCACCAACAGTGTGTCTTTTCTCCATATCCTCGCCAACATTTCCTATTTATTGTCTTTTTGATTAAAAAAAAAATATTCTAAGAGGTGTGAGAGATCATTTCATTGTGGTTTTGATTTGCAGTTCCCTGGTGATTAGTGATGTTGAGCACTTTTGCAAGTACCTGATGGCCATCTGTATGTCTTCTTTGGTTAAAAAAAAAAAATATATATATATACATATATATATATATATAAATATATATATATATACATATATATATGTGTGTATATATATATATATATATATATATATTTATATATATATATATATTTTTAGATCCTCTAACCATTTTTAGTCAGATTATCTTTTGCCATTGAGTTGAATGGGTTCTTTATACATCTTGGATATTAACCCCTAATTAATTATATGTTTGGCAAATATTTTCTCCCATCCCATAGGTTGCCTGTTTGTTATTGACAGTATCCTCTGCTGTGCAGAAGCTTTTTAGTTTGATGTGGTTTACTTGTTTATGTTTGCTTTTGTTGACTTTGCGTTTGGTGTCCAATCCAAAAGAAATCATTGCCAAGACCTAGGTCAAGGAGCTTACTGCCTATGTTTTCTTCTAGGAATTTTATGCTTTCAAGTCTTATATTCTTCATCCATTTTGAGTTTGTGTGTGGGGGGGGTGTAGAATAGGGGTCCAGTTTCATTCTTTTGCATATGGCTGTTCAGTTTTCCCAGCACCATTTTTAAAGAGACTATCCTTTCCCCATGGTATATTCTTGGCTGCTTTATTGTAAATTGATTGGCCATATATTCATGGGTTCATTTCAGGGCCTTCCATTCTGTTCCATTGATCTCTGTGTCTGTTTTTATGCCAGGATCATACTATCTTGATTACCACAGCTTTATAGTATAGTTTGAAATCAGGAAGTGCGATACCTTCAGGTTTGTTCTTCTGCTTCCCCGCCCCCCCCCCCAATTGCTTTGGCTATTTGGGGTTGTTTGTGATTCCACACAGATGTTAGGATTTTTTTTTTAATTTCTGTGAAAACACCATTGGAATTTTGATAGACATTGTGTTGAATCTGTAGATGGCTTTGGGTAGTGTGGACATTTTAACAATGCTAATTCCTCCAGTCCATGGGCATGGAGTATCCTTCCATTGATTTATGTCTTCTTCAATTTCTTTCATCAGTGTCTTCTAGTTACAGTTATATTCTTAAAAAACAAATTCCTGGGGTGCCTGGGTGGCGCAGTCGGTTAAGCGTCCGACTTCAGCCAGGTCACGATCTCGCGGTCCGGGAGTTCGAGCCCCGCGTCGGGCTCTGGGCTGATGGCTCAGAGCCTGGAGCCTGTTTCCGATTCTGTGTCTCCCTCTCTCTCTGCCCCTCCCCCGTTCATGCTCTGTCTCTCTCTGTCCCAAAAATAAATAAACGTTGAAAAAAAAAATTAAAAAAAAAAAAAACAAAAAAACAAAAAAACAAATTCCTGCAACTGGATATATCTAGTCCAAAGGAAAATCTGGAAGTCTTTAATATGTTTTGACAAACTTCATGTTAGGTGATCCCAATTTCCCCTTCCAAGTATGGGCGTAAGATTGTGCTGCTGTTCTACATTCTTGGCAAAATCGGGGTTCTCGCTAATAACTACTGCCAACAGTATTATTTTACATGTTTTTTAAAATTTATTTTTGATTAGACAACATATAATACAGTTTAAATATCAAAGCAACCCAAGGGTGTACAGGGAGAGTCACTGTCGTGCCTACGTACACCATCCCCCTCTGGGGGCAACCCATGTTAACGGTTTCTTGTGTATCCCTTCCAGAAGGAACCCATGTGTTAGCAAATGGTAGGAGTCTAAATATACTGTACTTTGCACTTATCTCTATATTCTTTTTTTTTTTTAATTTTTTTTTCAACGTTTATTTATTTATTTTTGGGACAGAGAGAGACAGAGCATGAACGGGGGAGGGGCAGAGAGAGAGGGAGACACAGAATCTGAAACAGGCTCCAGGCTCTGAGCTGTCAGCACAGAGCCCGACGCGGGGCTTGAACTCACGGACCACGAGATCATGACCTGAGCCGAAGTCGGCCGCTTAACCGACTGAGCCCCCCAGGCACCCCGGCATGTGCTTTTAAAAAATTTTTTTTTCAACGCTTTTTATTTATTTTTGGGACAGAGAGAGACAGAGCATGAACAGGGGAGGGGCAGAGAGAGAGGGAGACACAGAATCTGAAACAGGCTCCAGGCTCGGAGCCATCAGCCCAGAGCCCGACGCGGGGCTCGAACTCCCGGACCGCGAGATCGTGACCTGGCTGAAGTCGGACGCTCAACCGACTGCGCCACCCAGGCGCCCCTTTATCTCCATATTCTGAACATAGCCTCTTCATTCTTTTTTTATGGTCACATACTTTCCTACTGTTGAATGTAATACCCTTAAAAGTCCCCTTTTGCTGGACATTCAGGTTGCTTTTCAGCTTTTGCTACCACAGACCATGTGTCTGCGAATTACCTTGTAAATCTATCACTTTGTACATGCACACGTGTGTGTGTGCAAGTTCAGCTTCTAGGTTACTGGGTTCGAGGAGTTTTTTAATGTTTTTGCTATTGTCAAGAAGAAAAACAAGAAAAAGGAATGTGGGAGAAAAAAGAAAAAAATTAGAAAATTTAGTGAGTCTGGTGTTTATTAAATAGTGGGGAATGTCACATATTTTTCCCAGACTGCACATCTCTGAAGTTTCTGGGGTTTTTTTTCAGTAGTCTCCCTCATCGGGGAAAGGGGTTAGACATTTCAAACGAGTAGGGGCAGGATAAAGAATGGGTGCTAAAAACCCAACAGCAGAGCTGCTTCTCATCATACAGCGGCTGTTTTACCGTCCGCTGAATTCCGATGAGGAGGAACAAATGCCTTCGAACAAGGAAGACTGAGCCTTTAAGCCCTGGAGGTGATGTTACACATCTCTTCAGAAATACAAAATGAAAATACGTTTTGTATTGGAAAATAATTTTCCAGAGATGAGATCATCTACAACATAAAGGATTAAAACTTTAAAACCCCAGTCAATGTGCCTTTATTTAACAGTGAGGTTTTTTTTTGAAAAAGTCTTTTTCATTTATTTTAAGTAAACTTAAAAAATTAACGTGCAAACAGCACGGTGTGCAAATCATAATTATATAGCTTAATGAAGCTTCACGGAGTAAACACATCCCTGTAACCACCACCGAGATCAAGCAAAAGAATGTGACCAGCATCCCAGAAGCCCCCATTGTGTCCTTCAAAATCACTGTCCCCCCAAAGTGACCATTTTCAATCGCCGTCAATTAATTTTGTCTATTTTTTAACATCATTATAAATGAAAAATGTAGGATTCAGTTTTCTGCGTCTGGTTTCTTCTGCTCGATGTTATATAGAATTCATCCATGATGTTATTTTTATTTTTTTTTTCAACGTTTATTTATTTTTGGGACAGAGAGAGACAGAGCATGAACGGGGGAGGGGCAGAGAGAGAGGGAGACACAGAATCGGAAACAGGCTCCAGGCTCTGAGCCATCAGCCCAGAGCCTGACACGGGGCTCGAACTCACGGACCGCGAGATCGTGACCTGGCTGAAGTTGGACGCTTAACCGACTGTGCCACCCAGGCGCCCCATGATGTTATTTTTAATTTTGTGTGTGTCCACAAATATTTACTAAGCATCTACCATAGTTAGGCACTATGCTAGGTACTGGGCAAGTGACGGCGATGATACAGACAAGACCTTGGTCTCCTAGAACTTCCGTAACTTCTGCCTCTGAAAATGAACATCTGAGGATTCAAAAGTCACTGCTTTTCAGGAAGACGGCACAGTACCTCAAAGGCATCCATTTATCTAGAAAGTCATAGGGATGGTCAGGCTAAAGCGTGTTCCAGTGGATTCCTGCATGTTCATCCATGGGACCTCCTAGCATCATTTACTCACTTCCTAAGAGACAGAGGCTTGCAGAATAAAATCTCAGTTGCTTTCAGAGTTGCATTCCAGAACAGCTCCTTGACTGAGTAACTGTAGTATGTCTGCCAGGCAAGACTCTGGGGAAGGAAGCTGTCTATAGCTTTGAAACGCTATTTCAAACATGTTTGTTTTGCAGAAAAACTCATACAGTAACGGCCACACAATGGGGTTTTTTTTTTTCTATTAAGTTATAGTTTCTGCCCCTTTCTCAGTTTAAGAAATGGGCTGGGAGAAATACTTCTTGTGGTCAGGAGAGATTTTCAGTTAACCCCCCAAATCAGGAGACTGTTATTTCAAGACCTCACAGAAAGACAGATATTCTAGAACATGCATATATTAACTTCAGGCTTGATGGTGATTATTGACATTTGTAAAAGACTTTAACACAATTTAATGAGTACAATATTGCAGTAATTAAATACATGCATTTATCAAAAGCTTTGAAAATATGAAGAGCATTAGAAATCAAATCCCTTTGCCCACCATCCTCAAATGTGTCCCCTCTCCCATTCCACAGGTACGAATTTAGAGTGCATCTTTCTAGACCTCTTTTTATATCTTTATGCACAAACACCTATGTGAGCTGTTCTTCACTTAAAGGACACGCACATCATGCTGCAACTTGCTTTGTCCTTCCAACGATGTTTTTTTAGATCTTGCCAATGGAGGTCTCCTGGTTCACTCCTTTGTCAATATTCTGCCGTACGAACATGCCATTTTCTATAATGTGGCCATCCTTCTGAGGACACGTGGTCTCATTTCTCACCATTACAAGCAACACTGTCATGAACATCTTTGACATGCATTCTTATATAAGTGAGCAAGTGTTTCTCCAGGGAACACATCAGGAAGGGAATAGATCATGCCATTGCTTCTGTAAGGCAGTGTTTTTTTGGGTCCTTAATGGTAAGGAGGCTCCCTGAAGGCTGGGTAGGGCTTAACTGTATCTGTATCGCCAGAACCCCATCACAGAGCCTGCTAGCTAGTAACTGCCTTCCACAACTCAAGTGGAGGTCCTGCCATTTCATCTCTTTACTTCGCTCTGTTTTGGTTGGCTCTTTTTGCCTACCAGCCATTTAAAAGGTAGAATCCTAGGTCCTTATTCTTGGCTTTCTCTGGTTTCTCCAGAGTCTTTTTCTCTGGTCAGCAGCTCTCTTCCCTGGCTGCACATCAGAATCAAAAGGGGAGCTTTTAAATTTTTTTAACTTTTTTTTTTTTTTTGAGAGACAGAGAGAGACAGGGCATGAGTGGGGGAGGGCCAGAGAAAGAGGGAGTCACACATTCCAAAGCAGGCTCTAGGCTCTCAGCTGTCAGCACAGAGCCCAACACCGGGCTCGAACTCATGGACTGCGAGATCATGACCTGAGCTGAAGTCGCATGCTTACCCAGCTGAACCACCCAGGCGCCCCAGAAAGGGGAGCTTTTAAAATTTACCGGTGTCCGTGCCCACTTTCCAGAGGTTCTGACTTAATTGGCCTGCAGTGGAGTGGGTCCCAGGTAATTGGGTTTTTTCTCCTGGCTTTCCATCTGATACCAATATGAGGTTAGAATGGAAAATCACTGCCCTGGGCTAGTGGTTGTCCAAGTGGGGACTCCAGTCAGTAGTACCAGCATCCCCTGGATTTGTTAGAAGTGTAAGTTCTAGGGGTTCCTGGGTGCCTCAGTCGGTTGAGCGTTCGACTGCAGTTCAGGTCGTGATCTCGCCGTTTGTGACTTTGAGCCCCATGTTGGGCTCACTGCTGCGACCTGTCAGCGCAGAGCCCATCTTGGATCCACTGTCCCCCTCTCTCTGCCCCGACCCTGCTTGCACTCTCCCCAAAATAAGTAAATATTTACTAATAAAAAAAGAAGAAGTTTAAGTTCTTGGGTCTGACTGAAGAACTACAGAATCAGAAACTGGAGGCAGCTGTTTTAGCAAGCCCTCTAAATGATTCTAAATTATGTTAACCAAATTTTGAGAACCACTGCCCTGGGTGAGCCCATGCATTTCCCTGATTTTGGAAACATGTAGAAGACTTGCTTTTTTCTCATCTTCCACCTAAACTCCTGAACACCACCTGCCTAGGCGACGTTCCACTAGAGTGCCTCACCAGCATGCCCAGTGCTCCTGACCCCACTCCCACTTCCCCGAAGCCTTCTCCATCTTAGCGAATGACACCCTTATCCTCCAAGTTGCTGGAGGCAGAAATGTGGAAACCACTCTTTAACTTTTTGAAAATAGGTAACATGCTCAGGTAGCTTAAAACCCAGAAGGTGCCAAAAAGCAAACAATGAAAGTCTCCCTCCTGCCCTCATCTCCAATTATAGACTGAATATGCCCCCACCCCAAATTCATATTGATGAAGTCCTGACCCACAATGTGGCTATATTTAGATACAGCACCTTTAAGGAGGTAAAGTTAAATGAGATAAGTGTGGGGCCCAAATCCAATTAAGAGAGGTGTCCTTTTCCCTTAGAAGAGGAGGAAGAGACACCAGAAGTGCATGAGCACACAGGAAAGGCCAGGTGAGAACACAGCAAGAAGGTGGCCATCTGCAAGCCAAGGAGGGAAGTCTCACCGGAAAATAACCCCGCCAGCACCTGAATCTTGCACTTCCAGCCTCCAAACCTGTCAGGAAATACACTTCTGCTGCTTAAGCCCCCCAAGCCTGTGGTATTTTGTTATCGCAGCCTGTGAGGTTTAATTTTATGCGTCACACACAGGGTGGCGAGATATTTGATCAGGCACTGTTATTCTGGGTGTTTCTGTGAGGGTGTTTTAGGATGAGATTAATGTTTAAATTGGTACACTGAGTAAAGCAGTTTGCCCTCCAGGATGAGAGTGGGCCTCATCCATCCGTCAAAGGCCTGAATGGAACAAAAAGGCTGACCCTTCCTCAAGTAAGAGAGAATTCTTCCTGCCTAACTGCCGTCCAACTGGGACATCTACTTGTGCCTTCAGACTCTAACTGAAACATAGGCTCCTCTTGGGGCTTGAGGCTGCTGGCCTTCCAGTGGAACTAAACCATTGACTCTTGGTTCTCAGGCCTTTAGACTTGGACTAGAAGTAACCCATCACCTCTCCTAGCTTGCACTGAACTCACTCCGCAGGTCTGGGGACCTGACAGCCTCCATAATCACATAAGCCAATTCCATATAATAAATTCCCTTTAAGAAGTCTCTTTATATAGATACTAATAGGTATACAGTGTTAATATGTATATAATAAACACAAACACGTATGCACACACGCGCGCACACACACACACACACACCCCTTCTGGATCAGCTTTTCTGGAGGACCCAATGCAGCCTTAGCAGACTAAGAATAGATCCCCAGTGTTTTTCACACACACACACACACACAGGCACACACAAAAAAGCACCGTATTTATCAAGATTTTACCTGATAGCTACAAAAACTAGTATTGGCATAGTTTTAATTTGAATTTTTTTTATTTTGTGTAAAACCAAGTATCTTTTTACAGGTACACATCATTTGCATTTCTTTTCTCGTAAGATATCAATTGATAGGTTTTGTAGATTTTTCTTTTGGCGTGAAGGAAAGATCTCTCTCTGTGTTTTGAGCTGAAAATATCATTTCTCAGTCTGTCATTTATTTGACTTTTGGATTTGGATTAGGATGTTTCTTCTCACGCAGAATTTGTTTTTGTTTTGTAAAGAAGTTAAATGCCTCAACTTTTTTTCTCATGTGGCTTGTAGATGTTTGAATCGTGATTAGGAATCCTTCCTTATGCCACAGATACCAAGTATTTCCTCCTATTTTCTTCTAAATCTGTCTTGATTTAATTCTTTTTTTTTTTTTAATTTTTTTAACGTTTATTTATTTTTGAGACAGAGAGAGACAGAGCATGAACAGGAGAGGGTCAGAGAGAGAGGGAGACAGAGAATCTGAAACAGGCCACAGACTCTGAGCTGTCAGCACAGAGCCCGACGCGGGGCTTGAACTCACGGACCGCGAGATCACGACCGGAGCCGAAGTTGGACGCTTAACCAACCGAGCCACTCAGGCGCCCCTTGATTTAATTCTTATATTCAACTCTTCATTTATTCAATATGGATCAAGCATGTATTGAAAGTGTGAGATAAGATTCAACTGAACTATTTTTAGTGAGTTTGTTTTGAAACCACATGGCCACCACGTCATTCTTTCATTGTGTTGTGAACCATGTTTTCCCAGAAAGTTTCTAACGTCGTCTGTTTCAGAAACTAAATTCTCGCAGTTAGCCCTGTTTCTAGATTTTTCTAGTCTCTTCCATTGAATGTTCTCCTAATTCACAGATCAATATCCCACTATTTACTTATTGAGACTTTATATTATGTATTAACATCTAGTACTAATACTACCAATGTGGAGATCCAGTGTTTTCTGAGCTGCTCTTTTTTATCTTCCCAAATATACTTTGGCTCAATTTATCTCATTCAAACAAAACAAAAAATAACAGAAACAAATTGTGGGTATTTGTATTGGGGTTCTAATCATTTGTAAACTGTCTCAGGGAGAATGGATGGGCACCTCTGTGGTAGTCAGGCATCCTGAGAATTGGCTGTCTTTCCGTATACTCATATCTCCTCTGAGGACTTCATTAGTGTTTTTAAAATATTGTTCACATAGGCAGTACAGATTTCTCGTTATTTCTTCCCAGTGATTTTGTTGCTATTGTATGTGTGGCTTCTATTCCTGTATATTCTCTGTCTGGTTGTTATTTGTGTACATAAAAGATAGCAATGGCTGCAGTCAGAACTATGGGACTTGATGTAAATTAAAAACATTAAATTTTAAAAGATAAGAAAAATTGAAAAAACAACAGGAAAAAAAATAATAACTATGGGACTCATTCTTGATGTCCCTCCTGTCTCATCCCTGCTGTAACATCCTTCACCATGTCATGTTGAACTCACCTTCAAAATACACTCTGCACGTGTCTAAATCCTGCCACCTCCACTAACACCACCCCAGTTCAAGCCATGATGCCCCTCAGGAACAACACAATACCCCTCCTCGACCCTAAACAAAGCAGCCAGAGGGATCTTTTGAAAACAACAAGAGCATCTGGTAATCCCCCTGCCTAAACCATTTCCATGGCTTCCCTTGCACCCAGAATCAAATGCACCCCAAGGCCCTCTATCACCTGGCTCCCGCTCCCTCCCTTTCCCCCACCCCCTGGAAACCATCTCTGTTCACAGAACTCCAGCCACAAGGTGTCCTTTGGGTTCAGAAACACTCCCACCAATTTCCTATCCCAGACCCTGCCCCGATGTTCTCTCTGCCACGAATATTTTTTCTTTCCATTCCATAGGGGGCGGGCTCCTTCTTATTCACCAGATCTCAGTTTACCTACCACTTCTCGAAGAGGCCTTCTCTGTTCACCCTTTTAATCTCCTCCGAAATACTTAGAACAGTGTTGAATTATATACCTGTTCATCTCTTCACTCATTTTGTGTTTGTCTTTCCCACTAGAGTGTGAACTCCAATGCTATCTGCAAAGTACATGGCCTATAGTAGACAGTCAAGAATATGTACTGAATGAATGAACAAATGGCTTCTCACTTTGTACAGTGAGGGGCTGAGAATGCTTTTACTTTTGTCCTGTTACTCAGCTGTTATTCTGCATTCAGATTTTAAATGTACAGTTACTGTGTATCAGATGCTTGTATTTCTTTATTTGTATTAATTTTTTTTAATGTCATATCTTATTTTTGAGAGACAGAGACAGAGCATGAGTAGGGGAGGGGCAGAGAGGGAGGGAGACATAAAATCTGAAGCAGGCTCCAGGCTCTGAGCTGTCAGCACAGAGCCTAACGTGGAGCTTGAACTCACAGAGCACGAGATCATGACCTGAGCCCAAGTCGGACCCTTAACTGACTGAGCCACCCAGGCACCCCTGAGATGCTTATATTCCTAAGTCACAGTCTCCTCTCTAAAGCCTGACTTGCCTATCATAAATCTCTTCCTAGTGCTTGTTCATATATACACAATATATATGAGGTTATTTTCAAATAATGAAACACATACTGAATGGTAGAGAAAAAGCTGAAGTCATGCATAATTCATGAGAAGAATTTCTCTAAGGATGGTGAAACCATATTTTCTTTATATATTATCTTTTTTACTTTAAAAAAATCAACTTTTCTCATCAAGAAATGTATATTCTTGTTGTAAAAGTTATTAAAAATATGGAGATGGGTATCAGAAATGTAGAAAGTATGAAAGATTTCCATAATCCCCAGTCCCAGAAAGCACAGCCCTGTGGCCATGCTTTGATGTAATAGCCACCTTTCTAGATTTTTTTTTTAATTTTTTTTTTAACATTTATTTATTTTTGAGACAGAGAGAGACAGCATGAACGGGGGAGGGGCAGAGAGAGAGGGAGACACAGAATCGGAAACAGGCTCCAGGCTCCGAGCCATCAGCCCAGAGCCCGACGCGGGGCTCGAACTCCCGGACCGCGAGATCGTGACCTGGCTGAAGTCGGACGCTTAACCGACTGCGCCACCCAGGCGCCCCTAGATTTTTTTTTTCTATGCATACCCTGTTTTAGTACCGGCTGAGATTTTGTTATTTTTTTCTTTTTACCGTTCTAGGACCCAATTAGACAAACAATTCTGTAACTTGCTTCATAAAACACCTTGGACATGTTTATGTGCTACAACACCCAGTTCTTCCGTCCTCTTTGATCATTGTCTAATACTTCATGGCACATGTGGTCTCTTGACTGTGCCTTTCCCTTCTCACCTGACTGGTAAGGTGGGGAGGGGATGGTCTTGAATTGTCCCTTTTTCTATTTCTAGGACCTCTGCCACACCGGGACCTACAGACCAAAGTCACTGCTCAGGGAGTCCTTTCTCTACTACGACCTCCGTTTTGCCAGAAAAGGTACCTTAGAGCAGATATGAATTTTGTGAGGTACAGATTTGCTTTCATAATTAATGAACTGAATAATCTACTGTATGAAGTGCTGATTTAAAACGTATTTGCAGGGACCCCTGGTTGGCTCAGTCATTTAAGCATCCGACTTCAACCCAGGTCATGATCTCTCAGTCCGTGAGTTCGAGCCCCGCGTCAGGCTCTGTGCTGACGGCTCAGAGCCTAGAACCTGCTTCAGATTCTGTGTCTCCCTCTCTCTCTGCCCCTCCCCCACTTGTGCTCTCTCTCTCTCAAAAATAAACGAACATTAAAAAAAAGAAAAGAAAGGATATGCAGTTAGAGCAGGTGTGGCCTGCTCTAACTAGAATTCAGGCACCACTGTCACTGTGAGAAGATTGCCCAAAAGAAACTTCTACCTCCAAACCCCCACTTCTCGTAACCGTACATCTTGCACAGAGCCCAACAGTAGCTGAAGCTTATTCCAGTTATGCTTGCCGTGACTGCCACTGACAGGTACTGTTTTTGAGTGGGGGAAAAATGCAAAGGCAGTCATTTTGCCAACATCTGATAGGGACGCGACAAGGCACTAATTGCTAGGCTTACATTTCAGGAAGCAACCTATTTTGTGTTATTGGTGCCAAGGGATACAAGGGCAGTGCGTGGTGAATATGCCACTTGCAACTGGCACCGATCTGATGTCACATAATCTCCGTGCCAGGTCAGGCTGGGACATGGGACACGTTTAGGTTTTCGCACACTAATTGGGAAAATGAAGGTATTCCTCCCTGCTTCCCCCCCACCCCCCTCCCGCCCAGCCTCTCTCCATTGTCTTTGGTGGTCACAGTAGCTGAGATATTTTGAAAAGTTCTTGGAAAACCTTTGTACTGGCCCCCCGCAGAAACTCATCATGGGGAATTCAAATCCTATCCCACTTGTAAAATTCCAAGGTAAGCTTGGCCGTACAATGTTTTTATAGCAAGAACCAGGGCGTAGCCTGAACACTAAGATGCGGGGCTACGCTGAGGGTCACCGGAGTTTACAAAAGTGGTTGTAGCAGCAAGGCTATTGAAGAAGACTAGAGTTGCCATGGGCCAGTCTTACATTCAGATGAATGAGTGGTTTAGGGTACTGGAAAGATCTTCTCAATATCACTTTGGCTTGATGTTCAGAATTTCATCACTTCTGACTCCCTGAACCAGACCCCCATTGGCCTCCTTCCCTAATTGGCCTGATATCTGAATTTCTACTAATATCAATATTTCCACTCCTTCAGTATGTATTTCTAAGGATAAAAATGTATCCTGCATTAAGCTTACTAGATCATAAATACATACGACATATGTATGATATGACATACATATACATATCTATCTATACATAGATCATAAACACATACGACATACATACATAAGAGTTCAGGCCTTGAGATCAGAAAGCCTGGCTTTAAATCTCTACTCAGCTACTCACTAGCTGTGCAACCTCGGGTAAGTTACGTATCCCCTCTGTGCCTTCATTTCCTCCTCAGAAAAGGGGGCCTAACAGCCCTCCTGTTTCATTGGGTTGTCAGGAGAACTGAATACAGTATTACCTACCGTACCTAGACATAGAAAGCAGTTGGTAAGGTTTACCCTTATTATAATAAATAACATTAGGACAGACAGGACATTAAGCATTATCTGCAGAGGAAATTACTTTTTTGCATGTGTAAAAATCGCTTGCCACAGAAAAACAGGTTTTTTTCAATGTTTAGAGGGAAAATTGTGTTTTGATTATGTCAACATTCTGCCAGAAAAACACAAGGCCCAGGGTTCAAAAAAATGTTAAATCGGACTTATACGCTAGAACTGCTAATTTTAAGCAGAGTATGAGAAAGAGAGAGTAAGCTGTTTTAAAAAATGAAAATAATTTTAAACTTAAAAAAAATTTTTTTTTCAGATATAGAGAGACAGAGTGCAAGCAGGGGACAGGACAGAGAGAGAGAGGGAGACACAGAATCTGTAAGAGGCTCCAGGCTCCAAGCTATCAGCACAGAGCCTGACATGGGACTTGAACCCACGAACTGTGAGATCATGACCTGAGGCCAGGTCAGACGCTCAACCGAATGAGCCACCCAGGCACCCCAAAAATGAAAATAATTTTAAAAGAGCAAGGGGGCTAACAGCAAGGATAAGTGTGAGAAAAAATACATAGTCAAAGAAATATTATAGCACACATGTGACTGATTTTCTTTCCCAGGAGGAGAAAGGCTCATGACCCGGTGAAGGGCAGTTAACAGGGAAAGGCGTGCTAGGTTACCACGACTGTTTTCTGTCTAACTGAATCAGAAATCACTCTTTCTAACTAGCAGAAGGGTTATCAGTTAATCAGTGAGGCCACCGATTTGAACAGAGATCACTTACTCTATGCCAGCCAATAAGCCAAGACTTTCATTGGTCAATTCACTGTCACACCATCCCTACAAGGCAGATAACTGTAATGACCCTGTTTTTAGGATACAAAAAGAATATGGAAATTGCCACAGCATTGGTCTCTTGTCACGTTCATGATCCTGAAGTTGCCATCGGGGAGAGTCTAGCTCTGAAAATTTCTACTCCGGAAAAAAGAAATCACGATAAGATTCTAATTAAAGCAAGACTTGCCTCTCACGAGTAATGATACCATAAAAAACCAGAGATTATGTCAGTCATTCCCAGGTGTGTGTGTGTGTGTGTGTGTGTGTGTGTGTGTGCACGCGCACTGTGTATGAAAGAATGACTTTCGTTAATTAAGAGAAACAGTGGCTCTGAAAGCTGGAAATAATTTTGCAGAAATAGTTAATTCATTCATTTAAGAAATATTTATTAAGTGCCTGTTGCATACCACCAAGGGGATACCGTGATAAGAGAGACTGATCTGCTTCTTGCCCTCAGATAGTTGAAAGTCTACGGAGTATACCAAGCAACAACAATGAAAGAAAGCGTGAAACAAAGTAGGACAGGAGAATGTCAAGGCTCTGGGGGCATACAGCGTCCTGGTGCATCTCAGAATGCTGTAAGAGTTATCAGGTTCCATGCTCGCACATATATAACACCTGTTTATGTTGAATGTGCTCTTTCACAAGATGGTGACCTTGTATTTGCACCCACTGTATTGTTTTTTGAATGGACTTCAGTTTAAAAGTGGTTTGGATCTGAGCTAGAAGTCCAGTTACTTCTGAATCGTTTGTAGTTGAACCCAGATATGATGGCCAGGTTATGATGGCCAACCCAATCAGTTGAACCCAAGTATCATGGCCTCTTCTATAGGGTGTTAGAGGGAATGAAATAAGGATTTGAGGTCCACAGACTCTCCAGTGAGTATCAATGGGATTCATTTCAGGCTCTAAATCCTGAACAGTAGCAAAAGTATGGTCTTCTGGAATGACAAGTAAGCAAGGCACACTTGATGAGTGAAGAACTTTGTAGAATTGCCATGAGCTAGCTGTATCTAGAGCCACATTAAAAATTGGAACTATGACTTTAAAAGTAGGCTTAAGAGAAGTTATTTAGGGGATGCCTGGGTGGCTCAGTAGTCCAACTGTGCAGCCTGCTTGGGATTCTGTTTCTCCCTCTCTCTCCCCCTCCCCTGTGTGCTCTCCATCTCTCAAAATAGAAAGAGAGAGAGAGACGGAGGGAGAGAGAGAGAGAGACACTAAAGAGAAAAGTTCTAAAAGATCATATTCATCAGGCCAAGTATAAAGGCTGAATGATCAAGAACAATTAGGCAAACATCTTCATATTAGTAGACTTCTCCGGTTAATGGAGATCACAGGCTTTGGAGGTAAAATGACCGCAGTTCAAATCCCTGTGCAGCTCGCTCTAGCTCTTTAACGCTGGGTGAGTCACTTCACTTTCCTGACTCTTACTTTCATCACAAGTAAAATGGGGAGAGTCAAACCTAGCTGGCAGGACTGGCGATAAGGATTCATTAGCACAAAGTAGGGACTCAAGAAAATCTTGTGCTATTATTACTAACAGCTAAACTCCTCTAACTTTTGGTATACTATTGGTATACAATTATAACTTTCTCTACATTATCGTTTACTTGAAGTCAGTATTTGGAAGACTTCAAACAATACAGTAGCGTCCTTCACCCATGTGACAAGAAAAGAGGACCGTTTCTCCCCACCTCCACTAAGCAAGCATGAGACCGGATCAGAGAGGTTACTGCTCGAGGTCACAGAGCTGGGCCACTACCAGTTCTCTGCTTTGTGGGAGAGTCCGGTGTAATTGAGTACCTTGGCTTATCTATTCCAGAAACCACCACTGCTGACCAGTCAGGAAACTATTCACTTTAATTCTGGCTCCTGGTCTCTCCCTATTATTCGGGTGTGGGTTTTCCCTTTCTGTGGAAATAGACGGCTGTACCTCATATCTCCTTCCTGCTGTTTCCAGTGATGTTCTGCAAACACAGTCACTTGTGATGTCATGTCTCGTATTTCCGTTGGCCAGCTTCTCTCTCCCTAGTGATTAATGTCAATCATCACTCCCCTGGGATACAATTTTCATGAAGAATCAGCCAAAGAGGTCTGCCTCTTAACCTACAATAACGTTCAATTCCAGTAAAGCCTGGGAGAAGAAAATGGACTAAAAATTGTTTCTCCATTAACTCTAGGTGACCTCCCAAAACTCTGCTTCTTTTCAAGCAAACTTTTGCGATGGGCCAGTTTACCAAAGAATTCACTTTTCTCCCTGAGCTCCAGTCATTCTATATTCCTATTTATAAAACTATCCTCTAAACTGCACATGTGTGTGCTGTTATAAAATAAAGAATATATTCACTCATTTAATAAATACTTCTTGAGCACCTACTATGTGCCAGATTTGTTCTACGTCCCGAGAAAAAAGTTGTGAAATATCAGTGAAATGAAAAAATCAGCTAAGATGATTATTATGAAATACTCAGCATTAGAATAGGAAGTTAGGCAAAGAAAAATTATACAATCAAGATACATTTGAGGAAAATCTCTACATGGTATTAGCTGACGTCTCCCAAACCAAACCCCCAAAACCCAGCCACACTTTTGATCAACCCTTCATTCATTATATACGATAGTGATTATGAACTTGGACTAAATTACTGGAACAGAATCTCAATCCTATCTCTCACTAGTTGAGGGACCTTTGTCCTTTGTCAAATTATTTAACCTTTTACTCCTCAATATCCTTATGTGTAAAATGAAATTACAGCCTCATATAGCTGTTGTAAGAATTAAGTACTGTATAATTGTACATGGTCTGGCACATGATAAGTAATAAATGATGATGATGATGATTTGGACCTGAATGATTTAGATAAATAGCTCATTGTCCTAAGGTAAGATTTCAAACATCTTCCTAAATTTTTTAAGCCTTGTTTATAGATATAAATTCAGAGGCAAGACAATACACTTCAGAAAGGTTGAGCAGACTTGCTGAGGATAAGAAATTCAGAAACCCAGGCTCCTGATCAGGTGGCAAGGTCACCAAGAGATACTTTGTATTTTCCTTCCCTATCAGCTCTTGTTTGTGTCACGAGCAATTGTAAAGAATAGTAAACAGAGTTCATCTTTTAAAATCAAGTCCTAGGGGTGCCTGGGTGGCTCAGCTGGTTAAGCGTCTGACTTCAGCTCAGGTCATGATCTCACGGTCTGTGAGTTCAAGCCCCGAGTGGGGCTCTGTCCTGACAGCTCAGAGCCTAGGGCCTACTTCCTGTTCTCTCTCTCTCCTTCTCTCTGCCCCTCCCCTGCTCATGCTGTCTCTCTGTCTCTCAAAAATAAAGAAACATTAAATAAAATTAAAAATAAATAAAAATAAAAAAATAAAATCAAGTCCTAGAAAGAAAGGTAAGGAGGGAGAAGACACAGAGGAGACTTGTATCCCTACATAAAATAATTTCTACGCTGTCAGCTTATCTTTATGAGAAAGGTTCAAATTAAAAGGGAGAATATTTGTTTACTAGGAAATTTTGAAAAGCGCCATTGTTTTCTTTTATCCTTTGTAAACTTTATTCCTCTTACTGATGTATAATTTACATATAATAATATATTAGTTTCAGGTATTCAACAGAATGCTTTATTGTATGTATATATTATGAAGTGATCAACACAGTAAGCCTAGTTAACATCCATCCCCACTCAGAGTTACATTTTTCCCCCTTGCGATGACCTTTAACACCTACTCTCAGCAAGTTTCAAATGTACTAACTGTAGTCACCATGCGACATCACATCCCAAGACTTACTTATCTTACAACTGGAGCTTTGTATCTTTTACCCACCTTTACTCATTTTGCCCACCTCCCTCCCCCACCTCTGGCAACCACCAGTCTGTTCTCTGTATCTATGAGTTCAGTTTTGTGGGTTTTTTGGTTTTTTTTTAGATTCCACCCATAAGTGAGACCGTCTGGGATTTGTCTTCCTTTGTCCGACTTAATCTCGCTTCGCAAAATGCCCTCAAGGTCTGTTCACATTGCCACAAGCTTTCCTTCTTTTTTGTGGCTGAACAGTATTCCATTGTATGTGTACCACGGCCTCTTTAGGCATTCATCTATCAATGGACACAGGTTGCTTCCATATCTTGGCCATTAGTGGTAATACTGCAAGGAGCATGGGGGTGCGGGTAACTTTTCGGGTTAGTGTTTTCAGGTCCTTCAGATGAATACCCAGAAGTGGAATTGCTCGATCCCTACTTCTATTTTTATTTATTTACTTTTTAATGTTTATTTTTCAGAGAGAGAGAGAGAGAGAGAGAGAGCAGGAGAGGGGCAGAGACAGTGGGTAACAGAGGATCCAAAGTAGGCTCTGTGCTGAGAGCGGAGAGCCCGATGCAGGCCTCAGACTCACAAACTGTGAGATCATGACCTGAGCTGAAGTCAGAGGCTTAAGTGACTGAGCCACCCAGGAGCCCCTGTTTCTAATTTTTAATTTTTAAACCTTCCTATGGTGCTTCATGGCTACACCAATTTACACTCCCATGGTAATAGTGCACAAAGGTTCCCATTTTTCCATATCCTCCCCAAACTTGTTATTTATCTTTTTAATAAAAGCCATTTTAACAGGTGTAAGGTGATACCTCATTGTGGTTTTGATTTGCATTTCCCTGATGATTAGTGATGTTGAGCACATTTTCATGTACCTGCTGGCCATCTGTGTATCCTCTTTGGAAGAGTGTTTTTTCAGATCCTCTAACCATTTATTTACACTTATTTATTTATTTTGAGAGAGAGAGAGATAGAGCATGTGAGTGGGGGAGGGGCAGAGAGAGTCGGAGAGAATTCCAAGCAGGCCCCACACTGTCAGTGCAGGGCCTGATTCAGGGCTCGAACTCACAAACCTTTTCTGAGATCATGACCTGATCGTGATGAGATCACGACCTGAGCAGAAACCAAGAGCCAGATGCTTAACTGACTGAGCCACCCAGGCACCCCAGACACTCTGACCATTTTTTCATTGATTTTTTTTTCTTTTTGCTTTTGAGTTGTAGGAGCTCTTTATATTTTTTTGGGTATTAACCCCATATCAAATATATATGATTTGCAAATATTTTCTCCCATTACATAGGTTGCCTGTTCACGTTGATGGTGTCCTTTGCTTGCAGAACCTTTTTAGTTTGGTGAAGTCTTACTTGTTTATTTTTGCTTTTCTTGCTTTTGCTTTTGGTATCAAATCCAAAAAGTCATCATCAAGACCAACATCAAGGAGCTTACTCCCTGTTTCTTCTAGGACATTTATGATGTCAGGTCTTAATACTCAAGCCTTTAATCCCTTTGTGTTGATTTTTGTGTGTAATGCAAGATAAGGATTCACCTTCATTCTTTTGTGTGTGGCTGTCCAGTTTTCCCAATATCACGTATTGAAGAGATCATCCTTTCTCCACTGTATATTCTTGGCTCTTTGCCCTAAGTGAATTGACTATGAACATGGGTTTCATTTCTTTTCATTTATGTATCTGTAAAAGTACTATATTTTTGCGTCATTTTAAGGTAAAAGTTCTGGAATATTTTCCATTGGAATGAGCTAATAATTTGATTTTGTGGTATTTTTTTCCATTCCTTGCTAAATTTACAGCAACTCCCAGACACTGGGATTGCGAGGAATTTTCTTACATGATGAGAAGAAAGGTTGTGTATTAGGAGACTTGTGTTTTAGTAAATTATTTTGAAGGTTTAAGAAAAAGATCTAAATGTCACCCTTTAAAACTGAGCATTTTACAGGTGTTTCTGTTTTCCCATCTTTATACTGTTTATACTTCTTATGAATTCCGGTAATACAGTTGGAGAATGGCACCATTGGTCCATTCGGGTCAACAACTTTTTTAGGAAATCCCAGTCTTACCAAGTCATTTTTCCCTCTACAAGAGAAATATTTGCATTAATATTTCAAGAGTAGTGGATACTTGTAGCATTTTGCTATTTGGTCCCTGGTATTGGTAGCCTTTGTATTTCCCATCCAGAGTGCCAGCCCAGCAAGCAACAGAAATCTCCACTTCTGGGACACTTGGGCAAATATACATTTATTGTATCTTTTACTGAAATTGCCATTTCCTTTCTCTTGAAATTAGCCCACTCTAGCTAGCTTCTTCCTGAGGGCTGGTGAAGAAACACGTACTTCTGAACCACCCAGGATTAAACAATTCCCTCTATCTCTCCCCCCACCCCGCTTGTCCCCTCACGCGCTCACATGCTCACACACACCCTCCCTGGGGTCTGGCTTGTCTAACGCCAAATTTGCCTCCCAAGGCAAAGGTAAGCATCTCCTCCTTGTCTTTGGCCAAAGTGAAGGAGAAATGATTGAGAAATCCCTCCCCAGACTGGTGCTTCCCACTCCCCGCCCCGTGCCCCGTCCCCCGCGCGGGTCCAGGACTCTCCCCGGGCACTCCACCCCCTACTGTCCTCTCCCCTGTATCTCTAAACCTAGGAGCAGTCTGGGCACCAAAGTCCCCGCCCCCTCTCGCGGCCAAGAGCAATTCTTAACCTTTTTTGGGCCGGGGACCTACAAAACACGGTGGACCCTCTCCGGATGGGGGCAGAGATTGGGGGCGGGGGGCGCGGAAAGGGCTTGAAAGCTTTGCAAAACTTTCGAAAGGACGGGGATCTGAAGCACACCCCCAACTGCCAGATTAAGAACCCCTGAATCTTAAGAATCTCTGAAACTGTTGACTTAGGGCGATTAAACCGAGAGTGGAGCTCAGATGCCACATTTAGTCCCTAGTGAGAGACTGTAGGAGGGCCGGGCGCTCCTGCTCGCGGCCACTTTCACTTGTAAGAAACCCAAAGAATGGGCTAGATGGGGGACAGAAATTCCCAAGGAGGGGACGAGAGAAGAGGGAGACGGCTGTTGTAAAGACACGGAGGCAGAAGGGAGCCAAGGGAAGGGAGAAATAGGGGAAACTGGGGCACCGCGGGAGAACCGGGCACAGAGCCGGCGCGGCAGAGAGGCAAGGGCGAGGAAGAGAAAACAGAGCTTCTGAAGGCAGAAATGGAGCAGAGACAGGAGAGGGGTCGAGAAACCGAGAGCGCCTGGAAAGGGAGAGAACTTTCTGTGCTCTCCGGCCCCAGGGCAGGGAGTCTCAGCAAAGCTGATGCCCGCGAGGCGGCGGGGAGCGCGAGCCGCTGGCCGCGAGCTCCCGGCGCCTCCGGCCTCCGCCTCCTGCAGCCCGAGGCCGGCCGCGAGACTCGCACGGGCCGGCAGAGGAGGGGACTCCTCCGTCTGGAAGGAGGCGGTCCCCGCTCGCTGCGCTTTCCCCTCCCCTCTCCTCTTAGAGGCGGGCACCCGGGGTACTTGAGCGGCGGAGGACCCGCGGCCCCCCCGCCCCCGCCCCCCCAGCCCCCCATTCAAGAAGCAGCTCCGCTATCCCCGCCAGCAAAAGGCGCCCGGCGCGCCTCGGAGCGCACGTTCCGCGCCTTCTCCTGCCCGCTCCTTGGACATTATGCGGCCGAGCAGTCGAGCCCCAGTCCTCCTCCTCTTGCTGCTCCTCCGGCTCCTCCTGCGGCCCGAGCGGCTCAGCTCTCGGCAGGCGGCGGCGTTGCTCAGCCGAGCGCAGACGGGACCCTCGCGGCGAGACCTCAGCGACTCCTAAAGTCAAAAGTTGGCGGCGGGCGCCAGGCTCCGCGGGCTCACCGCGGCCGCTGCCTCGCGTCGCCGCCGCAGCCAGGGAGGGCAGGAGGGAGGGGGGTGGGAGCAACAGGGGAGGGGTGGGAAGCACCATGCAGTTTGTATCCTGGGCCACACTGCTAACGTTCCTGGTGCGGGACCTGGCCGAGATGGGGAGCCCAGACGCCGCGGCGGCCGTGCGCAAGGACAGGCTGCACCCGAGGCAAGGTAATGAGACTCCGGCCATCGCGACCCCTCCGCCCCAGTCGCCACCTCCCCAGCGTCTGCGCCCGACAGCGGGCACCCCGCAGCGGAGGGCCTCTCTCTTTTTCCTAGAAAGAATTATCTCCGGCTTTGCCGCCTCTCCCTTCTTTAGGTCATTCCCAGCCAATTTCTAGAGAGAGCCACTGTAGAGTAGACTTGGTCTCCCCCACCCCGCTTTGCTGGTAGTTTGATCTTTCCCCTTCCTCACCTCCAGGGCCCAAACTATAGTTACTTAGTAACTGGGGGTAGCAGATACTGACTTGTTCTATTTTATTCAGATTATTTGTCAGAATACGAAATGTATCTCATGTATTTTGACTTGTTCACTGTCTGATTCCAAATGGTGTAGCCTCAGCGTCGAGCACAGTTCCTGGCTATTCCTGGCACATAGTAGGTGCTCAGCAAATATTCGTGCACTGGCTGAGGGTGAAGGCGTGGGCTCAAATGGGCAAAAAAAATAACTGCTGGAAAATAACCCGGGACAAAGCCCCCTTCATGTTTAAACTAAAACTTGCGGGAAATTGGTTTGCGGAAAATTGAATTATTGCTTCATGTGTCTCTGCTTCTCCCTGCAGTGAAATTATTAGAGACCCTGAGCGAATACGAAATCGCGTCTCCCATCCGAGTGAACGCTCTCGGAGAACCCGTTTCTACGAACGTGCACTTCAAAAGGAGGCGCCGGAGCATTAACGCTGCCTCTGACCCCTGGCCGGCCTCTGCCTCGTCTTCCTCCTCCTCCTCTACCTCCGACCAGGAGCATTACCGCCTCTCTGCCTTCGGCCAGCAATTTCTATTTAATCTCTCCGCCCATTCCGGATTTATCGCTCCACTGTTCACTGTCACCCTTCTCGGGACGCCCGGGGAGAACCAGACAAAGTTTTATTCTGAGGAGGAAGCGGAACTCAAGCACTGCTTCTACAAAGGCCATGTCAATACCAAGTCTACCAAGTCCCAGCACACGGCGGTCATCAGCCTCTGCTCAGGAATGGTGAGTTGGTGCCCGCTCCTCTCCCCCCCCCCTCCCGCCTCTTCACAAGTTTCTGGAAGACTTCACTGCTCTCTCTTCTAAGACCCTCACTGCGCCGAGTTTCCAGTCTGGCTCTAAATGCCCGCTGGAAGCTAGTTTGCATCCAGCGGTTTGGATGACTAGCCCAGTGCGTGCGCTTACACTGGAGAGGAGCGCACGCATCCGCTCCCAGGGGTTCCGTGTGTTTTGGAGCTTTCTAGAGTCCGAACCGAGCTCCGCTGCTCCTTGCCCAGCGCTAGCAGGCGGCTTGGAAGTCGGTTTCCAAACTCCAGAGTTGCCTGCCCTTCCTTGTAGCAAACACAGCCGCCCAGGAGCGGAGCAGCTGAGCGCAGGCAGGACCCGACTCCTTATTGGCGCGTCTCGAGTCAGGGGTGTGGGCTGAGGATCCCCAGCCTCGGGTATGGGGAGTTCCTTCTGTGTGTCGTGGAGGGCGGTGCGTAATCTAGAGTCCCCGCGATCTCTCTGGGCCTCTTTTCACGCGCCAGGAACCCTGAGGCTGAACAGGATTGACAGGGAACAGGTCCGTCCCAGGAACGGAAGGGTGGGCCAAGGACTCCGGAGGCGGGGAAGAGGGCGGAGCCTGCCCCGGACGCTTTGAATTAGGGTAAAACTCTGAGTGGGGGTGTGGCGCAGTCCGACTCTGCACCCTGCTGGCGGGGTAGCCCCTAAGAAACAGAAATAGTGGGAGAGAGCCCGCAGAGGCTGCCTGGACGAGAGTTAGGTTCTTTTGGGTTTTCTGCCACCCATACGGGTTCCAGAGAGTCGAGAGACGGAGCCTACAACGCACGTTTCCCCTACAGAAGGAGAACGAGAAGGCGCGAGGCGGCCACCTCCCTGCGCTGCAAAATACGCACTTAGCAGGGTTTCCGAAAGGGTGCCTCGACCCCCTTTTGACTTCCCCTCCCCTACCCACTTGCTCTCCAGTTGGTCCGATAAGGCATTCGCTTTCTTCCCCAGCACATTTGAAGACATGCTCTAAAGTTCTGACCCCAGCGAAAGTGATCCTTGACTTTCCCAAACGATGTGCGTTCCTAACACGCGCGTGTGACGCAGAAACTTTCCCGGGTCAGGCTCTCCCAGCGCACGGCGTTATGCGCACTGCTCCCCCCCATGATGCGTTTACTCTTCCCCTGAGGACCCACATTCCCCATCACCTTTTCTAAGGGGAGCACGGATAACTTACCGGGCCACTTGGCTGCCCCTGCCGAGCGCTGTCGTTGGTGGATCCTGCGTCCCCGGTTGGGATGTCGCATCTGTCTCCACTGCTCAACGGAAGGGTCCGGTGGGGGAACGAGGCAAGCTTGAAGAGTAGGACTGGGAAGGTTTTAGCCTGCTGGGATACGAGCACAGCGATGAGCCCCTCCAGCCCCCAGCAAAGCGCCAGGAGCTGCGGCTCGGCTCGTTGTTGAGATTGTTTGGGGGTGGGCGGAGACGGCAGTTTGACGCGCGGGGGGGTAAGGGGGTGCTGCCGTGAGTCATCGCCGCCCCAAGACCTAGGGCCAAAGCGCAGGAATCCTTCCATTCTGCCGAAGGTTATGGCTGGGGTGGGCATAAACCAGGCACTGGAACCCAGGTCATCAGAACACCCCTAGATCCGAAGGTTGTAAACACCAATTCTAGAACTTTAGAATGGTGCTGAGTATGTACGTAAAGTTTGTAAACAACCTTCACTCCTCCTCCCTCTCCGCCTCCACACCCCGCGGAGTGGCCCCAGCAGTTGTATAAATACTTTGCTGCGCAGGACCTTAATTTCTGTTGCCAATTTTAGGTGATATCTCGCAGCAACTGGTAACTCTCTTAGGGAACTGAGGGCCGGCCGGGACTTTAGAATGATTGTATAGACCGTGACAAACCCATGTATATTGCATTTAATTTGCAATCTGCCTCTCTGGGGAGGGAAAGGTCCAGAACACATCTTAAGGATAGGTGCACTGGCTGTTTCTTTCAGTGATTAACCTAGCTCCAAAAACCTCATCCCTCTGTCTCCCTTCTCGAATTTATCTTTCCTCCCAAGACTTCCCATTACCGTTTCTGCACCGGAAGTATCATGGCGTTCCTAGTGGAAATATTTCCACCCGGGAATTCTTTCACTCTTTAGAATGAACCACACCAATCTATTCCCCCTCCCCTCAACCCGGAACACACACACACACACACACACACACACACACACCCTACCAGTCGGTTATCAGTTTTCCTGAATTCCATCTCAGATGTGTCTCTCACTGGTCTGAACAGGCCCTACCCTAATTCTAGACCTCCTTCACTTCTCTGCCCCTCGCTCATTTAGGACTGTTGTCTCAGAAATATTTCCATGTGGTCTGTCCTCCTCCAGTCTTCCCTCTCCAATCCCTGCCAAACACCGCTAACAGATTAAGGGTGACTAGGTGTAAGATCACATTACTCCTCTGTTCACTCACTCTACATAGCTCCCCATTGCTTAGTGAACAACTACTGATTTCATCATCTGACACTTGAGACCATTTACGGCATCCCTCCTCATGCCTTGCACATCTACCCGCCAGGCTCATCTCTCAGGCTTTCCTCCACAAATTCTGGGTATCGGGCAATCTGCTTTTGCAGATTTTCTCAGAGTTTCTCTCCCACCCCAGTCCTGTGTCATTGCCTTTGGGTCTCTGGGTTTACTCGGTCATGTCCCCCAGCATCACATGCTCAAATCCTACCCTTCTTTTAAAGTAACTTACATAGCTTCTTCCCCGGGAAACCTTGTCCTTCAGCCACTGTTCTCTTTCCCTCTTCACCTGCACACACACTTATCTGTACCTCTCTTATGATGCTGAGTATGCTCTCTCTTGTGTTGTGGTCCTTGGTGCACATGATCTATCCCTTCCTCCTTCGCAGCAGGGACACCATCGGTGCCTTTCTCTCCCCTGTTGGAGCCTTGTATATTGTAGGTACTTAGTACCTATGTTTGAATAAATGGTCACTTTAACCAAGAAAGGACTACTCTTTGATCAAACATGCTTCTCTGAATCGACAACAGAATTAATTTGACCTCGTAAGGATGACATTTATTGGACTCTTATGTGTCTTGCACTGTAATAAGTACTTTTTGTATGCATCATCTCATCCCATCCAAATCCTCATAACAGCCCAGTTCTGAAAACAACCAATTTTACAGATGAGGAAGGACACTGAGGCTTGGAGAGTTGGAGGCTTGCCCGAGTTCTCCTACCTACTAAGTGACAGAGTTGGGGTTCCCACCTTA
Organism: Felis catus; assembly: GCF_018350175.1. NCBI lineage: Eukaryota > Metazoa > Chordata > Mammalia > Carnivora > Felidae > Felis > Felis catus. The sequence goes on along the minus strand of NC_058369.1, from coordinate 32,179,396 downwards.
TCTTTCTGACCCATGCTTCTAACCATGGGCCAGAGACTGAATCTCTGTTCCTAAAAAGACTTTCAAAATTTTTTTTTTTACTAAAGTTTATTTATTTTAAGAGAGACAAGGTACAAGTGGGTGAGGAGCAGAGAGAGACGGAGAGAGAGAGAGAGAGAGAGAGAGAGAGAGAGAGAGAATGAGTGGGGAACAGGGAGAGAGAGAGAGGGAGACACAGAATCCGAAGCCGGCTCGAGACCCTGAGCTGTTAGCACAGAGCCCCACACAAGGCTCGAACTCCTGAACTGAGAGATCCTGACCTGAGCTGAAACCAAGAGTCAGACGCTCAAGGGACTGAGCCCCCCAGGTGCCCCACACACATTCTGTCCTGGCGGCTGGTGGCTAACACAGCAACGCAAAAACCCCTAAGGTGTTACAGTTCCTTACAAAGGGTCCTTTTGCTAAGCACTTTCCATGCATTATCCCATTTATTCTGCACAGTCAGGCTTTACAGTATGTATTTTTATCACCAATTGATGAACAAGGAAGCTGAAACTCAGAGCGATTAAGGAACTTGCCCAGGGTGGATGGGTGAGTGGCAGCGTTGGGAACTTAAGGCATCCTGACTCCAGGCATCACTCCCTATTGCACAGGGAGGGGGTGCAGAGACGCTCATGTGCCAATGTCACAGGCAGCGCCACGTGGAGTGCCTGTGATCAGTATATGCTCTCTGAATTTGAATTAATGATAAGGCCTCCACAGGTCAGCTTGTCCCTGGGAAGCTCACACTTTTCCCTAAGTGTCCGGGCTATCTTAACACAAAGAAGAATGCTCTCTTTCCTTTAAAAGTGAGTGTGATGAGAATTTGAGCACCAGGGAAGGATTTCTTAGAAACAGATTTGGATAGCAGTTGCAATAGAGTCAAATCAAGAAGGTACGGACCTGGCCTGGCGGATTGAAAATAAACTGCTTCTCCAAATATGTCGGCAGCAAGTTCCATTCAAGCAGCCCTCATGGGGAAGGGATTGAGTGAAACGGCACCTTGTCTCCTTGACAGTGTTCCTTTTCTTTCCCTCCTTCTGGTTGAGTTATATTAAATCAACCTCTCCCCTCTCTTCATTTGCAGCTGGGCACATTCCGGTCCCATGATGGGGATTATTTTATTGAACCACTGCTGTCCCTTGATGCACAAGAAGATGAAGAGGAACAAAACAAACCCCACATTATCTATAGGCACAGCATCCTGCACAGAGAGCCCTCAACAGGAAGGCAGGCGTGTGACACCTCAGGTATTTCCTTCTCGCTTAAGCAGAGATCCCAGCTCTGCGAGATGGGTTAGTGGCCACACTACAAACACGTAGCTCTTTGACAGGCTGCAAAGTGCTACCACGTACGTTGTCTTGGATTCAGTCTTCAAGCGAGGTACGTATAGCCCCATGGCACAGGTGTGGAGGCTGAAAAGAGGTTTAGTAACTTGTCCAAGGTAGCACAGCTGGTAACTCACCAAGTTCGGGTACAAGCTCAACTAGCTTCAAGCTCTCTGTGGGCAAAGCTGCCTCTCGTTGAAGTTGCTGATTTTTAGGATCAAGCGTTAGTAACGTCTTCAGGCCCTTGCGGCCATATCCTCTATTAGCCATCGCTCGTGTTTCCCGGGTGTTCTGGTGTTTTCTGTTCATGAGGGATTTGTTTTTTTTTTTTTTTTTAACCATGTAGGGTTATGAAAAAGTGAAAAAGTCTCACAAATGAAACTCCAAAAAACCTCTGTGTGTTTATAGGAATTTTTCCCATCAACTTCGGTTTTCGCCGTTTCTCTGTAACTTTGGGAAATAAGCAAATGGAAGTGTAGATGGCATTTCTGGGTTTGCGTCAAATGCGTATATGCCCACCCCTAGACTCCTGCCCATGCTGGACAGTTTCCTTGAGGCTTTGCGCCAATGTGCCTGGCCGTTGTCAGACATGTGTCATTCTGGGCACCTTGAAAAACTTATGCTGTGTGTGTTGCTCAGTCTCTAGCCATGAGGCAACTCTTCACCCTCTTTGAAGCCTGGTCACTTTCTCAGCTTATCACTAAAGATCGTCCTTCAGGGGCGCCTGGGTGGCTCAGTCAGTTAAGCATCCGACTTTGGCTCAGGTCAATGATCTCACGGTCCGTGAGTTCGAGCCCCGCGTCGGGCTCTGTGCTAACCACTCACAGCCTGGAGCCTGTTTCAGATTCTGTGTCTCCCTCTCTCTGACCCTCCCCTGTTCATGCTCTGTCTCTCTCTGTCTCAAAAATAAATAAACGTTAAAAAAAAATTAAAAAAAAAAAAAGATCGTCCTTCAGTTTGATCCTGTTTCAGGATGTTTGTTAAAATATTCTTTTTCTTGTTGTTGTTCTTCCGACTTTCTGTTTCTGAAACTTTATCCTTCTTCCTCTTCTTTATTTTTTAAAAGTTGCTTCTCCAAATCATACAACTTCCCAGGGTCTTTCTGGCATCTCCGAAATAGAGCTCAAAACCGGCAGGGGGTTCCCAAAATGCTTCCCAAGTGAGTCCTTATCTCATCCTATTATCTGTATCAGGTTCTTCTGATGTGACACAGTGGTATCCTATTGCGTCCTGGAATTGTGATTTCTAAAGTGAAATCTTTCAGTGAAAGATAACATTGGCTCCTTATGACCTGGAGTAGTCAAGTCATAAGTTGCGTGGTGTGGTAGCTCATGTCGCACCGTGTTCCCACTGCCAGGGCTAAATGGAATATAAGTGAAATATCGTGTCAGTTAGACTCACTGGAGAGCCAGGGCGAGGGAGAGCCGGTGGAAGGAGCGATGTGCTCAGAAGCAATAGTGCCAGCAACTTGCGCCCTTCCTGGCTGCCATTAACTTTAGCGGCAAGACGTTGTCCCGTTGTTTGGACCACGCTCGTAAGAACAGTGTCCTTTGCTTCTTGACCTCCCATATCAGAATTAGCAAGTGTTCATCTTATATATGTGTACAAACCTATATATAGCGTGTGGTAGAGAGGAAAGATGTGATTCCTCCCCTTTTATCTTACTAATGTATGTTCGAAAGATACCCAACTGGTATGTTCATTGATCAGTTTATTGAACAGTGGCACCTGGTGACATTCTTCTGCCCTAAAGTGGCAGCAAACCAAGATTTAAAACAAAACAAAGCCAACAAACAAAAGCCTTCCGGCTATGAAGGTCCTATTCTGCACTGGCATTGTACAAAGCCCTTTCCCTTCACGACTTCCCTGAATCCTTACCACAACCCTATGAGGCGGGTGCCATTCTTACCCCCATTGTACCTGGCAGAGAAGCAGAGACAAAGCAACTTGGGTCAGGTCTCACAGCTACTTCATCATGACAGCCCATGTCTGTCTTATCCCGTGACCATTTTGTCTGTGCACGTGTGTGTGTGTGTGTGTGTGTGCGCGCGCGCGTGCGTGCGTTGGCTGTGACAGAAAGAGAGAGAAGTCTTACTTGACGCTCTCATTCAGAAAACCCTCAGAGTTCGTTTTTTGAAAGTTAATTACCTGAGTCAACAGACATTTGGTTTCCTGGGTTAGAGGACGAGTCATTGTCAAGTCCTGTTGAAAACAGAAAGAACAGGGGACTCTCAAAAGGTGCAGATTGAGGACAAGAGAAGATGCCTCAAGTTTTCACAGGAGTTATTTGCGTTCTAGTCATTATTGGTTTGGCGGCCTCTGTGTGCCACCATCCAGATCACTGGTGCCAACTTAGTGTTCCTTCTGGTTTGTCCTTGCCAGGGACCAATATGGCTGCCTTTCCTTCACTCCTGATGAATCAGGAGCCCAGCAGGTTGATCGGCTCTTCCAAATGTTGCTGCTGGACTGGTTGCTGCCATTCTGGTTTCTCTCTTCCAGCTGCTTCTGCAACCCTTGTTTGAATACAGATGCGTGAGGCTCAGAACAGTTGGAGAGAACTTTGGAATATGGCACAATTCACCAGCAGCCATTAGAGGAACAGAGTGGCAGGTCTTGGAAACCTTCAAAACCAGGTAGCCTGTGCACAGGGAGTGAAAGTAGGTGGGGGGTGGGAGAAGCCTCTCTGGTCGGAGCAGAAAATATCCTCTACCAGTATCAATCCATTCACCTGTAGGGATTTCTCCGCAGAGCAGTGGTTGGTAGCCCAGAGTAAACTTTACAAGGATCCTGGGAACCTCAAACAAACGCAGATTCTTTAAAACAACAGCAGCAACAATAAAACCAACCTCTGTCTCGGGCTGGTGAGAAGGAGCAAGAAACCTGGGATTTACCGAGTGCTCTACGGGACCCAGAAGTTCAGATAAACGTGAGAGTTCGTGCTAACGTGGGATTTAAGGCAATAACCACTATCCATTGCCTGCCACTTGCTTTTGGACTTGGGGTTCTTTTGTTCTGTTTTGTTTTCATGGTGACCCGCTTTAGTGTTTATTTTTGAGAAGGGGAGAGAGAGCGCTCAGGCTGGTGGGGGAGAGGTGCGTGCAAGCCAGGGAGGGGCAGAGAGAAAGACAGAGGCAGGATCTGAAGCAGGCTCTGTGACAGCAGAGAGCCCGACATGGGGCTCAAACTCATGAACCTTGAGCTCATGACCTGAGCTGAAGTCGGATGCTCAACCAGCTGAGCCCCGCAGGCACCCTTGGTGTTCTTCATCACTGCTTTCTAGTTCTTCTCTTGGGATGACAGAAGATTTTCTGGAGGAAAATTTAAATTGTTAGCTCTAGGCCAACAAACGAATATTCCGTACAGATGAGTAAACTGTAGTCCTGGGATGTTAAGTTACTTATTTCTAGGAGTGATACTCTATACATTCAACACCAGCCCCTCAGAATTTAAGATAGCCCTAGCCTCGGAGCAGGCTCCTGGAAGTCCCCTGCTGAGCTGGGCGTTAACCCTTTAGTTGCCGGCTGCTGGGAGTCGGCCCAGGGCCAGGCCCTGTGACTGTCACACTGCTCCCTACAGATGGATTGTGAGTCCTGTTCATTTCTGATTCTTGATGTATATCTGATTTTCAAGGAACAGATTCTGAGATAAATTATGTTGAAAAGACACGCGCAGAAGGGAGTCTTACGTAGTGAAAATTTCATGGGTTCAGATGGGAGTCAACGACTTAATCTATTCATTCATGTGTGCATTCAGCCTTAACGTATTCACTAACCCCTCTGTGCCATGAGGGTAGAACCAGGAACCATCTTTCTTCCAGTCAGCCGTGTGACCTCCAGCATATTTAGAGCATAAAGTAGGAATAACACATACCTTTCAAGGGTGTAGTTAGGACTAAATGAGTATGAAATAATGAAAGCTCCCAGGACAGTGTTTAGCAGATGGTAGGCAATCACCGAATGGTGGGCTAGAAAGAAGAATCATGAAAATAGAAATTGAAACAACACAGCAAGGAAAGGAAAACTCAAAATACCAAAACCCAGAGCTAATCGGGTTCCCGTGATTAAGCTTAGAGCTTCTTGGTAACCAGGTCATAAAGGGCTTATGGGACTTGCCCAAGGTCACCCCGCCAGCAAGTGGTGGGGCCGAGAGCCCTTTCTCTCGGCTTCTTTTTTTTTCTGTACCTAATGCAGCATTGTAAAAACTCATCTCTTGCAAGTTCCTCTCGGCCCGGTGGCTGCCCTCGCGAGAACGTCTCTGTTTTGGCATCATTGGTTATGTCTGTGTGTATACGTTTGGGCCAGTTGAGTGTGTCTGCATTTATCTGTGATTGTCCTCCTGTTTGTAAGTTGCTCAGGCTTCCGAATGGGCTGTGGGCATCTTCTCCTTCCTGTGGCATGCCCTTGTCATTTCACGGTCCCCTACGCAGCGGGTCCTCAGTAGGGTTCATCCAGCTGACGGCCTGTGTGCCCCCACACACCAGGGGGACCAAGTGGCAAGCTCAGGGGAGCCATTCAGGAGCTTACTGCCTTTTACAAGCCGCTTCCTGCTGATCCTTCACGTGGCTTTTCCAGATGAAACCCCAAGTTCTGTCTCACGGACACTCTGCGTTTGACTCTGAATTTTGCACAAGAGGATTTAGTTGCTCTTATCGGTGAGACAGACGTGCTTCCTGGTAGATGAGAGAGAGAGAAAGGCGGGGGAGAAGGCCGACACAAGGCCGTTTTGTTTGCCTGGGCCTAAACGACAGTGTTTTTCCGTTATTAGAATACCTCTCTCGCCCTCCCATCTCGGCAAGCCTGCTTTTGTTTTGTTTTATTTAAGGCATTTAAGAATTATATACTCGTTGACCCATCGATGCCACTTCTAAGGAAACAATTGGACAATTGTGTATGGATGTTTGTGGGAGAATACTTAATATGGTGTTGTTTATTATAGCAGCAGGATGGAAAACCCTAAGTGCCTCTCAGTCGGAGGATAGATCAAATATTTATGAGGTATACATTTCATGGATTCCTATGCAGCCATCAAAAATAAGCATACAGATTTATGTTAACAAATACACACACACACACACACACATATACATGTATGTGTATAGGTATATATATGTATGTATATGTATGTTTATATATGTATATATATGTATGATATATGTATATGTATATATATGTATGTATATATATGTGTATATATATGTATATACATATAGTGAACAAGCAGATGATAAGTTAGTAGGTATGGTATGATCTCATTTTTTTAAAATGGCAACAGTGTGGTGGTATGTGTGTGTATTGAGAAAAATCTGAAGCAGTATGCACAGAAATTTTTTTTTAATGTTTACTTATCTTTTTTATTAAAAAAAATTTTTTTAACGTTTATTTATTTTTGAGACAGAGAAAGACAGAACATGAACGGGGGAGGGGCAGAGAGAGAGGGAGACACAGAATCGGAAGCAGGCTCCAGGCTCTGAGCCATCAGCCCAGAGCCCGACGCGGGGCTCGAACCCACGGACCGCGAGATCGTGACCTGAGCTGAAGTCGGACGCTTAACCGACTGAGCCACCCAGGCGCCCTAATGTTTACTTATCTTAGAGAGAGAGAGAGAGAGAGAGAGAGAGAGAGAGAGAGACAGTCAGTGTGTGAGTGGGGAAGAGACAGAGAGACAGAGGGAGACACAGAATCCGAAGCAGGCTCCAGGCTCTGAGCTGTCAGCACAGAGCCCAATGCAGGGCTCGAACTCACCATGAGATCAGGACCTGAGCAGAAGTGGGATGCTTAACTGACTGAGCCACCCAGGTGCCCCCGATATGCACCGAAATATTAAAAAGGGATTGTTTGTGGTTGACAGGAACATAGGCAACATTTGTCTTTTTATTTTAAATGCCTATATTTCTGACATAATTCTATAGTAATTTTATAATCAGAAGATACAGTTAAAAGGGAAATGAGGATACTGGCATGTAATTATTTTGTAGCCCCGTGGCATTTGTCACCAGATATCAACAGCCAAGCCATGATCCCATGCATTTTTTTTTTTTTTTAATGAGACAGTCTTAGTAGCCAGACAGATGAAAATCCTGCCTTGTGTCTACTTCCTTGGGACATCGGGACCGATCAAAGCTGAGGCTCCATCTCAACCCAGCTAAACTGCCTTGCGCCTGTTGGACATTCCCAGGGATTACCATGGCTTAGTCTCCATGAGGCACTGGAGACTCTGTCCCCTAGAATGTCTGGTCACCTGTTGGTTTGACTCCCAAGGGTGCAGTCAAAAACGCTGGAAAATACAAGATGATGATTCAAGACATCCTTTGTTAGGGCTTTATGTGTGCTACCCACATTCCATGTGTTAGCACTTGAAATCTGGTCATCAACCCTATAGGGTAGGTATTATTATGCTTATTTTACATTCGAGAAATTTACAGCTCAGAGAGGCCGAACCTCTTGTGCAAAGTCACACAGCTAGGGGGAAGTGGGCCTGACATTTGAACCCAGATCTAATTCCAGTGTGCTGCACTGTGGGCCTAACTCCATTGAACATACAAGTCCAAATGATGTCAGCAACGGCTGACATTTGTTGAGCATGTATTGTGTGGCAGGCACTGTTCCAAGTGCTTTACGTGGATTGCGTAATTTAACCCTTACCTCGACCTCCATGCTGCACCTGGCACGATGGGGACACGGAGAAGTGCATCCAGTGGGCTCGCCCAAGGACACAAAACTTGAAAACACACCAATGCCTACAACCATTTTGTGCTGGTGTACTTGGAGGGTTTTTTGCTCTGTCCTTTGTTGATTCGTTTGCATTCGGATATGGATTACTTTTGCTGGCAGGATTTGTAACATGCTTGCCTATAATTTGATAGGATTGGAGGAGGGCTGCCTGATGCCTGGAATTCCCACCGAGACTCTAATGACTCGCTGAGGCCTTGGTCTGCAGCTTGCCTCTGTTGGAGAGTATCCTTGTTACTCATTAACCTCTGGGATCCCATTAATAATTTAGCATAGATTAGCTGATTAGATTAGCTGCCGTGAGAGTTGGGCCCAAATGGAGTGAGAGACAGAGCTAAGGGCAGACCTCCAAGGGGGGCTTTAGGTAAACAATTCTGGGACAGCTTGAGGGTTCCAGGATGCAACCGAAGCGTTGGCTGACCTCACGCTCCCGCCCGGGCTCAAGCAGGTCAGTGGTTGTTGGCTAATTAGTTACTTCTGTGAGAAGCCGGCCTGCCTTCGTCTTCCCACACACTGTCTGTATCTTCACATCCTTTCTTTGGGCTGTTCGGCCTGTGAATGTAAGAATGGGCAACAAACAGTCAAGGAGCCTTGTGCTGGGCACACCGTGGGTTCTTTCAGTTAGTCCTTCAACAACAGCTCCCTGCAAGGAAGATGCCTCAGTTATTCCCTTTTACACATAAGAAAGCTGAACTCCAAGCGGTCAATGAACTTGTGCGCACTGTGTAAGGGAAACAGCCCTCAAACACAGGGCTGTTTGAATCTTTAAAGATAGTTTCCACCATTTGGGATTTATTGTTTTGGCTTAATTTCCTGTCACTTACACCTTTTTGTTCCTCGTCAGTCTGTATACCTTTTTTTCTCTTTGATATATTCTCCAATGACTATATCTAATACATAGTCAGATGCATTAGGCAATAAGCAATGGTCTCTCTCTTTGCAAATTACTAGAAAATTACTGTTTTAAATGACTGAATTCTTGAGCCTCTTCCCTCAGCTTTATCTTCTTTGTGGCAGCTTTTTAAAAACATCAGTGTTAATAGTGCTATACAACAAAATGAAAGGATACCAAAAAAGAAACTTGTAATACAGGCAGTGTTTTTTTTTCTTTCATTTCAAATTTTTCCATCATGTCTTTTTTATTATTTATTTATTTATTTATTTTAGAGAGAGGGGAGGGAGGGTCAGAGAGAAAGGGAGACGCAGAATCCAAAGCAGGCTCCAGGCTCTGAGCTGTCAGCACAGAGCCTAACGCGGGGCTTGAACTCACGAACCGCGAGATCATGACCTGAGCCGAAGTCAGACGCTTGACTGACTGAGCCACCCAGATGCCCCCCGGCCCTCGACCCTCCCTGGTGTCTTTTAAAAAGCACGTTATTCCCGCGTCGGGCTCTGGGCTGATGGCTCAGAGCCTGGAGCCTGTTTCCGATTCTGTGTCTCCCTCTCTCTCTGCCCCTCCCCCGTTCATGCTCTGTCTCTCTCTGTCCCAAAAATAAATAAACTTTGAAAAAAAAAATTTAAAAAGCACGTTATTAAGAAACGTATAAGCACACATAAACAGGTGGAGGCAATTGTAAACGAACCCATCTACCCGTAATGATAGCAAAGATTTTTTCCATGTGTGCTTTTTATTTTTTCTCTCTGCTGGACTATTTTAAAGGAAACCCAGGTACCATGGCATTTCCTATCTGAATACTCCCATGGACATCTCTGAAAAACGAGGGTACTTTCTTCCATAACTGTAATGTAAATATACCATGCTGAGCAAAATCAACAATAATCGCTCCATATAACCTGAACAGTGCCTGTTTATAAAATGTTCCTAATTGTCCCTGAAATGCCTCCTTCAAGTCCCCTCGTTTAGCCTGTGATCTGAATCAGCTCCCCCTGTCGCGGTTGGTGGTTCTATCTCTTAAATAACTTTTCACTTCGTTGCCAGTGTCATCCTTATTAAATTACTATTTTCCTTCTAGGTTACATTTGCTCCCCGTGGTCTTTTCCCCCCTTTCCAGTTCTTTTATTCACTGATTGATCTTTGTCGTCCTAAGGTCGGTCTGCATTTGCAGCCATTTGAAAGACCTGGGTCAGCCCCAAACCCAGAGCAGGTACCAAGAACAAAGCTACCAGGAATGAGCCACTTATCAGAGTAATTTCATTGAGCACAAAAGGCGGCTTGGTTGGGTTGATTTTTGCCCCTTTATCTGGAGTACCTTGATAACCCTCTTTCTTCTTCTTTTTTTAAACCTACCAATAGAAAGATCCTCGATTTACAGTTTTCACTAAGACTCCCTTGTCTACCATTCAAGGATTGTACTCACCTGTGTTGGAAGCCTGTGAGAGTCAGTTTGCAATTGGGAATTGTCAAGTGGCAAGTTAGGTTTGGGCCTGAAATTAGGACCTCGTGATGTATGGCCTGCTTTCCTGCCTCCTATCTTGGCATTTTTGGTAAGCTTCTGGAACCAGAGATAGCATGAGGGCTCCCTGCTTTACTTTGAGCCCCAGATTGATTTCCTTGTCACCTGTCATCATTCCTGGTTGTTCCTATCACTTTGCCTCAGAAACCCATTGTCAGTCGAGGAAAAAAGGGTCGTAGAATACCTGGCCAATGTGTTTATCTTCCCGGTAAGCCCCTGAAACAAGTTTAGATGCATGCCTCCTTCTCAAGAAAAGATGTAAGAAACTTCAGAAGGCTTTGGTCAGGGCCAGAGGGAAATTGGTCAGGTGTGCAGACTAACAGAGGGAAGAAGTATTTGGGGTTCATCGGGGTGGAGCTCAGACTCATCTGACCTGAATGGGCCGTCTTTTTGAAGTAAGATGCTGTAGAATCTGTTAGTTCTCTTCGTATGAGGGAATAAACCCACTTGTTCAATGAAGGGCTATTTTATCATGCAGTTGAGATTTAAACGGTTTAACTTTGTATCTGCCAAAGTTAGGCTCTCTTTGATACTCAGATCATTACAGAATCGTTACTGTAGCCATTTGTGAGTAGCCAAAGTCGGCTCCTGTCTGGGCCAGACTTCTGCATGGGCATTCTGTACAGTTGCGAATCAATAAATATGAAGCATTCTGAATACCCCAAAAAGGAGCATAAGGAAATGCAAGATACGATGCTTTGTGTACCTGCAGGTGGTGGGCTCTGAGAAGGAGCAAAAGCAAGGGGTAAATGTTGGTGCAATGCTTGCTGATTTATTACTCTTCATCTCTCGCGGGACATTAGAATCAGAGCAGGGGGTTGAAGATAGCAGTTGGCCTGTGGTGTGTGGAATGAGAGGACTCCATTAGTCCCAAGTTGCTCCAGGGACAGTTTAAGCCTTTTCCAAAGTTTCCTGATGATGTGCTGTTTTTTTTTTTTTCTTGTAAGCCAATTTCCTAATTCTCACATTTGATGCCTTTCCACTCTAACAAGTTAGATTAGAGAGAATGGAAATGGTTTTCAGCAACTATTATCTGTTTTAGCAGGTGCCAAATAGAAAATGTGCAGTGAATAATGGAGACACGCGCGCGCGCGCGCGCACACACACACACACACACACTGCACTTCCCTTGAACATAAGCTGCCACCCACTTCTTTTCTGTGGGTGTCTCTCTGCTCTGGATTTACTCTGGCTCCTTCCACCCTCCCACTCTGCCCTCTGTTTGGCTGTCTCTTTGACACCCTCTTTCCAAGTGTCAGTTGACCAGGAGAGGACACTCTGGTGGGTTTAGCCTGTGTTGAATCCTAGGAGTTCATTTTTCAGCATTATTCGCTTTTATCTTATAAAAGATTAGAACTCACAATTTTTTAATACTGGAAGGAACTTTAGAGAGAACTTCTTTTCCATTCCTTCTTTTTCTGGATCAGAGAGGATCAAGGCTCAGAATTTTGAAGGGATTCGTAATCTTGGAAGTAGGGCGAATGAAAAACTGGGCCCTGAGCACAGGCCTCTTACTTCTGCGTCCTGTGTACTTTCCAAGCTGCAGGTCAAGGGAAGGCCGTTGGTGGAAGCCGCGCTTGGAAAGATGATGTTCCAAAGTGCACCTCAAATGAGATTTGGGAATATCACTGGATTTATTTGATACGTAAGGATAATGAGGAATAAACTACTGAGATCCTTTAGGAAGCTATCTCAAGGCTATAGGGAGAGATAGCAGGCTCTTAATTCATGTAGGGGATTAAAGCAACAGCTGAATTTAAAGCAACAGAACATCTGAGCTGGGCCAGGGTGCTGCAGGAGGGTGGCTTGTGACTGCGGAGGGTTCCAGGTGGTTCTGCTTGTAATCAGATTAGACTGTGTCCCTGTGACCACTCATTTCCGTGGTGGCTGAGACACGGACATGAGGAGGAGAAAGGATGTGTAGTCCGGGCTGTGGTGTGGAAGCTAGTCCTCAGTCGTGTGTAAACTGGGAGATGTGTATCAAAGGAATGTGGGAGATATGCCCCCGAGGAGTTGCCTAGAAGCCTTTTTAAAGAGTTGCAGGGCCAACTGCTCTTTAATCTCTGACAGGGGAGGGATACCTCGACCCCCCACAGGCACCACATTCAGCTGGAGAGCCACTGCCAGCTGCAGTGAAAGGTCAGATAGCAGCAAGCCCTGGGGCCACCTCTTTTCTGCAGCCTTCGGGGCTGCTCATCTTTAGTCACGAGGCACCCCAGAACCAAGGCCCTCAGAGCCTTTACACAGCCTGGCCCTGTGTCGTTCCTCTGTGTGTATGAAGTCATTGAATCCTCCCCACCGCCCCGTTAGGGAGGAACTCTTCTTATCCCCATTTCACAGATGACAAGACGGAGGCACAAAGACCTTAAATGACTTGGCTAAAGTCACACAGCTTGAATGTGGAGAAACTGAGAGTTAAACGCAGGTCCTTCTGAGTCCCAAGCCCAAACTTCCCTGGCACAGCATGTCGGATCCGGTATTCACTCTGCGAGCACCTTGAAAGGACCGTCCTATAATGGCAGCCAGCAGCCCCATGTGGCTCCTGAGCCTTTGAAATGTGGCCTAGTGCCACATGTTGAAATGATAATATTCTAGATATATGGGGCTAAATAGAAAATATCATCAAAATTAATTTCATCTGTTCCTTTTGGTGTTTTTAAAATGTGCTACTAGACAATTTTAACTTCCATGTGTGGCTCACATTTTATTTCTTCTGGAAAGTGCTGGCCTAGAAGGTCCCAAGCTGTGTCACAAAGGGGCCTGGGAGGCGGCCATCCAAAGCAGGCTGCAGATAGCACAGGGTGGCTGTGGGCGGCTGGCACCCCACCGCCAGAAAGGCCAAGCTCCCCTTACTGCGGAGAGAATGGAATGAGTCAAAACCAACATTTCCAGAAGAGTATTTTGCAGGATATTAATAGTAAAACCAAACAGTCTCTTAGTGAAATGCAGGCCTGGGTATGTTCAGCATGTTATACTACGTCAAATAGATATTCTTTAAATATTTTCTCAAGTTATTTCAAGTATGACTCAGTTTCCTCATTTTGAAACGGAGAGAATAGTCCCTCCCATATCTGGTTGCTTGGAGGAATGATCTGGTTAATCGATATGAAGTGCTTAGAAGAGCCCCTGACACAGAGAAACCCACTCAACAAACGTCAGCCAGTGTTACTGTGCCAGGAGCCCCTTGTTACTGCTTTTGTTGAATGAGGTGCAGGCTGTTGAATGCGGAAGGGGCAGCTGTTGAATGCGGAAGCTGGCCCTTTGGGTGTAGTGCCCCGAGTCTCCCCATTTGGCTGGAGGCACCCACCCGCTGGAAGATAGTGTGAGGACCCTCAGACGTGCCTCCCACCACCCACAGCCCACAACCCACCTGAGCCCCTTGAACTCTGCAAGAAAGCTTCTCAAGTGTTTTCTTCCAATGGCATCCCCTTCTCTGCCACCGCCCTCCCCCCCACCGGCCCCCGCCCAGAGGAAAGTTCCTCAATACACTTCTTTCCATTATCTTTCCAGGACTGGGTCAGTCCCCCTCACCTGCCCTGTAACCTCGCCAAGAGCCCGTAAGTTTCCCTCTTATGTGGTTCAACAAATGTAAACGGGGTTCTTCCCTGCAAGACTTGGTGTTCTTAAAATGCTAAGGAGCATGGAGAAAGTCCCAGATGGAAATGCTGCATGTAATGTCTTGCAAACCTACATTATTCGGTTCTGGAAATATGTTCTGGGACTAATGTCCCATGAACCACTCTCAGGGGAACATAGCTCACAAAGGTTCTGGCCAGCCAAAAGGAGTTTTAGCAAACTGTCTTCCACCACTGCCCTTTGCACGTATTTCCCTGCCGGCACTGAGCACAGAGCATCACGAGACACTGTGCGCGCCATTTGTGTTTTCCCCAAAGCTCACCGTTTGTACAGAGAAATGGGTTTGACATATCCCAGTGAGTATCTGGGGATTCACTCTTGCTTTTAAAGCCAGCAAGTTGAGGACCTTTAAAAAAATTAAACATTGGTGAGTTTTCATTCATCCAGGACAGTCTTCCCTCCACCCCCCAGCTCCTTCCATACCCAGTTGCTGCAAACTCATTGTTCTTTATTATTAGAACATTCATTGGTTTTATTGCCATTTTTCTTTTTATGTTTTACCTCCCCCCCCCCCCCCGCCCCCTGCCCACAACGGGTCTTGTTTATCCATCGTCCTCTGGTCCCAATAGACTTTTTTCTCTCCAGCCGAATCTCTGTCTGAAGGCTTCATGAACCCTTTGAACAGACGGGAGTAATGCAGATCTTAGATCTGACGAGAACAAAGACAGTCTGGGCAATGCCACTGGCCTCTCCCTTTTCTTCCCGGTATGTTATCAGCTCTTGGAGTCAGTGGAGAGATGGAAGCGTTTGTGGCCTTTGTTTCCATCCCGTGACATCTCAGACTGTCTTCCCCCTATCAGTGCGCGTGTGCTTGTCACTGGACCGGATGTCCCACTGGAGCAGGGACCGGCCCTTCACCCTTTGGTCCCCTCCCCCACCCTCCCTTCTTTCCTGTAGAAGAGTCTTTCTGAAATAGAACTGGTTTCCTTGAGAAACCTTAGTATCAGCACACGAATTCCTAAAGAGGAGATCTGTTGCAAACGACTAGTAAAGACATCACTCATCATTATAATCACCTTAAATACTTAACGGATCTTTCCTGCATGCCGTGCTTTGCACTGAGGATGTTTTGGACACCCTCTCTTTCTGTCCTCACAGTTACCCTTCAATGTGCTGTTCTTGCTATTACAATTGTTGTTATAATCCTCATTTTTGTTATTATCCTGTTATTATCCTCATTTTTCAGATGAGGGAACTGAGGCTTTGAGGCACAAAGGGCAGTTATAAGAGCGCTCGGGCAGGGCCACAAACCGGGGCTGGTCTGCCTCCAGAAGCCAGGAGCAGGACCCACAGATTCCTGTCCGTTTCCTTTGGCTGCCAGGCCAGGGTGGAGCAGAAGGGAGGCATAGTCTTCCCTTTGGTTCTGTGCTGTGATTTCTCTGCCCACTTAGACCATGAGGTCACAAGGTGGCTCAGTGCCTTAAGGAAGTTCAGTTAAATTTTGATAAACCTTCTGAAAATAGAGAGCAATAATTAACTTCCCAACTGTTCAAGTTAACGTTTGAGTCTCCTTAGCCCAACCCCGGCGGACATGAAACTCTCATTGAGTGACTGCTGAATAACAAGGCTTGAATGTTAGTTTCTAAAATGATTCCAGTTTTTTTGTAATGCCATATGCGTTCTATTGTATGGCAATGTGACATGAAGCGCCTTTAAAATATTTTTTACCAAAAATAGCCAAATGTTACAGTTTTTTTTTTTTTTTTTTACTGTGAGGTTTTAAATAATGAAACCATCTTAATTTTTTTTTTAAGTTCATTTATTTATTTTGAGAGAGAGAGAGAGCACAGGCAGGGGAGGGGCATAGGGGGAGGGTGAGAGAAAGAATCCCAAGCAGGCCCCTTGCTGTCAGCCTGGAACCTCAAGCAGGGCTTGAACCCATGAGCCATGAGATCATGACCTAAGCCGAAACCAAGATGCTTCACTGACTGAGACACCCAGGCGTCCCGCCATCTTGAATTTTTATAATCTTTTTAAGGATTGGCCCCAAGTTTTATTTTTGTTTTGTTGTTGATACTGTTTATTTCAACTTACCTAGCTCAATACCTTCACAGATTAGATGTTCAAGAAGTAATTTTTTAAAATTCCACATGTAACATATAAGGAATGTTCTATGTACTTTGTTATTTAATTCTCAAGACCACCGTAACATAGGAGCATGCCCTGACATGCCCATTTAAGAGGTCAGGAAACTGAGGTCCAGAGAAGTGACTTAGAAAAGATCATTTAAGGGTACAAATAGCTTATATCTTTGGAATTGTTACTGTACCCCAGATAATTGTTTTTATGTAGTCACTCTCCCTTAAATAGTTCCTTTAAGTCCTTTATGACTTGTAAAAAAGAATAGAAAGAATAACTCTACTTACTGGTTGCTTCCTATGTGCTAGGCACTTTATAGGCATGACCTCCAACTATTCCTCAGACAAGTCTATGAAATGGGTACTGTTCTTACTGAGCTTTATAAGTGAGAGAATGGGGAGTGAAAGGTGGGCATTGGCGGGAGGGTGGGATACTTGCCCAAAGTCAAATAGGGCTTGAAGCGTGCTCCCTTCAGTGCATGAGATCTTGGAACTCTGTGCTGGTGTGAGCATCACTGGTTCCGCTTAGTGGTCAGCAACGCAAAGCAGTTGGAAAAGCCAATATTAACTCATCTTCTTGTTACAAAATGTTACAACTTGAGTGCTTATGATGTGGCCTTAGGAAACACACCCCTGCCCCCTCCAGCTGTTTAACGTGCCTCATTTGTTTCCATGTGCATGCAAGGGTGCAGACTGCAAAATATTGCACTTTTCTCTGAATGCAAATGTGCATTTCATTATGCTTTTTCGTGTTTTTTTTGTTTTTGTTTTTGTCTTAAGTCTATTTTATAGAGCAGTTTTAATAGCAAAATGAGAGGAAGGTACAGAAATTTCCCATACATCCCCTACCCTCGGGCCTGTATAGCCTCCCCTACCATCAACATCTCTCACCAGAGGGTACATTTGTTACAGTTGATGAATTTACATTGATATACCATAATGATTATATCTTAATCACGTCAAGTCCATATTTATATTATGATCTCTTCTTGGTGTTTTATATTCTCTGTATTTGGACAAATGCATAAAATGACATGTATCCATCATTATGATTTCATACACAGTACTCTCACTGTTCTAAATATCCTCTGTGCTTTGCCCACCCATCCCTTCGTGCCCCAGCCTCTGGCAACCGCTGATATTTTACTTTCGCTGTAGTTTTCCTTTTCCAGAATGTCACATAGTTGGAATCAGTACAGTGTATAACCTTTTTAGATTGGCTTTTTTCACTTAGCAGTATGCATTCAAGGTTCCTTCATGTCTTTACATGGCTTGCTAGCTCATTTCTTTTTAGCGCTAAATACTGTTCCATTGTCTGGCTGTGTCACAGTTTATTTATCCATTCAGCTACTGAAGGACATCTCGGTTGCTTCCAAGTTTAGCAATTATGAATAGGAGCCATAGACCTCCATGTGCAGGTTTTTCTGTGAACAAATCCTCTGGGTAAATACCCAGGAGCTTGATTGGTACATAATGTGGTATGGTTCGTTTTGTAAGAAACTGACAAACTGTCTTCCAGAGTGGCTGTGCCATTTTACATTCCCACCATCAATGAATGAGAGTTCCCGTTGTTAACATCCTTGCCAGCATTTGGCGTTGTCCGTGTTCCAGATTTTGGCCGTTGTAAATGACGTGTGGCGATATCTTAATGTTGTTTTAATTTGCATTTCCTTGATAATGTACGATGCTGAGCGTAGTTTCGTGTGCTTATTTGACAACGGTATATCTTCTGCTCAGCGCACTGTTTTAAGATTTGAATGCGTACGGGTTGCTCCTGAGTTATTTCGTTAAGTGAATGTGATGAGTTTTTGAGGAATCCTCGAAGGAGAACCATCTTGAAAAAATGATCTCCTATTTATGAGTGTCATATTTGAACTTTAAGAAGAGGCAAGAGAATGGTACAGCCACTTTGGAAAACAAGCTGGCAGTTCTTCCAAATGGGTAAACACAACAGTTCTCCTTCTAGGTACATACCGAAGAGAGACGTAAGCATGGTCACACAAAAACTTGTACGCGCATGGTCCTAGTAGAATTACCCAATTGGATTGTTAGACCCAAGTGCCGCCAATTAATAAACGAATAAATAAAATGTGAAATAAGCCAGTCACAAAAGGCCACGTCGTGTATGACTCCGTCCGTATGACATGAGAGAATAGGCAAATCCATAGATACATAAGTTAGTGATTTCCAGGGGCTAGAGGGAGAAGGGCAGTGGGGAGTGCCCACTAACGGGTACAGAACTTCTTTAGGGGGCAATGAAAATGTTCTGAAATCAGATAATGGTGATGGTTGCACAACTTTATGAATATGCTCAAGAAAACCACTGAATTATACCCTTTGAAAGGGTGGATTCTATGGTAAACAAATTATATCTCAACATAAAGTACTAATACATGTAAAGCTTCTTGGGGGGAGTGGTGGGAGGAGGGGACAGAAGAGCAAAAATGTGCCTTTTGTCCTGTGCTTTCCACCAGGGTGAAATTTCACTGTGGAGCCCATTCTGATAAAACTGGTAGGAAAGTAACATTGCAAATTGGAAACACTAGCCTCAGTTCTATGATGCGACCAGGTCATAAAAGAGAAATGTGGACAACTTTCTTTTTATCCTGTATGTCCCTTGGCGGAAATCCTTGGCTGTTATTACAAATTCTATTTGTAGGTATGCACGTCACAGTTCCTGTGTTTTCAGTTCTCAGTAAAACAACGTCCATGCATTTTAGTCATTATGAATACCTGAATCTTTAAAGCTCATACTATTTTTTAATGTTAAATTAAAGTTTGCCTGTTAAAATGGATAATGTGGTTGGAATTAGTCGAGCCAATTAGGTCATCAAATAGGATTCTAACTGATTAGGGTAAAAGATCAGATGGGTCAAAGGCGGGGAAGTATTATCTATGAGAAGATGTTGTTTTTGATTCCGAAGAAGTCATTTTATTCCTGCTTGTTCATGCCACATAAAGCCTACTGAATTATTTCTTTGATGTACAGATTACTTGTGAATGAAATGTCTTCCAGGAATATTAGAATTTTCGTGTGTTGTTCTCTGTTATACGCTGTAGTCTCTTTGTGACTAACTGCCTGACTTCTTCAGCTTTGTTATTTAAATAAGTGTACTTTGTTTCCAGTTAGTGCCTCCTCCGACTCAGTTCCTCCTCACATTTTCCATGTGCCAGTCCCCTGATGGTTGATTCTCTGAGAGTATATTTTCCCCGCTCAGTGGTCAAAAAGAGTGAATTCTTTACAGCATTTCCTGAGTGGTTTTCTCACTGCAGGTATACTTTTCTCTAACTAAACCTGATAAATCAAAATACTTAAGGAAGACCTGAAGTAAATATTATTTAGTTTTCACAAACTGACATATTTTCTTTCTGAAATGGCTTTATTGAGATCTAATTCACCTACCGTCCCATCCATCCATTTAAAGTATACAATTTAATGGCTTCTGGCGTATTCACAGACATGTGCGACCATCATCACAGTCACTTTTAGAACATCTTTATCACTTGAAAAAGAGACAGCATGCCCTTTAGCCATCAACCACTCACACCCCTGCCCCACCTCCAGCAACTAATCTACTTTCTGTCTCTTTCGCTCTGCCTGTTGTCACATTTCATATGACTGGAGTCATATACTGACTGGCCACTTTCACATTACTTTATTGATACAGTAAAGCTTGTCAGAGTGTTTTATAATTTTAACAAAGGGCCAATTCACTATGAAGATTTAACCATAGTGAATATAGATGCACTTCATAACAAAGCACCAAGATACATGAAGCAAAAACTGACAGAAATAAAGGGGGAAATGGAAAATTCACCAGTAACTCTTAGAACTTCAGTACCCCGTATTCTATAATGGTTAGACCAGGGAAGCAGAATATCGACAGGAAACAGAAAACTTGAACAACAGTGTAAACCAACTACACCCAACAGATACCCATACGATACTTTACCCAGCAACAGCAGAACACAAATTCTTCTCACGTGCACAAGGAACATTCTCCAGAATAGATCATATGCTAGGCCATAAAAAAAACTCAATAAATTTTAAAGGATAGAGGTAATACATAGCATCTTCTCTGACTACAGTGGAATGGAAGTAGAAATCCAAACCATTTAAAAAGTGGGAAACTCAAAGCAATGTGGAAAGTAAACGGCCCACGCTGAAATAACCAATAGGTCAAAAGGGAGGTTGGAAAATACTTGGAGGTGAACGAGAGTGAAGATAGAACATATCAGAATGTCTGGGTTACAGGTAAAGCAGAGCTAGAGGGAACTTTAGCACCATCGATGGCTCTATTCAGAAAGAATATCTAGGATCAGTAATCGTACCTCCTCCTTAAGACACTGGAAAAGGAAAAGAACACGAAACCACTGTATGTAGATGGAAGAAAATAGTAAAGAGTAGAGTACAAATTCATGAAATAGTAGAAAAGAAAGAGACTCTAAAACCTTTGAAACTTTACTGATTTCAATAATTGTCTTAAGCTTTTACAGAAGACATTAACCAGGATTATTTGTTTCTCATAAAGTAAATGACAGTTTCTTAATATTAAAAAGCATTCCATTTTCAACATGGCCTCCGTAAAGAGCTAGTCGTTGTGAAAATATCCAGGTGCTCTCTTTTTTTCAGTTGAGATGCAACCAAACCATGAGCCCATTTCAATCCCCAGGTCTTGAGAAATCTTGCCCCGATAAAGCGGTTTTCAGGGCAGTGATCAAACTCACATCTCATACCTTGTATGGCCACTTCCTGCATGTGACATTGGACGAGTTGCTCAATCTCGTTGAGATTTATTTTCCTCAGTAGAGGTTAATTTTCTCATTCTAAAAGGAAGCATGAGGTAACATACACCAAAGAGCCTAGTTCAATGCCTGGCCCATAGTAGGTACTTGATTAATATCTATTCCATAGTCATTTGATGACTTAAAAAGGGACAGCCCAATGACCCATATGGCATGGGTATAACGTGTATGAATGTACTTGAAGGAGACCCGAACAAAAGGATGTCGTATTGAATCGTACTGTGAACCAGACTTTGGGCTAGTTATGTGATCTATGGTCGAATCGCATATAACTTGTTTGACAGTATGAACCAATTTCACTATTGTAACAACTGCTAAAACACTCATCGTGGGCAAAAGACACATCTTGGCCTCCATCAGTTGCTTTAGCAATGGTTTTCATGGTCAAATATGTGAACCCTTCAAATGTGAAACCACTTATAGTTTAATCTTTGTTATTGGCGTAATAAATTCTAGCACTCGTGTCTTAGGTAAGCATACTTGTCCATTGTACAATTCTGTTGCCTGTTTCAGGCTACAAGATGGTGGCATTAAAACCTGGGAGTACATTTATGAGATGAGAGGCAACATCACTGATCAAGTTCTGTTTTTACTCCAAGCCTGTTTGGGCAGGCACATTTATGCTTATTCTGTTTATTGTGTGGTTGATGACTTTAAAATTGAATTATTTCCACCAGCAATACAAGCTTCAAGCCATGTTCCAGACTCGTGCTTCTCAAAACATGCATATGAATATGAATCACCTGGAGATCTTGTTAAAATGGAGATTCTGATGTATCAGGTGTAGAGTGGGGCCAGAGTCTACATTTCTAACAAGCTTGTGGGAGCAGCCAATGGTGCTGGTCCATGGACCACACTCTGAGCAGCAAGACTGTGTAGAACTGACGGGGTACCTAGGCAAGAGTCAGAAATGAGTAGAGCTATTCTGGCACTATCCATCACGGCCCCAATGGCCCGTTCATACTCTCTGAATTTAATCCACTTCCTTAGCTGAGCCCTGAAGTAAATTAATTAAAAATTCAATGACGACGACGAGCCGTGATTCTGTTCTTACCTTCCACGTATTACAGTTATTTAAGACAGTAATAGAAAAATAACCTTGTCGTGCGTTTTCTGGAGTTCCTTTGTATTGTCTGTTAGCCTCGCCACCTCTCAGGCCTCTTTATTTTGTAGCTCCTTGAATATCAAAAGTGGTGTATATGAGACATCTCCATTTCCATTCTCTAAAGCTCAGTACCTGTGTTGGCCCTTCCTTTGTCTGTGGCAAAGAACAATGAATGGAAACCACTTAAATCCCAGCAGGACTTTGTTACTAAGTGAAAAGAGTGATAGGCAATTGTTTCCCTTAAACCCATGCCTGATGTTCTAATACCTTAAGTGAGCATTTATGGAAGCTTCCGGGGAGGCTCATTTCAGGTCCTTCGTCATTTAGATGAGAGTGCGGATTGAGTTTCTCCCCTGGAGTCCACAGGGTGTAGAACTCGGTTTTGTATGTAATTTGACAGCAGAGGCATCATTTTAAGACGGGGCGAATTACATTCTTAATATGAAATAGATGTGGCTCGAAACATAATATGTGCCATCTGATTTGTTACAGAACGCAAAAATAGCCACGGTGAAGACAAGAGGAAATTGAGAACAAGAAAATGGGGAGAGAAGCGTAGCCTGGCTGACGATGTGGCGGTATTAAAAAGCAGCTTAGCCACAAAGGCTCTGCCTGCCTCTGGTAACAAGACGGACAGCACGAGGGAAAAGAGGACCCACAGAAGAACAAAACGTTTTTTATCCTACCCACGGTTTGTAGAAGTGATGGTGGTGGCAGACAACAAAATGGTTTTATACCACGGAGCAAACCTTCAGCACTATATTTTAACTTTAATGTCAATTGTAAGTACATTCAAAAGAAGGTGGTTTGTGAGGTCCTTAAGTGTGCCTTTGGGAAATGGGTTTCCACCCAGTGCTGTGGAAGAGCCTTCTCAGGGCTGGCATTTCAACGATTCAGGCAAGTGACTGGAGAGAACCTAAGATTATGTATTGGTTGCCTTTCTGTCAGAACAATAAGGGCTCCCGTCCTGAATGTTCATTCTGCTAGACAGTGTGCTTCAATGTGACAAGGTGGCATTTCTAATCCTCCTGGCAACTCTCCTAGGTAAGCTTATCACCCCCATTTTGCAGAGAAACTGAGCCTCAGAGGACTTAGGTCACTTGCCCGTGGTCAGGTAGAGCTGATCAGGGGCTTAGAGACTGCATGTGACCTGTAGAGTGTCCACGTCCCAAACCCAGTGCTCTTTGTGTGACATATAAACTTGCACAAGCGAGTTCGGGTCTCTCGTAAGACTTTTGAGTGCGTCTTGTGAATCAGAATCACCTTGGAGCTTTTTGACCTGCAGCTATGTGCCTCTGTCCCCTTCCCCAAGATTCGAATGAAATAGCCCTGGGATGAGGCCCTCAAATCTCTCCTCTGTATTTTCCTACTCTTGGTTTGAATCAAGAAATCAATAGGTTTGCATTATAAAAAAAAATCCAACAGAACCAAAGACCATTAATGAAAAATAAGTGTCCTTCCCTACCCTGGTTCCTTCCCAGAGGCGACAACTATTAAAAGGTTTTTTTGCATATGTTTCTAACCAGCACTGCCCAGTAGAAATACAATGCAAGCCACGTATGTATTTTTAAATTTTCTAGCCACTCTGTGAGGAAAGAAAAAAGTAAAATTAGTTTTAATAATGTATTTTATTTTCTATCAAAATATTATCGTTTCAAAACTTGCTAATGCAATACTTTACTTTTATTTCATACTGTCTTCAAAATTCAATACGTGTTTTACACTCAACAGCACGTATCATTTTATTTTTTTATGTTTGTTTTTTTTGAGACAGAGAGCGTGTGTGTGTGTGTGCCTGCAAGCAGGGAAGGGTAGAGAGGGGAGGGAGACAGAATCCCAAGCGGGCTCAGCAATGTCAGCGCAGAGCCTGATGCAGGACTCGAACTCAGGAACCATGAGATCATGACCAGAGCTGAGATCAAGAGTTGGACCCTGAACTGACTGAGCCACCCGGGCACCCCACATGTCATTTTCGATGAGCCACATTTCTAGTATTTAGTGGTCACATGTAGCAAATGGCTACCATATTGGACAACACAACTCTAGGTATTTCTTAGATGAATATGTATGCATATGTATCTTTTTTTCAAACCAGAATGGAGTATTAATATACGGTGTTATACGTATTATTCTTTTCTTTTAAAAATACTGGGAATTGTTCTTTAGCAGCCCATATAATCTCCCCTCATTCATTTTAAGACTCAACATAGCTTTTCTTCCAATGGACTGACCCTAAGTTATATAAACAAGAATGTACTTTTAATAAATTCCTCAAAAGAATAAGAAAAGCAGCCATGTTTGGGAACTATGCTTTAGGATTTCTTCCTCTCTCGCCCTCGCCTCTGCTTCTCATGTCTTTCCCCTCACTGCTGTGAACCACTCCTTTGTCCTCCCCACCCCACACCTCAACCTGCCTCCCCTCTCCTCTCCCCTCTCACCCCTTCCCCACACTCAGTCCCATGTGCCCCAGCCCTCTCCTGTCTTGGAGGAAGGAAAGGAGAACCTAATCAGCCTTCGTGCTGAGTCAAGTCCATTTCCAACCTATACGTTCAGACCTTTCAGAAGAATTTCAGTTTTGAGCCCGGACTCTGGGTCAAATGGAGCCTGGCTCTGCTCCTCACCGCTGTCTAGTCTTGGAACAGTTACTTAATTTCTCTGAGCCTCAGTTTCCTTCCTTGTTGCACAGAGATTATAATACCCAGCTCAGAGTTTTGCTGTGGGGACTAAATGCAAATGTGTGTGCAGTTTTCAGCAATGATCTGGTACACAACATTCAATGAATGTTAGCTCTCATAATTAATGATAATACTGGGGGAAAAAAAAAAACAGGTTACCAGCTTGTGAGGAACACAAATGGGAGGTAAACATGAAGAATGGCAATATTAGCAAACGCGTGGTCACTGTGAGATTCCATAATTGGGCAATCTGGGGCTTCAACTGGGATGAAAGAGTGATCGAAAATTAACATCCAGTGCTTTGGCACAGAAAACTTTTAAGTTGCGTAGCAATGCAGTTTCCAAGGAAAACACTTTGAAATTTAGACTTGTTAGGTCTCATTATCATCTGAAACTGCTGTCTGTGAATTTTTCAAAGAGAGTTTTAATACATGTTTGTTGAATGAATGCAAATTCAGAACTACCAAATGCATATGTTACGTGAAAACGTGGCAAGAGGTGGAGCCCAGCATAAGAAGTGTATTGCTTATTGCTTACACAGAGTTCACAATTAACCTTGAAAAATTTATCTCGGTTGCAGGTAGCCTCTATCTATAAAGACCCAAGTATTGGAAATTTAATTAATATTGTTATTGTGAACTTAGTTGTGATTCATAATGAACAGGTAATAAAGTTTTTTTTCTTCTTTCTTGTATATGTATCCGAAATGGCATATCTAATTGGTGTCGGCACAATGGGCCAATCATAATTCTCTTCCGCATTTAGGAAGGACCTTCCATATCTTTTAATGCCCAGACAACATTAAGAAATTTTTGCCAGTGGCAGCACTCCAACTATCCAGGTGGAATCCAGCATGACACCGCTGTTCTTGTAACGAGGTATATGGATTTTTTTTTTTAAGTTTATTTATTTTGAGAGAGAGAGAGAGAGAGTGCACAAGCAGGGGAGGGCCAGAGAGAAGGAGAGACAGAATCCCAAGCAGGCTCCCCGCACCATCAGCACAGAGCCTGATGCAGGGTTCAAACTCACAAACTGTGAGATCGTGACCTGAGCCGAGATCAAGAGTCGAACGCTTTACCGACCACGCCACCCAGGCGCCCCTTAAATCTTCCAATTTGTAAATGGCAGCTACTAACTCAAAAATGTTTGAAGCGCCATGCAGGGCAACCAAGAGGGGCCCTGTCCTATCTGTATTTCTTGTTGGTCACCTTGGATATAGTCACAAACGCTTACTCTTACAAGAACTGAAACGAAAGGCATCCAGAGCCTTCTCAGGAATGCTCCCAAAGGAACTAGAAGCACTCACGCCGCTGTGGGAGGGAAAGTCCCAGTTGGAGAGGTTTTCACTTGCTCTGTGGCTACCCCTGCGGCAGAAGAAGACCGCTAGATGTAGCTTTTAATCCGGAAGTCACTGGCTCCCAAGCTTTTTTGAGTTGCAAACCCTCGGCCTTGTTGGCGTTTTGTAACCT
Organism: Felis catus; assembly: GCF_018350175.1. NCBI lineage: Eukaryota > Metazoa > Chordata > Mammalia > Carnivora > Felidae > Felis > Felis catus. The sequence goes on along the minus strand of NC_058369.1, from coordinate 32,153,139 downwards.
CCTGCCCCGCAAGGTGGGTGCTGTTGTGAATGTCTAGGGGATTGGGAAGTGTTTTACTTGTGTTGACATTTACTCTTTGGTATTATCCTGGCCCTAAGTCTGCTTTGCTTTCAGACAGGATATCTGCAGAGCTCATGACAAATGTGACACCTTAGGTGAGTGTGCTCTGTGTATCCTCTGTGGCTTCAACAGTCTACCGCATGTTTTTATTCCAAGCCGCAGTTGCTTTTTAAAGCAATTCTCAGTCTTTCTTTCCTTCTTTCCCCCCCCCCCCTTTGAATAGGTCTTGCTGAACTGGGTACCATCTGTGATCCCTACCGAAGCTGTTCTATTAGTGAAGACAGTGGACTGAGCACGGCTTTCACAATAGCCCACGAGCTGGGCCATGTGTACGTTTCCTTTCCGTGTTTCCATTTAATTCACAGTGACCTAACCCTTTTCTTCCTTGGCATCAGTGAGTATTCACTTGACTTCAGAGAGTGGAACGTGCTCTTAGAGTCATAATAGAGATTTTAGGATTGAAGAGCCTTGGACCTAACTGGGAGAAACAACGTAGACTTTAGAAAGTTGAGTAATGCGGTGAACCCTCTTCAGCCATGGCTGACGTGTATCCTGGGTTCAAATGCGCATGTTTTCTGTGCACAATCTGATATTCTCCTTTCCTACTGGGAATTGGAGGAATGAGGCCTTTCCAGCCCATCCACTGAAGCTGAGGCTGTATTAGCTTAGGAAACTTTTGTGACGTAACATCTTTATCTGGAAGGGTCGGTCTCTCTTCCCCTGGTTCACGAGATTTTCGCAAATCCAGATCATTCCTGATCGTAGATATACAAGGCTGTCTTTCAGACATTTAGCCTCTAGGCACAATGACATCCCTTTTTTCAGGGAAGAGATTAAACAAAGATACAGAGAAGAAAACATTTCCTAACTATGGTCACTTAGTGGTTATTATGAAATTGGCCTTTCCTTTTTGTTCTTTAGAGACAAAGGATAGTTAGAACATGGGTGAAAGAGTGTAAATTTACGAGAAATTCTTCTGAGTTTTGATCTGCATTGTTTTCTTTCTAGGATGAGTTACTTATGCTATATCTTTTAAAAATAATTTTTTCAAAAGAGGTCACTAATGTAGTTGTGTATCAGTTTGCATGTCAATGTTAACTTTGTTTAGAGGAAAAATAATCTATCAAGCAAGCTTTTTCATTCAACAATTTTTAAAATTTTTTTTTTCAACGTTTATTTATTTTTGGGACAGAGAGAGACAGAGCATGAACGGGGGAGGGGCAGAGAGAGAGGGAGACACAGAATCGGAAACAGGCTCCAGGCTCTGAGCCATCAGCCCAGAGCCCGACGCGGGGCTCGAACTCCCGGACCACGAGATCGTGACCTGGCCGAAGTCGGACGCTTAACCGACTGCGCCACCCAGGCGCCCCAACAATTTTTTTAATTTTTAATTTAAAACTTTTTTAATTAAAAAAAATATATTTTTGAGAAAGAGAGAGAGCATGAGTTGGGGAGGGGCAGAGAGAGAGGGAGACACAGAATCCAAAGCAGACTCTAGGCTCCGAGCTGTCAGCACAGAGCCCGACACGGGTCTTGAACCCACAAACTATGAGATCATGATTTGAGCCGAAGTTGGACATTCAACTGACTGAGTCACCCAGGTGCCCCTCAACAAATGAGTTTTGAAGGCATGTATGCACAATGTGATATTCTAGAAGGAAAGCAAGATGCATATGTAAAGCCATCTCCAATTTAGTTCAGCATATAATAGGTATATTTTAAAACTTTGAAGCATATTTTTAGAGCATGCCTGTTTTCTTTTCTCCAAAGGAAATATTGTCAGATGCTCAATATTTATAGCGCAAAAGAGAAATGGCTTTCACTTAAGCAGATATGGTGAGCCAGAGTCCTTCTTAGTCTGCTTCCTCTTTGTCTTTTTGGTTTCTGAGATATTTTTGTGAAACTCAAGGATTTCTTGGAACTCAGTTTAAAAACTGGTCCTACCAACATTTCCCAATACAAGCGCTCCAACAATAATTCCAGGAGAATGCTCTGTGAAGGGGGGAAGGATTTTTATATTCAAGTGATTTAAAACATTTTTTTTTCTTCCCGGTAGAGCCCTGCTTGGAGTCACAAGGCTGAGTGACATAAAGTCAAGGCTCTGACAAGTCCTGTATTAAAGTAAACTGCTTAGTTTCGTTTAACTCTCTTTTCCCAAACTTATTTTAATAGAATCTTTTGGGGATTTTGTTTCTTTTGCATAAAGTCTAGTAATTGCTTTAGACCTTTAAATAGGAGGTATAGGTTTGGCCATGAAGAGTAGGGTGGCATTTCAACAAGGCAGACCATAATGGGGGAAATTATAGAGATAGGAATGCATTCAAAAAAAGGCAAGAGTTTTTGTGATTGACAGATTAACAATTCCCCACAATGTATGGTCAAGAGGCGTATACTATTTAAAGAAATATAATTAGTTTCCTGTTAATTCCTTCCTCACAAGAGCTTACAAACTCCTTTTAGATAGTTTACTAAGTTTGTATTTTAAGGAAAGTAAGAATTTTGATCAGCAAAACCTGAATACTTTCAGCTACAGAGGAGCCTCAGCTGTGTCAACTGCAGTCAACACACATCTCCCCCAACAAAAACCATGTTGTTGGCATTGGCCTAGGAGCTTTTTGACATGGTCTCCCTTAAACTTCATAATCCCCACATGGTGGATAGTGTTGTTTCCCTGTGTTTGACCTTGGCAATATTAAATTGCCTCAAGTTTAGTTGCTAATGTTGAGGTACCAACTTGTGACATTGGAACTAGGGAGCTGGGAGCCAGATACGCAAGTTCTGGACTAATTCTTTGACTTGAGAAAAATGTATGCTGTTTCCCTAACTATTAGACAGGGCTAAAACATATGCACCACATCTCTGAAGTGTTAAGAAGTTGAAAAAAAAAAAATGAAGTAATTGGTGAATGATGTGAAGTATTAGTGAAACAAAAGGTAGAGCTCTAGCCCTTTAGTAAATTCTTTCTGTTTTGGTGCTTTGTCTCATATAGTTGGGTTTGCTTATATTTTAAGGAAAATGACTATAATGAATATATATATAATGAATATATATAATATATAATGAATATATATTGAATATATAATGAATATATATATTATATAATTATATAATTGTATATTATATATATAATTATATAATTATATATATAATATATATTAATATATAATGAATATATATTGAATATATAATGAATATATATTGAATATATAATGAATATATAATTATATATAATATATATAATTATATAATTATATATAATATATATGAATATATAATGAATATATATTGAATATATAATGAATATATATTATATAATTATATATTATATATAATTATATAATTATATGTAATATATATGAATATATAATTATATAATGAATATAATAATATATAATGAATATATATATACATATATACATATGTATATATATTTTTTAATTTGCTACAGTACTTTTTAGCAAATTTTCTAATGACCTTTTTAAAGATTAAATGTTAAGTTGTTACAGTCATGACTGTCTGACAACATAAAACCCTGTTGGAGAGGAAAAAGCAATTGATCTTATGTGCATCGAGCATCATTGGATGCTTCAAAAATAGTTCCTACATTCTTGTACCAGCTCTGAGGTAGGAAGAATTTGGGAGGTCACTGAGTGTCTACTCTGTAAAGATACAGAGATCTTTACGCAGTATTTCTGACAAATCTTGTACAACTTGTCTAACAGGAGAGAATATGCTTTGTATATATTCCAAAACACAGAGGTTTTAGAGTCAGACTGAAGTGCTTTCCAATCCCAGCTCCCCCACCCCATCAGCTGTGGGGCCTTAATCAAGCAATTTAACCACAAACACCAGATCCTCTGCACCACAAGGAAACAAAAAACTAAGATTTGAGGGTGTTGTTTGTGTTGGGTTTGTTGGTATAAGAATGACCGTGACTTTGCATCAGGGAACTGGCAACTGGGACAGTCATTCTTTGCAGAAAATGGACTCTGAAGCCTGAAGAACTATTAATTTTAACTTAGATAAAGGTTTTCTATCTCATAATTTCCATTTGGAATTTACTCCATCAGGCAGTAATTATTGAGGAGCCCAAGTTTTTTTTCTTTTTTTTCCAACGTAGAAGAAAACCAAACCCAAGGAAAATGAATGAAATGCATTTTATAGGCTTTTTTCTGGGCTTTGAATGTGAAACAAGTCCACACACTTCTGCCTAGCTCGCTGCTTTCCCTATTTCAGGATGAACTCATGATGCAAATTCTTCCCCAAATGCAAAATTAATCACATGCATCAATTTTGTGACTGCAGCATCATTCAGAGAGGACAGTCCCTGGGGGTTTGTTACCTGAGCTGTGAGTGACATGTGGGTCATAGAATTGATGTTTCTAGATTGAGAAATGCTTCCTGTCCTTCCCTCCCCACGCCACCCCCCCCCCACCAGGCCCCATTTTCTCTGGCAAAGCCAAGAATGGCAAGTATGTGTTAATGCTGCTGCTGAGTTCCCTCCCAAGCCCCAGAGGACATTGACACTCCATCATCGCCTTTTCTCGGGTGGAACCTGGATTAGTTTTAGAATCTTTTTGTGCCCAACTTTTTAGGAAGCCAGTACCAATCAATTGGCGTTGGCAGGAAGCATGAAACTATTTGCCATGTCTGCGTTAAGCCAATTGAATTGGCATGTCTCCGGCTTCCACGCCTGCCGCTTTCCTTAATGGGTTTTATTGTGCACGAACTTCACATTCCTTTATAATGATATACCTATGCGGTTATATCATTCGTCAGCCGGACCCAAAAGGAGGGATGCCAAGACCCATAGTGAGCCTCTTATTAGAAAGCTTTTGGCCTCAAGTTTTGACACTTGACTGACTCTTTGTATTCACGATGCTATCATAACTTGGCCAAATTCTTGACTCTATAAATTGGCCTTTAACAGCTTATTAGGAATTCCAACTACTGTTTTCTAGCACCAACTATAGCGCGTTCACAGCCTCTGCAATTCCAAAAAGTACACTTGACCCAGATCATGGCCCACTGTCCTTTGTTTTGTTTCGTTTTGTTTTTTTATACATTAAAGGCCCTTTGTATTAAATTGGGGGAGAATTCTGTTTTATGCTTCACTCTGCCTCGAACCATCCAGTAGGTTTTCTTGTGATCACCAGGATGTAGGTTCTTAGCCACAATGAAGACGTCAGTTAACTTTTTGCTCTTAGATGCATTCTTGTAGCAGTGATGAGAGCTCAGTCCTTTGGTGTTTGTTGATGTTCCCATCTTTGTCTCTTTGGCCTTAGGTTCAACATGCCTCACGATGACAACAACAAGTGCAAAGAGGAAGGAGTGAAGAGTCCCCAGCATGTCATGGCTCCCACCTTGAACTTCTACACCAACCCCTGGATGTGGTCAAAATGTAGTCGAAAATATATCACTGAGTTTTTAGAGTAAGACTTAAACTTTCTTTTAAGCACGAGCTTCTAGTGTCTGGCCTCCATGTAGTGAACTCATTGTGGGAAAGAAAATGTAGAGTCAAGCATTCCTTTTGAGTTGTTATTTTTGTTGACATTCCTGGGAGGAGGTAAAAAAAATACTCTGTGACATCTGTGCAGTTCTATCCTTGCCAGAGTTTTGAAGATTACAGACTGAGCTAAAGAAAAGGTCAGGATCTTAAAGAGAATATGTAAATGTTGCTTCATTCTTGGTAAAGATATGAAATCTGTTCAGGTCTTCAGGGAGGGACCACGATTGTGATTACACGATGAAGGAAGGCCACAAATATTTATGTGGTTGCAACTTAGTAATTTTGGCTTGGGAAGGGGGAGGGTGGTGAGACGACCCCAAAGAGGGTAATGTGGGTGGATGAAAATTACACAGACCTCCATGTTGTTGAATTGAGAACATTCTGTCTCTGTCTCCGTCTCTGTCTCTGTCTCTGTCTCCCTCTCTCTCTCCTTCTTTCCTCTCTTTTCTTGTTTTGTTTTTTAAGCTTCCTGCCAGGCAGTTCAGAGATCCAATTACGTTATACAATATCCCTGTGTCACAGATTTATTGCTGTTCTCTCCCAGATGTACGAAAGGTTAAGTGATTGTCCAAGGTCACTGGGTGTATATTTCTTCAGCCACAGGGAAGAGGGGGCTTATTAATCAGAACTCACCAGGTGTGAATTTTCCAGAAGAGGTGTTTGCAGAAAAGTCAAAGAAGCGGAGGGTTGCTGTTTTTTCTTTTTAACCAGATGATCTGAAGGGTTGCTTACTATGGTTGTAGGTTCACTCACTCATCTATTCAGCAAACAATTACTAAGACCTGTTGCTATAATGTTTAGAGCCCCATGCGCACATGAAAAAGATAGTATCTTTGCCCCTAAGAAGCTTGCAGTCTATTGGAGACGATAGCAAATAATAATAGGTAATTGCCCCAAAATGTGATAAATGCTAGGAAAACTACATATTTCCTACTGACTATATTGTATGGATAGCCAGCAGATCCACAAACAAGTATATGCCAAAAACAAAACTTCAGCTCCTGGAGTTTAGCCTGGAATATACAGAGTAAAGCACATTTGAAAAATAAACTATCCGCTCTACCTTTAAAAGGCGGGATGGCCTTCACTTTCATCTGGAGCCTTTGACAGCCACATCTCATCCAGTGCTCTCACCATCTGTGTTTTTCTGCTTTCCACAGCACTGGTTATGGTGAGTGTTTGCTTAATGAACCTGAAGCCAGACGCTACCCTCTGCCTCCCCAACTGCCGGGCCTCCTTTACAACGTGAATAAACAATGTGAATTGATTTTTGGACCAGGTTCTCAGGTGTGCCCGTATATGGTAAGTGTGTGGGGCCATCTCTGCCCCCATCCCTTGATTCTGGACAGTTTTCTAACACTTTTACATTTTACTTACTTATTTTGAGAGAGGCAGAGACAGTCCGAGTGGGGGAGGTGCAGAGAGAAGGGGACAGAGAGAATCCCACGCAGGCCCTGTGCCACCAGTGCAGAGCCCAATGCGGGGCTCGAACTTGCGAAACCACGAGATCATGACCTGAGCCGGAACCACGAGTCGGATGCCTGATCCACGGAGCCACCCAGGCGCCCTGATTCTGGCATTTTTAATTCACAGTTTCCCACTGGCTTCTCGGTCTAACATCAGCCACTCATGGTAAACTTGAGAAGGGTCCACTGGCTGTTCAGGACAATAGTAATAGTGATGTTGGTGGTCAAGTAGGAATAGTGCTTGCCGCTGGGTGGTACTTCACCTACACATTCTCATTACCCTGTCGTGGCAGCCCAAAAGAGAGATCCCCATTATCATTTTCATTTTTCACGTGGGAAAGTGAGCTCAGAGAGGAAGGGGTCACAGAGCTGGTGATGGCACAGCTCAGCCCTTTTCTCTCTCTCCCCTGACTTGCCGGGGTGACCGTTACCACACAGAATCTTCTAGATTCGGTGAAGGCGGTTCATGAGGCAAACCTGTTCCCCGGTTTCAGCTCGTCAGGGCCGTGTCCCGTGACCATGTGGGGCTTGAGATCATTTCTGGCAGTAGGTCAAGTGGTGGATGTGGGATATTTTAATCTCTGCGCTGTGGGCACTTGGACCAATGCTGTCCATTGGTTATCAGGGTGCAAGTGTGCTTCCAAAAGGTACCCCCTTTCCTTCCTGTGGGAGTCTGTTTGGCTGTTTTGGAGGGAGAGACTTCCGAGATAGCATGGTGAATTGGGAAACACAGGGATTCCAGGGAGATAGTAAACATTTTTAGTAAAATTTGTCCATGATTATATTCCTTTCTACATTACTCATGATGTAGAGTTGCCCCCTTTACACCATCTGAAGTCCTACCAGACGTCGAAATGTGTCTCACGGGCTGCCCTCTGAGCCTTTGGAATATTTTATCATTCATCATAGCAAGGAAAAAAAAAACCAGTCCCTTTCCAACCCACGCTCTCTCGCCGGCCAAACGTTAGTTGAAAGCAGTCCTTGCCTGGTCCCATAACGTCTAATCGCTGAATTTTTGTTTAACGCAATTGAGCAGATGCAGTGTAGACGGCTCTGGTGCCATAATGTGGACGGAGCGCACAAAGGCTGCCGGACTCAGCACACGCCCTGGGCAGACGGGACAGAGTGTGAGCCTGGAAAGGCAAGTAGCACCCCAATCCGTTCTTTTGTCTCGGGGCGGCAGAAACGGGCAAAACTGTAGCTGTCAGCTTGGTCGCCGTCGCTTAGAATAGAAGTCGATGCAGTGTGTTTTAGCATGCGTAATACCTTTTGGGGCCAGGAGGTGCAACTTTACATTTGAAAATTGGGAAGACTTACATTACAGTGCAATAATGCTGCAAGACACAGAGCCATCATTATTTGCCTCAATTTGAAACCCACCCCCCTTCTCTCATTTTAGCCTCCCTCAAATCCCAATGTGCTTTTCAGTGTATGGGTACATTTAATGCGAGACGGCGTTCCTTTTTCTTTTCTCTCTTTTGCAGGAGGTGGCGGGTGGGGGGGGGGTGGGCAATGGAAGGCTGTTTTTAAATTGATGGAGGGTCTTAAAATCAAAGAAACGCAGATATACCGTGAACTTATTTTGTTCACTAGTGGGATACCACGATTGTCCCAGCCTGTGTTGGTCCCTTAAAGGAGCTGTGAGGTCGCTTGGGATATATCCAAATGCAAATTCTGAATTTGCACTTATTCCCACGTATCTGTTAACGACCAAACAAAATCTGCTACTCGTACAGCCCGGAAATAACGATGCATCCACACCCCTAGGAGTATGATCAATGCCACCTCCTGCACTTGGTTTCCACTGCAAGAATAAAAAGTTAGTACATCAGTGATACCATCATCATCATCATCATCACAAAAAAGTTGGCTACAAGAAGTTTTAGATCTGACTTTATCCCTTTGGAGATGGTGTCCTTGCGCTCACCAGTGATGCAGTCCTGGGACTATCTTCTGAATCTCTTGTCATCCTTACATAGATTCTTCCCGTCTTCTCTCTTCTTCCCTCTGTCCACTTTCCTCACTTTGAATATTCTGTTCTTGGCTCCTTTCATTTGCCTCTAGTTTCCCTTGTGGAATTAGTAGCCCTCAGGATGTGTCCATAGAAGAGGTCCTCAGAAATGACAGACTTGAGCTCTCCCTTCCCTGATCTTCTAGATGGGGAATTTAAAAAAGAAGTGACTTGCCCACGGTCACTCAGCTCATCAGGGCAGTGTCCCCATACACCCAAGCCCCTCCCGACCCTCTTTTCCTCCTCTGCTTTGTCTGAAGCGTCTACTGGGGTGGCCATACCTCAGGCCCACTGAGCTCCTTTGGTCCCAGTGGTCAAGCAGGAAGACCGGTGGCTTCTTTACTCGTGTGTCAGGGTGGTTGTAAAGTTACACGAGCTGGCGAGTATGAAAGTTATTTGAAAAATTACAAAGTTCAGTACAAAAAATTAAAAATTACAATGAAGCTGATTTTATACCTGACTTACTTGGTGACTCCGTCAGCTCATGATGTCACTTCTTGATGGCTGAGGACCTCAGCACTTGAGAATACAGCTTTCCCCAATAACAACCTAACCAAACCTATATATGGACGTGGGCACAGTAGCTTTTGCACCTTTCGTTAACTTCAAAAGACATTGCTCTCCTTGGCCAGAGAGAATTCTTCACTTTTTGCAGGACGTTTATCTCGACGTGTTGATGGCTGGAAGATCACAGGTTTGAGTGAGAATATGGTTCTCAGGTTTCCATTAATCCAGACAGACCATTGATGCAAGTGGTTCCTAGATTGGACCTAGCTGACGCCTTGGTTGGTTGGCTTGAGTTAGAGCCAGCTAACTAGGTTGCTTAAATTGATTCCGTTTGATCCCAGAAAAATCACTGCTGCTATCCAGTGGTGGTCCTTAGTCAATCTGACGTAAATCTGACGTACCCACCTGCTATGTCCATTTCTCATGCACGTTATCGCTGGAAAAACCGTAACAAAGGATTTTCAGTAATAGGATGACGTGGCTTGTATTTAGCGATAGTGCCGCGAATGGGCTACCAACGTCAACGTAGCATTGTGGCATCCCAGTCAACCCTGAAACACAAAAGAAGTTGGGAGGACATTTGTCGTATCTTTTTCTGATCTTCTGTTTTCGTAACAGAAGCAGAAGATAAGGGGTTGCAGGGTAATCTTATACCTGAGGGATGGGGAAATTTGGTAGATCTTTCAGAAGTCTTTTTCTCTGTATGCTTATGTTTAGCAAGAGCAAAAGACTTCAAGGCATTCCAGAGGGCAGGCTCAGAACACTCTCAGAGAAGCAACTATGCGGAGAACACGATAGGTAGCTGTTGGTTCTGTTTTAGAAAAAGTATCCAAGTCTAGCAGCTTTTATTAAAGATGCGGGCACGTGTGTGTTTATTTCCCTGACGAGCCTTTATGCATTTTGCATATGCCCAAGATGGTGGAATTGTTGGCGTAGAAATCCTTGGTGTTCTTTTTTCCTCCATTTTGTTTTGTTTTCTTAGAATTAGCAGTAAAACCATATGCCTTTTCTCCAGCCGATTCGGACTCCCTTTGCGGTGGGGTTAATTTCTTGTTTCTTTCTGCCCTGCTCCCTCAGCAGTGATCTGTCTTGAGCTGCTGACACGATGTTATTTTGATGAATGACTCCAATTGTCTTTATTTTCTCCATTCTCTTGTTAAGTCCATTAACATTTCATTTTAACCCTTTTTGTGAGTCTGAGGTATGAAACTCTGGTTTTAAGTCTCCTTAGGACAAAATTGACCAACCTCTCAAAAAAGATGCATTTATATAAACTATCGCTTAAGTGGTCCTGGATACCTTTAAAAAAGGCTGACTATATTTTGGCTTGGATTCCACCAGCCGCTTAGCACTTTGTTATGAAGTAATGGCTCTTCCACTATGTAATTATTTGTCGAATTTGCCTGGTGAAATAGAATCTCTTGGGACATATCTGCCAAACAGCTCTGATTTCCAGGCACTTCTCCTATTCTTGTTGTTGTTGTTGTTGTTGTTGTTTTCAATAAGCTCTGTACCCAATGTGGGATTTGAACTCACGACCCTGAGATCAAGAGTCACATGCTCTTTGGATTGAGCCAGCCAGGTGCCCCACTTCTCCTGTTATTCTAAGCTTCTTCTTCTCCTTCCCTTCCTGCACATCAGTGATCACATCAGTAAGGAATATTTGATTTGCAGATCAGTTTTTAATTGTAAGTATAGGAATTTCTCATTATTTTGTAGAATTTGTAAAACCTGTTTTTAGCAGCTGGCCTTGAGGGCTGGATTTGAGAGTCATCAGCTATGACCCCATTTGTATATTAATTAAGATTTTGTTTAGGTCAGATCCAATTATAGTAATGTAAGCAAATTGGCCCTTTTTTCTGACACATACAAAAAAATTAGTCCCGAACTAGACAGCTTATAGAACTGTGTGGCAGCTCCACAAATCATCAGGCAGAGACATAGGTTCCTAACTTCCTGTTCTGCTCTCATATGCAAATGAATTTCCTCCTCAAGATCACAGAATGGCTGCAGTGACTCCAGCCATCAAGTGGGTGTTCCAGGCAGAATGAAACCAAGGGGCAGGGGACAAAGGGGCAGAAAGACCTTCCCAGGAATGTCACCCAATGTAGTCTGCTGACTTCTCTGATCTGTGCAAGAATCTGCGGAAATACAGATTCTTTTACCAAGGATATAGGAGAGAATGGATATTGGGGAGGCAGCTTGGGGTCTCGGCCTCACTTAACTATGTCATTAATCTTGCCTTTTTACAATTTTTTTTCTCTATTTAATGTCAAAAATTATTTCCATTTGCTCGCCATCGGGAAGGCAGCATATGTGTCACAGTTAAGAGTTGTATAAATGTTTGTCATTATCTTACTAACTTTATTTAGTCAGGTCCCCTGACTTACACAGCTGTGTACTGGGTGCTTTAGATACACTGTCTCTAGTGTTATACTCACGACAACTTTGCAGGTTGGTGTCCGTTTTCAGCTGTGGAAACAGAGTCAGGGACTCACCTAGGGTCGCAGAGTGAGTTTGTGGCAGAGCCCCCGCTCACCACGAGACCATTGGCCTTCCAAGCTTTGTCTTTCTAAGACCTGCACCGGCTGGCATGGCAGCCAGTAGCCGCACATGGCTAATGAGCCCTTCACATGTCAGTCCTAACCTGAGGTGTGCTTAAGAGAAAACATACAGCAGTTGTTGAAGACCGAGTATGAGAAAAAGAGTGCAAAAAACCTAATTGTGCCTTGATCGCACACAGAAGTAATACTATTCAGATACTTGGAGCTAAGTAAAAACATATTAAAATTCAGTTTTCTTTTTACTTGCTTTAAGGTGGCTTCTAGATATTAAAAACCTTTCCTTGAGTGTGTGGCTTCTGGTACATTCTCATTGGATGGTGGTGCTCTAGACCAAGCTACTACCTCTCTCCTTTATTCGTATGTGTGTACGTTGCAATACACGTTCAAGAGCCTTGTGGAGACAAATCCAAAATGATTTCGGGAAGTGCCGCTGTCCCTCTTCCTCCGCCCGCCTTTCTCGGGTCCAGGGTTGCCCAGAGTTCTCTGCACAACGTTTTAAGCCTCTGCCACACAGCCCAGGGAAAGGGAGCCATCCTAAGATGCCCTGAGAGAATAATTACGAGGGAGAAGGCGCTGCAAAGTAGAGAAAGCCTAAGTGCACCCTTTGAGTCGTTGTTGGCTGAGCCTTCTGTGTGGCCGCCCCGTTCAGTCTGGGACCTTCCCCTGCATCTTACTTGTCGTCCATTTTCCCAGCACGCTCCCCCCCCCCACCCCCCACCCCCACCCCCGGCCCCGGCCTCGGTGGGCCTCTGCCTCTGCCTCTGCCCTCCCTGCAGATAAATCACGGCAGCCAGCCACCACCAGCTTCACTTCAGAGATCTGAGCAAGCTGCGGGGCATCACCCTCCTGCCGCCACTGCAGCCAGCGCTTTGTCCGCTGCTCCGTGACCTCGCTTTGTGTCAGGGCCTCACACCCCAACAATGGCAGAGGGTTGAAATGGGCTTCTCGAATCCCTTGTCCTGCTGAGGAGTTTTATTCTGTTTGGTTTTGTTTTAAGCATCATGGCCTTCTTGCTGCTGCAGGCTGGAGAATCTGAAACCATTAGTAACAAAAAAAAGCAATAAAGTTTAGGGCTCTCTGGAATACGTCCATTTCGCTCTGGTCTCATCCCGTGTGCTTTGGTGGAGGGAGTTTATAGGAATCCTCTAACGTGCTTTTTTTTTCCCTCTGCCACTTAATTAAAATTGGCTTTTCACATCTGCGGGGAGCAATAAAACATATTTTACCAGGCTCACAGCATCTTTGAGCCTTCTTAATGGGCATTTGCTCTGCAAATCCAGTAACTCACTTTGGCCCCGTCTGCAGCCAGTCTGCCCGCGTCCTCTCCTCACTTTTCCAAATAGACTAATTGAGCGCTTTGAGCCTGGCCACTGGAGTTACCCTGGGAGCCTGGAACCAACCACTCATTGGTTAGTTTTATTCAAGCAAGTGGTAAATGAAGACATGGCCTAAAATCAATAAGGACGAGATTAAAATCCCTCCAGTTTTCATTATTCACGTAGATGATGAAATGGCAGCATTTCAAACTAGCATGTGGCGGGAGAGGTGGGGTGGGGGGGATGAAGTATGCCATATAATCAAAAGGACAGTGGGTCCTATCACGTCTCCAGCACCGAGCTCTCCCTCACTGTTCCCCTTATTAAACACAGCACTGCAAGTTTGGATTTTGTGTTCCCAAAGAAATGGAGGTCCCTGTGACTGATGGATCCTGGGGAAGTTGGAGTCACTTTGGAACCTGCTCAAGAACGTGTGGAGGGGGCATCAAAACTGCCATTCGTGAGTGCAACAGACCAGAGTAAGTCCTAGAACTCCTTGCTGTCATTATTGGGATGGCCCGACGGGAGCCCTCCGGAAGGGAATCAATCGTTGGGCTGGAAGCAGATGGAAAACTCTTTCCCTGGTAGAGAGTAAGTGCCTTTCTAGGGCTGCTTAGACTGGTGGTATCCAATCAGTTTATTCCCGGGCACTGTCTTCTGTAGCATTAGTTTCTCCCACCATCCTCCATTAAGACTTCGGTCTACCCCAGTAGATGCTTTTTGTGTTGGTTGGTCTGTTTAACAGTTTGACAGTCAGGCGTATCTCCCTGCCTCCAGAGCTTGGTATAGCTGGCCAATGATGAAGGGGAACAGGTTTTCCTGAGGAAATGAAGAAACTGGACATTTCCATCTAGATTGTAGGTAACTTGTACCCTTTCCTGTTAGCTACTGAGATGTTGGACAGGGCACAAGGAGCCCCATCGTGATAGCAGACTCTAAGGGACTGAGAACCTCAAGTCAGGAATTACTTTTAGAATCAAGTTAGTTGTTTTACGGGGAAGACACCTAAGGCCCATCCTACAACTAGACAGTATACAGCCTGGGAGTATCCTGCCTTTCAGGATAATTCTCCTTATGTGACCAGCCTAGCCTTGTAGCACATGTTCAAATGAAGTTGATTTTTTTTTCCCCCTGGCATCTAGCCCAGGAGGCGTGCGTATTTATAAGTAGATTTTAAAAAATCAGATTTTGATGATAAGGAATGACATCAAATTTTGTGTGACTCCAAGATGCATCAACTGGAAGCTAATGCATCACGTTATTGCCATCAAACCTGTATAGGCTAGGGGGCCAAGAAGTCTTCGTAGACTAGTAATAGTTTTTAGATGTATGCACCGATAACCATATTTAAGAACCAGCTGTCTTGGGCTTAGGTAAAGTGATTTCATCCGGTAGTATTCATTTCTTTTTCACAGACTGTGTTGGGGTAGCCAACTGAATTGTAGACAGAAGCTCACAGGTACAACAGTGACGTGGGTGCCGTATATTAGGGTAGCGTAGCACGATGAGTATATTAATGTATGTATATACTGGGATGGTATGATAGGGTTGTATAAGAAGGTGGTAGAAACCACGTACAGGTGCTCCTCAGACTTAGCTGGTTGTTCACAGGTAGGAAAGGGGCCTCGTGTTGGCAAAGCTCCCAGTTTTTTCATAAGAAAAATCTGAATCGGGGCGCCTGGGTGGCTCAGTCGGTTGAGCATCCAGCTTCGGCTCAGGTCATGATCTCGCAGTCTGTGAGTTCGAGCCCCGCGTCGGGCTCTGTGCTGACGGCTCGGAGCCTGGAGCCTGCTTCCGATTCTGTGTCTCCCTCTGTCCCTCTCTGCCCCTTCCCTGCTCATGCTCTGTCTCTCTCTC
Source organism: Felis catus (assembly GCF_018350175.1). Lineage (NCBI taxonomy): Eukaryota > Metazoa > Chordata > Mammalia > Carnivora > Felidae > Felis > Felis catus. Next base: position 32,137,849 of record NC_058369.1, on the reverse strand, counting down.
TCTCCCTCAAAATAAATAAACATTAAGAAAAATTTTTTAAAAAAAGGAAAATCTGAATTGTGTTCACCAGTAAAGAACGTACCTTTAGGCCACTGTTGCCAGCCGTGGCCTAATAAATACTCATTCGTGCAAATCACAAATGACAGTACATTTGTTCCCCTTTATTTTTGTCCACAGTCCAACCTCTATTTCATGTCCATGTGATGTTAGCCTCTGTAAAGACAACTAAAGAGCTCTAAGACACAGACTGTAGTCTGTAGCTATGGGTATAAAGAGTAAACAGTAGATGATCAATAGAGTCTATAGTTTCTGTTAGTTATTTAAGTAATAGCTTAAACCTAGGACGTGCTTTCAAAAAATTCAGACACAGAACGATATGAAATAAAAAAAAATCTGTCATCATCATTCCTCCCTCCCACCTACTCCCCGCAAGAAATCACCGGGCAAAAATGATTTGACGTGCATCACTTTGGACTTTTAAAAAAGATTTGTCATGTAATATGTATTATATGAAATAAGTATTCTGTAGATATGAAATAAGGATCATGTTATATACAGTGTTCCACCACTTGCTTCTTTCAAGTCAATTACAAATCTTAGCTGTTGGTATTATTGAAGCTTTAGAATAAAGCATTTGAAGCTAATAGCAAATATGACACATTTTTTAAAAAAAATTAAGAACTATGCAGTAGCTACGTGGAGCCACATTATTACCATGCTGTTATTGTCGTGAGGATATGACTGTTGCCAACAGTAGGCATTTTTGAAACGGTGACTCAAGAATACGTCGTTGAAAAGAAGTGTTTGGTCTTTTTTTTTTTTTTTTTTAAGTCTTCGAGCAATTCTAGAGGTAATGTAGAAAGTGGAGAGAGATAAATCACTTCATAATTGGAACGAGCCAGACAAAGAAAATCACCCAGCGTAAAGATCTCAGCAGGAAAGGATCTCAAGCCTCCAAGTGAAGCAAAGATCCGTGCATTCACAAGTTAGGGGCTGATCATTAAAGACTTCAATTAGAGGTCCTTGTCCTTGCTGTTTGCTATGGGAGGTTTTAAAAGAATACAATCCCCCCAGTTGACTGTCAGCCCTGACACCATTTCATGAAAGCGCTTCCAAGTTATTTGCACTTTGGGATGTCCCTGTGAATTGAGGAAGGAGTCTGCCTCCGAAAACTTTGAGGAAGTCAGTTTGACGAGAGAAAGGGACACAGAACAGGGAAAATCAGATCCAAATCTCAGTTTGAAAGCTCGTTCAGAGAAACTCACAGAGCAGATGGTTCATTATGCAGGAATCAGTAGTAGTTGCTGCTGACTCTCAAGGCGTTTGAGGGAAGTGGTGCCCCTGGAGCTGGCAACCTGCCTCTTCCCGGGTTGAGGAGCCCTTTGAATATAATGTAGAGCCCCATTTTTAGTCCAAGGTATGTCTCTATTGAGACCCTGAGTTGTTTTTATTTTTTTTTCACAGTATTCATGCGATTCAAGAATGTATTTAACATCCATACTTTGCGCTGTATCTTTAGGGTTGTTTCCCTTGAAAGTGTAAAAGTTACAAAAGAGAAATAGCCTTGTCCTACACATGGGATAACGGCATACTCGTGAACAAGCTGTAGAAACCAGATGCTTTCTGATTTTGGTCAAAAGGTGTTTGGTCTCAGCTAGTAGGCAGTCCTGCTGATTTGCCATCATGAGAATATGGCCCTAATATTTTGTCTTTAAATGTTTTATTTATTTTTTAGTCCCATCTTTGACCCATGCCCTGTAGATAAGAGCTTATGTTCTGATTTGTAAACACAGTCCCAGTTTACGTCTGTTGTCCAGGAGAAGTTATTCATAGCTACCCTTTACATTCTGTAAGTGTCCTGAATTGAACAATTAATTACGTGATCACCCAATCATATCTATAAGAAACATGTAATACAGTAAACCCTAAAATCATAACTGCCAAAAGCATAACTTAGGGTACCAACACAAGGCCACCGTTGGAACTAGAAGTCGCATTTATCAGGCCATTGGGCCCTACACTTGTTATTTCGTGCTCTGAATTGACTCTGAGCTTCCTAGTAGCTAGAAAAAAAAATGTATACAGTTTTTACAGTCCATCAAAAAAAAAAATTGTCCCAGTTCTTTGGGAAAGAACTGGTGCTTCCCTTCCCTCTTCTGGTGCTTCTGTTTTGCTTTTAAGTTAGGAGGTAAGTTAAATTAAAAACTAAGAAACTCATAGGTGTGAGGAAAAGATTGTGAACTAGATATTTTCCCATTTAGGCTTTCACCATAGTAACTGCTTATGAAATCTGGCATACGAGCAAGGTAATAGATGTCTATTTCATCTAAGGAAACGAATCGCTCATTTGGCTGGAAAGAGTTGCAGCGACGTTTTTTTTTTTTTTTTTCTTCAGGCACTGAGTTGGGTGAGCGTATTTCAAAATTCAAGAATTAGTTGCTGTGGGAAAGCTATTAACTAATGAGTGAATAAAGATATCCAGGCCTTTAGACTGCTCTATTCGGAAGGATCATTAATGATTGCAAGTATAGCTCTCTGGCCCATCCCATCTAATCCCTGAATAGCCTTTCAGCGTCCACTGCAGTTGTCCATTAGACCTCTTCCCCAAACCCTCCCAGCATAGGAAACACACTACCTTCTGGGGCTGCCTGTCGAATCGTTAGAAATTCCTTCCCTGTGCTAACCCTAATCTGCCTGCTGCAATTCATTTTAAGTGTTCACAGAAGCTGAGATTTCTGTTCAAACCCATTTGCTGACCAAAATTTAGCTTTCCTGGAGGGTGAACGCACGTGTGGTGATCTTTGCAAAAATTCCTTCATAGCTTTGGCCATGCAGTATCATGAATTTTCTTTGTATATGAATAGGCATGGTTGTGTACTATGTGCCTGAAAGAAAGATTCAGCTCAGCTGTGCTGAATATAGTTACTTTCATAGTAATTAACCTAGCAGTTTCATTAAGTCCTTTCCATCTGTATTTGACCTGCAATGTTTTAAAGGATCTTAATAGCAGGAAAATGTGGTTAATATTATTTTTTTAAATTAATTAATTAATTTTTTTAACATTTTTATTTATTTTTGAGAGACAGAGAGAGACAGAGCATGATTGGGGGAGGGGCAGAGAGAGAAGGGGAGACACAGAATCTGAAGCAGGCTCCAGGCTCTGAGCTGTCAGCTGTCAGCACAGAGCCCGACGTGGGGCTCGAACCCACAAACCGTGAGCTCATGACCTGAGCTGAAGTCGGAGGCTCAACCGACCGAGCCACCCAGGCGCCCCGTGGTTAATACTATTTTTTAAAGCTGCATTTCCTCTAATTTTTATTATTTGCCTACATGGAAAAAAAAAATACTCCCATCCAGCGAAATTATTAAATTACAGCATGAATTTTTTCCATGCTGAAAGGTAAGTTAGGTTGGCTACAGCCTTCCCCGTTACGCAGTCATTGCAAATCAGGCAGAGGTACTCTGGGATAAGAGAAAAGGCACATGTTCTGAGAGGGCAAATTTAAGTTTGTTGATAAAATATAATCTGTCTTTACATAAAAAATAGCAGAGTCACAGAATGAGTCTTGATACGGAAAGAGGCCTGTCTCAAGAGAGGAAGCCGAGGAAAGACACCAGATCATGAGCTTTGAATCCGGGAGACCTGCGTTGGTCCGTCGACCAGCAGGTCTCACCTGATGGACATGTCACCTTGCCAGGTTACCTAACACTTCTGAAACAATTTCAAACAAGCCTTCAGGAGCAAGGCTGCCACTACCTGCCTCACAGCACGGCTGGACCCGGTCACAGAAAGTGGCATGGTGCCTTGCACGCAAGAGTGGCTCACGGGTGGGCAGACCTTTACCGTAAAGGAACGTGTTTGCCACAGAGCACTCAGTAAGTGTTTCAGACTTGAGGATCAGAGCGTCTGTGACCCAGCTATTCAACCTTGCTGATACAGTGACAGACAGACACCCGCGACATGTGAACGGTTGAGTGTGGCTGCACGCCAATTAAACCTTATTTATGGATATTACTCTTTGAATTTCATCTAACTCTTATGTGTCTCAAAATATGTTTTATATTTTCTTAAATTTTTATTTTTTATTCATTTAATCAAATTTTTTCATGTTTATTTTTGAGAGAGAGAGAGAGAGAGAGAGAGAGAGAGAGAGGGAGAGCGAGCAGGGGAGGGGCAGGGACAGGACTCCCAGCCAAAACAGGCTCCAGGCTCCGAGCTGTCAGCACAGAGCCTGGTGTGGGGCTCAAACCCACAAAAGGTGAGATCACGACCTGAGCCGAAGTCAGAACCTTAACCGACTGAGCCACCTAAGCACCCTTTTCCTTAATTTTTTAAAATAGAAAAGCCATTCTTATCTCACAGCCAGGGAAGGACAGGAAGTGGACAGGATTTGGTCCACAGGCTGTGGTTGGCAGGCTCTTGTAATAGCTAAACATTTACAGTGTGGCAGGCCTTGTGTAAGTGCTTTGAATGTATTAACCCAGCTGACCCTCGCTTACCCTGATGAAGTAGATACTAGGATCATCTCTCTTTTACAGAGAGGGAAACTGATCCTTCAAAAGATTAAGCAACTTGCCCAAGACTGCACCATTATTAAGAGGCAGGCCTGGGATTCAAACCCTCTGTTTGCACAGTCCCCACCTATGACCCTCAGCAACACTGCCTCTCCCATGGAGGGTTTTCTGTGTGTTGTTTTTTCAAAATGTCATTTATAAAAGTAAGTCAGTGAATGCTGTTTGCCGCTCAATAGTAGTCAAAAGCAAACGTCCCTTTCCTCTGAAGGGAAACTACCTGTAAGTATTTATTATTCACAGCCCAAAAAACTGCTACATGTGGGCCGTTTCTGGGGTGCATTAAGACTTGTTGTATAAGAGAGCCAAAAGAAAAGAACCAACTTTTGAAAATTTAATTTCAAAAAGAAAAATGAGCTACTGTCAGGCGATACATAAACGATCAATCCTGCATAGTTAGTGGGCCTTTTAAGAAGATTCCGCAAAGATCATCTCAATCTGAGGAAAAATTGCAAGAGGTCTTACATGTAGCACATTTAAAATGCGTTTCACCTGAACAGGTATATGGGCCTGATCTGTTACTCATGTATCATCTGTGATATTGTGTGCATGGGACTAGGGCGTCTTGGTACTTAGAGAAGAGCTGGGGATTCAGGAAGCCAAGGCTCTATCAATAAATGGCACCAAAAAAGGAAGGAAAAAAAAAAAAAAGTCTTGACCATAGTTCCTGGATAATGTAGCAGAAAGAGCACAGAGAAGAACCCAGGGAATTTAGAATTCTAGTCCTGTCTCTTCTCTTTCTTTATCTGTGTGATCATGACAAAGTACTTGACTTCTCTGAACTTCGTGTTGCTCGATATAAAAGTACTGCCTCTGCCTTACCCTTGGGCAAGATAGGAGTGTATTTTAGGGAGTCAAGTGCACAGTGGAGCTAGAAAGCATATGGGCTTAATTGTGTTTCATGGAGAAACAATGAGACACAGTTATTGTTGGGTTAGGTGCCATGTTGTATCCCTAGATACAGTTTTCTTTGTGATAAATAACTGAATATTTATCCGCCTCCTTACTAAGCTTCCCAGATTCTGAGCTTTTCATGGCAGGTGTACAATATCACCTCTGTTCTACATGCAGGATGGAGCTCAGAGAGGCGAGGTAGCGCCCACAAAGGTGTCCAGTGTGTGGCTGCAAAGCCCATGCTCCTCCCTTAGTCTCCGCATGTTTGATCTAGGGAGCACGTTGCGACAGTTTCATGGCGGGTGGCCCTTCCTGACGCTTGGTGCTCTGCAGGAGCACTGAGTCCTGCCTTCACGCTGCACACCCTGACTTAAAGCAGATTCGGTACTCAAAGTGCACGGTTGGATCAGATTAGGTTGGGGGTGCTGACATATTAGCACAGTAGCTAACGTTTTCAGTATCTACTATTTGTGCTCATTTTAGACAAGGGGGCAACTGATACTCGGGGGCTGAGAACTTCAGAACTTCATCTGAAGTCATGCACCGAGGGTAGGGTCGGGACTGGAACCCAGCTCTACTTCCAGAGCCTTACCTGTTCTGTTGGACCGGCTCTTGTTGTATAAGTGGGCACAGATGTCTTTCCCATTCACCCAGGTCCCAGCTTAACAAAACAAAACAAAAACCCCTTTGTATGGTCCAAATTGCCCTGAAAGATTCATTTTAAAGAGGAAAAGTGGAAAACTTTCTTTCCGTTTCAGAGATGTCCGTAGAGTAGCTGCGAAATCCGACCTGCTCCAGCCCTGGGTGGGCGAGCCCAACTTCCTACGATTCTCTGATCTTCCCGTTTCCATGATGAACTTGGCAAGCTGTGGACTGCTAGGAGAAACGTTGTATAATTTAGTCATTGGGTCACATCTGGAAAATACATGTACATTTGAATTTCATCTAATTCAGGGTTGCATGTCGAGATGAAATTTACACTCTGGTGCTGTGCAGGCACCCTCCGTGCTCTCGTCACACAAAAGTTAATGAAACCAGTCTGCTCTTCCTGCTCTTCCTATTAAGTTAGTCACAATATGGGGATGTTCCTTTTACTCCGTCTCACTTGTAAGACAAAACAAAGAAAAACAATGGTTGTGAGGGTGGAGAGAAGGAGGGAGGGAGGGAGAGAATGAACGTAAGTAGAATAGCACAGGTTTTAGGCTGGTCTCCTGTGAGACTGTCATGTTACAAAAAGTAGACAGGGAGCATTCCAATGACTCCTCTGGGCCTTTTACCTTCCACATTTTTAAAACCAAAGGACTGCATTTTCAGGAGAGAGAGGACAGATTATTGTCCAACAGATCCCAGGCTTTGTATTTCAAACTCGAAGTTACATGCTCTAACGTTTCATCTTCAGCACTGCCTTACTCAATAACCCCTTCCCGTTTATAGATGGAGGGGCTGGGGCTTCTGGAGGTTAAGTGACTTGCCCAAGGTCATACAATTCATGGTAATGAAAGCAGAAAGCACACGCAGATCTCAGAGCCTCAGTCCTGTCCTCTGTCATCAGCCACTTTTAGACATGCTTCCCTGGGAGACAGGAAACCACGGATGAGAGAGCGATGTGGGAAGAAATCCCTGGCAATACAGCGCATGTGTTCTTTCCCTTTCCCCAGGCCCAAAAATGGTGGGAAGTACTGTGTAGGACGTAGGATGAAGTTTAAGTCCTGCAACACAGAGCCATGTCTCAAGCAGAAGCGAGACTTCCGAGATGAACAGTGTGCTCAGTTTGACGGGAAGCATTTCAACATCAACGGTCTGCTTCCCACTGTGCGTTGGGTCCCTAAGTACAGTGGAAGTAAGTGCAACCAGGGGGGTGCTGTGGTTGGTCGGCAGGCCGGCCCGGGGGTGCAGGTCCGAAACTCACATTGCGTCGTGTGTTTCCTCTCTAGTTTTGATGAAGGACCGTTGCAAGTTGTTCTGCAGGGTGGCAGGTAACACGGCCTACTACCAGCTCCGAGACAGAGTGATAGATGGGACGCCCTGTGGCCAAGACACCAGCGATATCTGTGTCCAAGGCCTCTGCCGGGTGAGTCCCACATCGCGTTTCCTTCACCGTGTCTTGCTGCTAAGCCGTGATTTGTGGCTTCCTCGAGAGACCAGCGGCTAATAATCTGTGCGCTGTCTCCAGGGAAGTGGTTTTCCGAGCGTGTTTCCCAGGGCAGCATCAGCAGTGGCATCGCTTGATTGTGATGCCGAAGTTCGAGAACCGGCGTCCTGCATTTTTCCGGCACTCTCAACCTCTGTGAGGATCTGCGCGAAACCTCCCCGCGAAAATTTATTACAATAATTTGTACACACACACCTTCCTTTACTGTAACCTCAGGGCTAACCCTTAACCATTTGGTTAAGGTTAAACCAAATGCTTCCCACACAGCGAGTTTTCTAGACTGAATAGCTCTGTTCCAGAAAGACATCGTAAGGAATCAGGCTTCAGCCAGGCCTCCATCAGATTTCTCATTCTGATTTCAAACACCATAGCTTCTACCTGAGACCTACTTGTTTGTTAGTCTTGGATGGGACATGGAGAAACTTCTGGAAGATCATGAAGCACGAGTGCCGTGATTCCTAGAGGGCTTGATACCATTTCACTGTTCTTACCAATCAGAAAACATTCTTAGCGTCGCCAGGCTTTGAGATAATTTATTTGTTCCTTGCGTGTGGTCCAGGAAAATGGGGATTCTAGTCAGTCGGATCTGATGCAGTGAGCCCCTGAGAGCTTCACCCATTTCCCAACTCAGAACTGCACAGTCCATGTTGGCTTGTCAGTCCGTTCGTAGTAAAACACTGAGCTTCTCCTCAGAGGCATTTTTTTCTTTAATGTTTAGTTTTGAAAGAGAGAGAGACCGGGGCAGAGAGAGAGGGAGACACAGAATCTGAAGCAGACTCCAGGGTCTGAGCTGTCAGCACAGAGCCTCACGTGGGGCTCGAACTCCCTAACCATGAGACCATGACCGGAGCCGAAGTCAGTTGCTTTGACTGACTGAGCCACCTAGGCGCCCTGAGATAGCAGATCTTTAATTGGATACAGTCACCCCCGCCAGCATTCCTATGTCTTCATTCTTGAGCGGTTTTTCTCATTTATTCCACTTATTTGTAGACAGACTTCTCAAACTTTATTTTTTTTTAATATTTTATTTTTAACTAATCTCTCCACCCAGTGTGGAGCTCGTACCTGCAACCCTTAGGTCAAGGGTCACGTACTCTACCGACTGAGCCAGCCAGGCGCCCCTGTACTTCTCAAACTTTAATCTGTAGATGAAGCGCCTAAGTGTCCTCCAGCATGTCAGAATTCCACCCAGTGGATCTGGGTGGAGCCCAAGGTAATACATTACTAACAGCCTCAGAGATGCCCATGGCTGCCGGTCCAAGGACCACATTTTCCAGACCAGGGCTAAAGACAATTTGAGTTCTCAGCCGTTGCAACTTTAAAGGGACGTTCTTGTCATTTTTGGAATGCGTCATTAGAACAAACATGCTACCTGCCGTTTCATAATGTTTTCTGATTTGTATAACTTTATAATACTTACCATTCATTTCAAACGTTTCTTCTTAAAAGCAAGCTGGATGCGACCACGTTTTAAACTCAAAAGCCCGGAGAGATAAATGTGGAGTTTGTGGTGGTGATAATTCTTCATGCAAAACAGTGGCAGGAACATTTAACACAGTGCATTATGGTAAGAACCTGTCCCTAAGAACCGTGAGAGGGAAAATAGTCAAAGTTGAAAAATTGTTAACCGCATGTAGTATGTAAAAGTATTCATGTCAGGCGTAAAGTCAGTCTTGTTAGGGTACATTAGCCGTCCGGCTAGAAGACACTCAAGAGTGAGAATTGTATTACACCCCTGGGTGGCCCACCTTTTATTCCATACCTAGAGAAAGTGACTTGTGCTGTGGAATACTGAGTTTTGGCTAAATTCCTTTCAGGTTACAATACTGTGGTCCGAATTCCAGCCGGTGCTACCAATATCGACGTGCGGCAGCACAGTTTCTCAGGGAAATCAGAGGATGATAACTACTTGGGTAAGATGGCCTGTCCCCTGCCATGGGCGGGAATTCTGGTTCTCTGGAGCCGTTGGCAGGTGCTCCCTCCTTCCCCCTTCTGCGCACAGAGAGCTTTCAGATGTCGTGTGTTTTCATTCAAGAAGTTGATCTTGAAATTCCTTATTTTGTTTCTCCCTCATGTGTATACCCTCGAAGTATGGAATGAAGAGTCGTGTAGTTACCCTAGTCAATATCAGGGCTTTATTCTGGATCGCAGTAAATAGGAAGGCCCTACATCAGATTTTGAAAGCGCTTACCTTGTAAGTTCAGCGTAAAAATTTAAAGGTACCACTTCCCCTAATTTTTGTGGTGTCAGCTCTAACCAGTTATAGACCACTGGTGTGGACCTATTCGACATTTCGTTACGCCCTGTTATTCCAAAAGGTTCTAGAGTGGTACATTTTTCTCATGTCATGACTAGAATAGCCCGCCTTGTTCCTTTATAGATTCTTCATCCTTCTCTCATGTCCAGGCACATGACTAATTCATGTCTGTGCCTTCTGTTTAAACCACAACACGCCAACAACCCTGTGTTCATTTCAACAGTTTGCTCAGCCCAATCCCACGTCAACTTGTCCTTCTGTAAACCGCTGTGATTATGAAATTTTCCCAACCACTTTTAATTAAGAGAAGGACAAGGGGAGTGAGGTCATGACTGAAGGGATTCAGCTGGTCACCTTGCACAACCAGACTCCTCCAAGCCATGGAAGGCAGCGTGCCTTGCCCTCTGATCTAGAAGAAATCACAGCAGTCTGGCTGGGCAGTCACTTTTTAAAAGAAATGAATGTACTTGTTCTCTTACAATGTCCAAGCAGAAACTCTATTTAATCTATCTGAATTCAGCCTCTGTAGAGGCTTTCTCGACACATTTGGGCATCATGAGCTAGTCAGTGAGTATTTGTTGAATCAAATTAGAATCCCTGTCTGTATTTTGGAATATCTACATGAAATCCTTCATAAGTAGACAATGATCCTTTGGCCACACATGCTAATCCAGTATGATACGTATACACAACTTCCTCATAGTATTTTCTGCAGTGTATATTCATTCATTCATTCATTCATTCATTCATTCCCTTATTTAATATGTGCCAGGCACTCTTCTGGGTACAATAAACCAAAATAAAAGAATAAGTAAGTAAAAATCACTGTCTCCTTGGAGCTTTTTAGTGAGAGAAGAGAGACAATAAGCAATAACTTAACAGATAAGCAAACTGTATACTGTTAGAAGGTGGGAAGTGCTATTAGAAAATAGAACAACAGAAGGGAAATTGGGATACTGAGGATGAGTTGGGAACAATGGAGCTGAAATGTTTGCATGGTAGCAGGAGAAAACAGGTTGATTGGGGGAAGAGCATTCCAGGCAGAGGGAACAGCCAGTGCAAAATCCTTGAAATGGGAGCAAGTCTAGATTGCTCCGAGAATAGAGGGAGGCCCGTGGGGCTGTAGCTGTAGCACAGAGGAGAGTTCTAGATGAGGCTAACCATGTACCAGGACTAGATAATATAGGGCCATATAACCATTGAAAGGACTTGCTGATACTCTGGGAGACATGGGGAGCTAGTGAAGGTTGGGAGCTGAGGAATAACTTGATATAATCACATTTGTGTTTTCAGAGGAGCACTTAGGCTGGAAGAAGGGCACAGAGTAAATGCAAAGAAGACTGGTTGGGAATTATTGCAGTAGTCCAAGAGAGAGATGCTAGTGGTTTGGTCCCCATTAGGAGCACTGGAGGTGACAGTACCTGGTTGAAATCTGGATATTTTTTGAAGGCAGAATCATCATGATTTGTTGGTAGATTGGATATGGTAGATGAGAGAGAAAAAGAAGTCAGGGTGACGCCAGGATTTCTACCTGAGCAGCTGAGAAGACAGAGTTGCCATTAGCTGAGATGAGACAATTTGTTTGTTATTTATCCATATGACCACTAGGGTCTTAAGGTCAGAGGCTGTGTCTTTATATCTTTAGTCCTTGATGTAAAGATGATACATATACATGCTAAGTAAATGATTGTTCAGTTGTTAGACGGTCAATGCTCATGCTTTTTAAAAAAATTTTTTTTTAATGCTTATTTATTTTTGAGAGAGACAGAGACAGAGACAGAACGTGAGCGGGGGAGGGGCAGAGAGAGAAGGAGACACAGAATCTGAAGCAGGCTCCAGGCTCGGAGCTGTCAGCACAGACCTGACCTGACACGGGGCTCGAACTCACAAGCTGTGAGATCATGACCTGAGCCGAAGTTGGCCGCCCGACCGACTGAGCCACCCAAGCGCCCCAACTCATGCTGTCTTTACTGGGTGTTTCCTATGTGCTTAACGGGGGGATGAGATTATCATGTAAATATACAGAACCATCCCTTCTTTTAAAGACCACGGAGTGTCACTTGGAATCATTCACTCAGTAACTGTGTCAACTTTTTCCCACCCTAGATATCCAAATGAATGGTGACTTTATAAAACAATTAACAAAGTTCTTGGGGATGCTTTTCAATTTACTTTTGGGGGGAATCCACATTTCTCATTTCAGCACCGAGCAAAATAGGTCAAGCGCTTTTGTTTTTGTTTTTGTTTTTGTTTTTCGTGCCCTGCGTTATAAACTTGAACATGTGGCTGCTATGGCCCTGGTACTTCCTAATTAAATCCTGCAGCATCGCGTGCAACCTCCTTTATTAATTCATTTCCTGAAAGCCAAAAGCCATGTTGACCTGCTTCTTTCTTCTCCTTGAAAAGGAGAAGAATTCTTCTCTCTTCTTTCCCTTCTTGGAAAGATCTTCCAAGTAGTAGCCTTAGTTCAATTGAACTTCATGAACCAGGCCAGGCGCCTGAATTGGGGAGGACTTCCTGATAACCTTGTATTCTTCATTGGCGGTTTCTTAATCTCCTTGTAAAGAATGAAAGCAAAATTCACGAAGATTTGTCATCTGGGACATGCAGGCTGAGGCATTCGTGGCTCTTTAGTGGAATATTGTGGTAAAGTCACCTGTTGACCAAAGAACTTTCTGGAAGCAAATGAGAAGTATGCAGGCGTAGATGGCCAGTCACAGTTCACTGAGTGTGAAAGTCAAGACCTCAGGGCCTTTGAACATTGCAGTGGCTTCTTAACAAGTGAGGAAGAACATGATGTCGTCCAATCTGAGGTGTGTACAAATTTACGCTCAGCCCGAAGGAAGGTAGAGCAAATGCTCCAAGAAGGTTTTAAAACCCACAGCTGTTTGCATCGCTGAGGTATCTTCCTCCTTCTCCCTCACATTTTTTTAAAGGCCAGTCAAGCCACGCTCTTTCCGCATGCGTTGGTGAGGGAGCCGTTTCCAGGGGAGAGGGCCTTTGTAGCAACCTAGCTCTGATGGGTGAAATGGGGGGGAAACCAACCCAGGAAATTAGCTCCCCTAATCGCATTAGTGGAAGGTTGGGCAGGAGACTGTTGTTTGCAGGAAGCTATTTGTTTCACAAGGTACCGAAGCAGAAAGTCTCCCTGTCAAAGGTCATCCTTTCACACAGCCCGCTCCCTCCGGTTGGGTTGGAGCCAAGCTGCACCCAGTGCCACCATGTTCGAGTTTCTTTAGGAGAAAAAGGGGCCATTGCCATGATACATGTTGTCTCCAGTTCACTTAGCTCTTGATTAATTATGGCAACGGGAAGACAGGAATCAATTCAGTTGGAGATAAAGCACGAAGTTCAGTTCACCTGACGACTCCTATCTCTTTCCCTCCTCACCATCTACTGGGAGAAGGAGCACGCAGGGAAGGGGAACATGGCCCGAGTTGGCACGAGCCGGAGAGGAAGGCCGGAGACTTTGGGGAGGAGCCCCAGAATGGACCTGCAGTAGATGGTTGCTCTTTGAGTACGACCAAAACTGGATTATCGCTTAATTTACAGAACAGGCCTTGTGACATCTCATTTCCCCCGTTCTGGTGAAACATCAGCTGGGTAGCCAGCAGGCGACTTCCCTTGAAAGGACTGGGTGATTTTGCTGGCAGCACGTCCTGCCATCACCGTGTAAATGACCCACATTAGGAGGCAGCCTCGGGATGTCTGAGGGACCACGGAAACAACCTCGCCTCCAATCAGTGACCCATTGCAGCTCCTGCGTCTTGCATGGCCGGTGGATGTCACGTTGCAGAAGCTGCAGGGGAGACAAGGCTGTCAGAGGTTTACACTGACAGGGAAACGGTCATTTGCCTGGAAGCACTCTGTTCTCCTTGCCATAAATGTCAGGTCCGATCCATCACTCCTTCTTTTCAACGTCACTGATTGAGCACCTACTATGGGCCAGGACCTTTCCTGGGGTTATAAAAGTGCATTGTTCCATGGTCACTTGACTGGCAAAAACAATGACTTAAATTTTTTCAAATCTGTGGCTCACCATATTTGATTTCAACTTGTATGTTAGAGAAAGCATGCATGAATTCATTCACTCATTTAACAGACGTTCATTGACCTCGTCATTAGAAAATTTTAGTGGTTCACAGGCTCTGGAGACAGACTTCCCATGATTAGAAATCACCTTCCCTTGGGAAGGTATTTTAATAATATTTACATCATGCTTTTCCCATCCCTAAATTAGGCATCCGTAAAGATATGGTAAGAAGACAGCGCATATGAAGGCATCCTGATCGGACAGCAGCTGCAGCCGGTGTGCACTATCTTGTTTAATGTTTGTAACAATCCAGTAAGAAACCCATTAAACAGAGGAAGAAGTTGAGGCTTAGAGAGGTTATGTAACTTACCCAAGGTCACATAAACTTCTCAGAAAGTGGAAAGAGTTGGAATCGTTACTGTGGTCTGACTTCAGACCCTACACCCTTAACCCACTTCATTTTCCTACTCAGTGTAGAAAAACGTATGGCTGACTTAGGGATATGAATGGAAATTGAGGTTTATTGTTGGCAGTGAATAGTGTGGCTGGAAAGATAGGTTAAGATAAGATTGGCAAAGACCCAGGCAGGTTATGCTGAGTTTGAACTGCGTTGTATAGGTAGGGAGGATTATCAAAGGATTTGGGGTCAAGAAGAAGCCAAGATTTTGGAGGGTTTGTGTTTTTAAAAGTTTTTTTCCCCTGTCACCACATTCTTCCCAACCATTTCATATGAAGGTATCTCGTTCTTCCCTCAGGACCAACGTAGGGCTTATATGAGTGGGTAAGTAAAGTACTAGATTAGGGACAGAATTCAATGCACTTGATCAGTGACCCTAGAAAGAGTAGTTCTTGCATCAGTGTAGTGTCCAAATGACTGAACTCTGTGGGGTTTCCATGTCCAAGAAAACAAGGACCCTGGTGCCACTGAGCCACCAAGAATGTTCAGAGCCTCATCTCAGCCCTCAGGCATCTCCGCAAGGCCAACTTTCCCTAAACCCTCTACACCTACATACACACTGCTTCTGGCCTGCCTGGTAAAAGACAAGATATCACCTGCATCGGTGAAAGAGAGGTTAAAATCTGGCTAATGCCTAAGACAGCTCGGCTCTCCATCCCACAACCAAGATCAACGTCACTAACGTGATGCTGAGGCATGACCTCACGAATCGTGTGCTGCATAGTTTCTGGAGCAGCTGGGATAAATTGGTTGACATTGGCACCCGGGATGAAACCTACCTGCTGCCCGAGTTAAATTTCCACATGCCTTTTATTCACTTAAATACACGGCCTGTGCATGTCGATTCTCTCCCTACTGAGATTTACTAATTGTGCACCACTTATAAAAGGTAAGAGGGCCTTTTTCTGATATTTTGTTCGGGGCGAAATATTTAATAGCTCTGATTTATTGAGTGCCTGTTTCATGTCAAGCCCAATACTCAGAAGGATTCATTATTCCAGGAGTAGTAGAACTGAAAAAAAAATTAAGTGGTACTTACAACCAAAATTGTATAATAAATACTAGGGGGGGAAAGATATGATTGAGATTTTCTCTTGAGAAATTAATCAAGTAGTATAAAGATAAGTTTGTTTTTTCTTACATTCAATAAAATTATATTTTCATGTCAATCATGCCCAGGGTTTTAGATGATAAGATAAAGCAATTGATAAATATTCCTACCTAAGTTTTCCAGTTAAATTACGTGCTAGCAGAGTAGTACATTCTTTGCTTAAATTTGTTTGAATTTCACAGAAAAATCTGAAAAGGAGTTATTTTTATAAAAGCTTTCTGGAACTGGGGAACCTAGGTGGCTCAGTCAGTGACACATCTGACTTCGGCTCAGGTCATGATCTCACGGTTTGTGAGTTGGAGCCCCGCTTTGGGCTCTGCGCTGATAGCTTATAGCCTAGAGCCTGCTTTGGATTCTGTATCTCCCTCTCTCTCTGTCCCTCCCTCTCTCTCTCAAAATGCATGAACATTTAAAAAAGATTTTTAAAGCTTTCTGGGGCTTTATTCACTTTCTCAATAGTCTGTCTTGCACTTGGACTTAGGTAAATGATTTCTTCTGAAGCAGCTGTCATCTTATCTTCTCTGTCCACTTTATTTAATTTCCCTAAGTTTGTAAGTGGTCTAACTCCATCAAGCTCTCAGTTGGCCAATATTTTGGACAATATGACTTTTCTTGCTTTTCTGATTTTTTCATCTTTTTCAAGATGTGCAGTAGATCCAGTCATTCTTTCCAAAAACAAAGTATTTATTGATGGGGTACCATGTCCTCTTTTTGAAGCTAGATATAGCAGTGCATAAAGGGGTCCAGAAATCATTGCCCACATGGGGCTCACATTCTTGTTTGGGGAGAGAGAGGATAAAGTGTTATGGAAGAAAATTAAGGGCAGGGGAAAGGTATGGGAAGTATGGAATCTGTGTGGTAGTGGGAGGGGGTTGCAGTTTTAAAAAGAATGATCCAGAAAGGTATATTACTTATCTTTTATTGCATAACAAGTTATCTCAAGACTTTGTGGCTTAGAAAGCAACTGCCTACTATATGCCAGTATCTGTGTGTCAGGAAATTGAAAGCAGCAGAGCTGGGTGTTTCTGGCTTGGTCTCTCATGAGGTGGCAGTTAAGACTTCATTTAGGGCTGTGATCACATCCAAAAGCTTGACTGGGGCTGATGGCTCCATTCCAAAATGCCTCATTCAGATGCTGTTGCTAGAAGGCTCTAGTTGGTTTTTTTTTCTTTTTCTTTTTTTTACTTTTCTTTTTTTTAATTTATATCCAAATTAGTTAGCATATAGTGCAACACTGAGTTCAGGAGTAGATTCCTTAGTGCCCCTTACCCACTTAGCCCATCCCTCCTCCCACAACCCCTCCCCTTAACCCTCTGTTTGTTCTCCATATTTATGAGTCTCTTATGTTTTGTTCCCCTCCCTGTTTTTATATTATTTTTGTTTCCCTTCCCTTATGTTCATCTGTTTTGTCTCTTAAAGTCCTCATATGAGTGAAGTCATGTGATATTTGTCTTTCTCTGAGTGACTAATTTCACTTAGCATATTACCCTCCAGTTCCATCCACGTTGTTGCAAATGACAAGATTTCACTCTTTTTGAAGGAGAAGGCTCTAGTTCTTTATAGGAACTCTCTCAGTGGGGCTGCTTGGATATTTTGACAACATGGAGGTTCAGCTAGCTTCTCCAAAGCCAGAGAATCAAGGAAGACTTCCCCAATGCCTAAGACCTGGCCTTGGAAGTCACAGTCTGTCATTTCCTCATAATCGCAGTGATTACACAGTCAGTGTTATTCCATGTAGGAGAGGACGACACAGGGTGTGAATATCAGGAGGCGGGGATCATTGGAGCCATATTGGAGGCTGGCTACTCTACTAGACCTCAGTAAAAAAGTGACACTTAAGCATCATGTTGGCCATGAATTTTCAGATTTCAGTATCTGTGAAAGAAGACTAACAAAGATTCAACAGGCTCAACTAATCCTAACAGAAAATAGGGATATTTGCATGGGAATTGATTTTGTAATGTTCAGTTCATTAGTACATATTTTCAAATCATGAGACTTTTGCTTCCACCAGTAATCCTATAATGTAGGGCTTGTATATCAAACGCCATGCTAATAAGACCCATATATTATATTTCAGTAATATAATTACAGGGTCAGGTGTTTTAATCTCCATTTTAGAGATAAGGAAATGGATCCTGAGAGAGGGAAAGTGAGTTCCCAAGGCCATGGAGCTGGCAAATGGCAAAACTAAGTTTTGAGTTCATCCTGTCTGGCTGAAAAGTCTATATTCTTTGCACTCTGACTCTCTGCCTATCAGAGTGTTATTTCATAATTCAGACCACTGTGAGTCATTGGCAGAAAATCAGTGAATTCTCGTTTTTCATCTACAGCTTTATCAAGCAGTAAAGGTGAATTCTTGCTAAATGGAGACTTCGTGGTCACAATGTCTAAAAGGGAAATCCGCATTGGGAACGCTGTGATAGAGTACAGCGGGTCCGACAATGTCGTGGAAAGAATTAACTCCACAGACCGCATCGAACAAGAACTTTTGCTTCAGGTAAAAACTTGGCCATGAGCCCACCACCCTTTCCTTCCACTTGGAATCACCAGACCTGCAAACATCGTCTCCATTTTGTCCACTTGTCCCAGGTGTTGTCGGTGGGAAAGTTATACAACCCTGATGTGCGCTATTCGTTCAATATTCCAATTGAAGACAAACCCCAGCAGTTTTACTGGAACAGTCACGGGCCCTGGCAAGCCTGCAGCAAACCCTGCCAAGGTATCTACTTTTCGGTTGTGTTTTGGGGATTTGAGCTGTTTTTTGTTTCTTTTTATTTATTGTTTGTTTTTTTGGAGGCAGCCAAACACATGTGATCTATAAAACTCTATCTGCACGCATTCTCAAATCTCCTTTCCCTGCATCTTTCTGGTTATTTTTAGCTGGCAAGTTGAGCTTTTTAAGGGTTTCGGGATTTGTTGGCTTTCCTCTTTTTAAGCGATTCATATACATTGTGAAGCCAAGAAAGTCAGTTCTGCCACTTTGATTTTCCAGAGACATGGAGTTAGTAGTCATATTACGTGTCATTCATCTTGTTTCCTGTTGCCTAAATTGGGGGTTAGCAGACTACAGCCAGTGGGCCAAATCCAGCCTGCTACCTGCTTTTATAAATAAAGTTTTATTGGAATGCAGCCACACCTATGGGTACATATTGTTTATGAATGGTTGCTTTTGTCCTATCATGGCAGAGTGGAGTAGTTGTCACAGAGGTCATAAGGCCCACAAAACCAAAAATATTAACTAATTAGCCCAGTACAGAAAATGTTTGTCAGTCCCTGGGCTAAGTAGTTTATAGAATGGGTGCTTTTCTCTGATTGTTTTCTTCCTTGCCTAGGGGAGCGGAAGCGCAAACCCGTTTGCACCCGGGAATCTGATCAGCTTACGGTTTCTGATCAAAGATGTGACCGGCTGCCCCAGCCAGGACCCATTACTGAACCTTGCGGCACAGACTGTGACCTGAGGTGAGGCTGGTGTTTGCTTATGGTCTTTACTATGAGCAGTGAGGGTCTTGTAGGGGAAGGAACGGAAGGAAGAGACAGTGGTGTTTAGTTCCTCTTCCCTTCCTTGTGTTTCTGTGAAATAAGCTTCAGCCAATTTTCCATCCCTCTGAAACCAATTATCCAAGACATATGCCTGCGGATTTCCTGTCCTTCTCCTAAGAATTAAAAATAGCTAATAGAGTATGGCACTTGCCAAAAGAAGTTCTCATTTGACTTTCACAACTCAGTGCATAGGTATTGTTATGATCGAATCACATCTTACGTAAAAGTTTGGTATGAATGTCAACAGAAAAGGGGGAAATGTCATTTCTCAGAGCACCCGTATGATGTTCTCTATACACCCAGAGTGTGTATCACCCAGTAGAAAAAATCGTATGCATATGAAAGTTGCAAGGCACTAACAAGAACGTCATGGAAGCAACTAGAAGGAACTATAGCTAGAAGATATCTAGATATTGAAAATACTCTGTATTGTATTTAAGAAAATAGGAAACCTGAGGCAAGAAATAGTGAATGGGTACAGAATTCTAAAGCTTTCTCATTGACCCGCTAGGTTGACTGTGTCAGGTTTGGAATATTAAAATAGCCTGTGTAATCTGCATGTCAGTTAAATGCAGGTAACAGAAGTTGATGCTTTAATTCTCCTTTTACAGAACAGAAATTATCAGTGTGGAGTGGTGTGGGAAATTGTTAGGATCTTACCATTTGGAAGTGGCAAAGTGAATATCTAAGCATTTTGCAGCTTCTTTGCCATGGTGCCAAATCTGATCAAATGATATTGGCGGCCTATAGTGCTGGAGTGAAGATTGTAAGGCCCTCTTGAGGCTCTGAGAGAAAAGAGGAGTGCTGTGATCAATTAGTAATGTCTGTCACTAGAGTAGGTGGGGGGTGCCACAGCGTGAGTGCCACATCTTTGCCAGGCCTGACCTGGTGGCTTTGACTTCAAAATCCAGACTCTCTCCACCCCCACTATACTTATGCCTACCCAGCAACAGTTACCTGCTTGTTCAGTGAGCAGTGAGCTTGTTGCAAAGCATTGACAAGCCATTATAGAAAGAGAAAACCCAAGACATTAAAAGGCAGACATTGGCACTCTGCGATATTAATTCTTGTTATAGGTAATGTACTTATAAACCCATTGCTTCAGCCAGTTGAGTTGATTTAGTTGAATTAGAGTTAAGATCTTTTCAGAAAAATAATTAGTTAGCTATTTGCTGAACTGAATCACCAGTTTTTCCCATAGGGGAAAAACTATGAATTAGTAAGTAGATTCCCTGAGGTAGAGCTTCAATAAATTGAGAAAGGTGACATTTTCAGATTAGTCCTATATCAAATTATCACTGAAAATAATGATGTTCTATAATTAATAATTAATTAATATTAATAGTATATGTAGTATATAAGAATATTCTATGTAGCATAATATTATATGTAGCATATAAGAATATTAATTAGATCCTAATAGGAAAATATATAACTGTTAAAATAGTTTTTAGTAAATGGTTGATGATTATTATGTTCAGAGTAGTTACCACCCCAAATAATATTAATATCAATTGCTATTATGAATTACTATTAATTAATAATATTAACATTATTAGTATTAATAATTAATTAATATAATTAAGAATATTAGTGTTGATTACTGATTAATAATACTAATAATTATTAATAGTAATTTATATTAATATTATTTGGGGTGGTAACTACTCTGAACATAATCGTCAACCATTTACTAAGATATATTTTCCTATTAATAGAATATAATTAATATTCTTATGTGCTACATACAATCATATCCTATTAAAATAATTAAGGCTCTATTACTATCCTATTAAATTAATATAGGGCCGACATTAATATATGTCCTATGCAATTAATATTTTATTAATTCCCCCAAACAACATAATGACCTAAGAATTACAGTTAGCCTCCACTTTACAAATAAGGAAACGGGCTGAGAGAAGTTAAACAAAGTGCCTGAGGTCATACAACTATTAGTTGAAGTGGCAGGAGTCAAACGTGGTCTTTCACAACCTGGATTCTATACTCTTAAACCCTAGGAGAAAGCCATGTTAATTCAGTCACAATGATAAGGGTTACTCATTGATCTCGTTCTGTGAAGCTTTTCTACCTTTGCGCATAGAAACGGCTCCCAGGACTTCTGTGCCTCATCCCTGTCCCTTGACTGACTTGGATAAGTAAGGCACCAGCTGTCACTTCTCCACGAGCAGAATCACACTGGGACTGGTAGAGTCTCAGATGATGACAGCCCATGCTGTGGGACTCCTGCCCACAGCGCTGTAAGCACGCTCTTCTGTGGCAAGGAAGGCAAGTTTATACAAAGCATTTCAAGTCCTAGAATGTGACCTTAAGTAAATAAATTCTTTAAGAACCCTGCTGAAAGCCTACCTAAGGACCAACGCGAGGGTGGAGATGTTTGAGCAATTACTTCCAGAAATGAATATTCTTAACTTCAAATAGATTTAAAGCAAGCCACGATTTAGTTTGTGGTGTTGCTAGCGAATCACTGTTCTCCAGAGTTTCTCCTGCATTGGAAGCTTTCAGATGTAAAACAAAAATTAAAGCAAACTTTACAAAGTGAATGCGATTACAGGTAGCCTCAAGTCCATGAGACTTTTATGTAGAATGATACCAAAGATCTCAACTGGGTTTCTCCTCAAACTTTGTGTAATTGGCTTCTGCGGAGCTACATGATGCTTAGAACTTGGCTGCAGAATAAAATACCAAGGGTGGTAGTTATAATGATAACAGCTACTCTTCTTGAAGGCCTGGCTTGTGTATTAAATGCTATTCATGTTGTAGCTTATTTATCGTTTCGAGTAGTCCTGTAAATTGGACCCAGTTTCCCCCCATTTTGCAGATGAAGAAACTGAAGCTTGGTGAGGTTGAGTCACCTGTCTGGGTGTTGGAAACACCTGGGTGTTGGAGCTCACGTTCACACCCAGGTATAACTTCATAATACCCAGGTCAAACCAGAGCTTAAAGTCTCTTCATTTCATAAAGTAGGTGTGTCAAAGGTGCTATTGTAAATTCCCCATTTGGAGTAAGCCACCTTGTTTTAATACTTTAAAAAAAAAAAGTACTTAATTCTACAGAAGTAGAGGAGGAGGCATAGCAGCTCTGGGAACAGGCTTGGGTGATAATAGGACCTCTGGCTGATCAAAGAAAAGAAAGTGAAGGAACTGCAGTCCTGCCTACCCTTGCCACTATACAGGTGCATTCTCGCATCTGAAATTAAATAGATCGTGCTTCCTTGTCAGCACTCAGACTCATTCCTTCCTGAATGTTATAGACTGTCGGGAAAATAAAGTTGTTCGCTGAAAAATGTACAAAAATATATACCAAGCCCCAGCAAAGGTGTTTTGTCTTTCTTCTCTCTGTGAACCTGTCATTTCATCGTGGTTCATACTAATTATTGCTGAATGTTTGTGGAAAACATTGAAAGACTGGGGAGAGGACTGTTACTGATGGATCAAACTCTAAATAGTTTTTCCCGAAGCATGTTTGTGGAACACGAGTTCCACGAGATGATTTGTGGAGAACCAGTATGCGTGAGGAGCCTTACCAACTGTCTCCTCCCGTGTGGAAATGCATCATGTCAGTTAACACTTGGAAGGCCCTGAGAAAGCCCTGAAATACAGAAACCTGCTTAAATCAGTAGTTCCCAAATTGATTCCTAGTTTTATTTACTTCACAGCCGCCGGCACACCCACGGAGGCATATACATTTTTTGGTTTCCCCTTATAATAAACACTTTGCCTCTCTGAAATATAGTCATAAAATGATTTGTCACATGAAATGACCCAAATGAATTCAAAACACTCAAGCTGAGACCACCTTCCAGGGAGAGAATATGAAGCGGATGACCGCATTTTGAAAAGAACTTTCCTAAGGCCATGCTGTAACATTTCCGCAGTCTCTTCCAGCTTCTCTGTTCAAATTCCAGGGATTGTGTGAATATCAGTGAGACTTACTACACTTGACCTACGGGTGTATTGTTTTTTGTGGGGGGCTGGGGGGTAGGGGCAGGACTCCTACCTCCCTTACCCGGGATAAGCTTTCTACGAGAAAATGGTGATGAAGGCAGAGAGAAGGTAGCCAAGAATCAAAGAGCAGATGAAAGTTCCAGATGCCTCTGTTGAATTGGACCACATTTTTGCCTCACTTCCTCAGGGAAGTGAGAGTTTGCCCAGATTAAACTTTGACAGGATGAGATAAAGCTTTGTTTTACAATCCCTCATTTAACATGTTCCGGTGAGAACAAAATCCCAAAATACTGTGTCACTCTAACGGAAAATCTCAGTAGCCCACTTTATATGCCAAACGTAAAAGTTGGTCAACTCTGACCTACTTTTAAGCATTTGTGAGAAACTCCAAGATAAGCGTGTGGCCAGTGCTCATTGTTTTCCAGCCCTGCCCCTGGACAGGTGTGGATGGAAGAATTCTTCAGGCTCCCTGTATTGGGCAAACCACCCAATTTTTCTGAGGAGACAATTAACAAGAGTTCATTCAAATGAAGAATGTAAAGAAATTATCCTTTTTTGATTACTAAATTGAACCAACAACCTACCTTTTAAGCTTATTTATTTATGCTCTTCTATTCAGTTTAGGATTTTTTTTTTTTTAATTTAAGCACTGACTGTGTTTGGGGGGCATTTAAGAATAACTCAATTCCTCAGCACACACAGAGTACATCTTGCGTCCCAAGAAAGGCTCATTAGAGGTATTAGGGGTACAAAGATGATAAAGATTTGTCGATTCAATTCTAAATTTAAAAGTATATAATCATGGGGCCAGGAGGGATGAATAGATGAAGAACAGAATTTTTAGGTTTTTTGTGAAAATATTCTATAATATGATAGTGATGGATACATGTGATTTTACATTTGCCTAAACCTATGGAACATGTAACACCAAGACTAAGCACTCGTGTAAACTATGGATTTGGGGTGGTGCTGATATGTCAGTGTAATTGATTATAACACATGCACCCTCTGTGGGTAGAATGTTGATACTGGGGAGGGTATGCATGTGTGGGGGCTGGTGCATATGGGAAACCTCTGTACCTCCCTCTCTGTTTTGCCGTGGACCTTAAAGCTGCTCTAAAAAAGTAAGTCTTTTAAAAAAATTGTATAATTAAACTATGTAGACTATGGTCCATGTCTAAAAGGAGCTTAGTCTTTATTCACAGTAACGTATACAGAGTTCAGCACACTTGAAATTCACAGTTACCCTCCAACTATCCGTGCCTTTATTAAGTCACAGGATATTCACTAAACACTTTTCAGCCTGGCCCCTATGAAGGAGGCTTTCTCGGGAGAGTTTCCAACAGTGGTTGTCTATTAGAAGCAGCCTTCTTGAGAAATGAAATGCTGAGTTGCATGAGCCTTTTAAATACAAAATTGCTTTTTTTTGCTCTGCTGAATTCCAATGTTTTCCTCTTTTTGGTTGCTTGAACTTCAGATTGACTGAAGGGAGAATCTTCACAAAGATGGCACCTCTGACTTCCACTCTGACTTCCATGTACATTGGCAGCCATGAAAAATACATGGATATGTTGGTTTAAAATTGGATTTCAGTAGCTGACTGTGGCTTTGGGTTTCGCGGTATTTGAGTTAAGGAAGAAAAAAGAACTCAATTTTTCCGCCGGCTGACTATAAATGGGACATACATATTTAACAGAAATGTTGGTTTCTCCCCATTATTTATGCATAGGTGGCACATTGCCAGCAGGAGTGAATGTAGCGCCCAGTGTGGCTTGGGTTACCGCACACTAGACATCTACTGTGCCAAATATAGCAGGCTAGATGGGAAGACCGAGAAGGTTGACGACAGTTTTTGCAACAGTCACCCCAAACCAAGCAACCGGGAAAAGTGCTCAGGAGAATGTAACACGGGTGGCTGGCGCTATTCTGCCTGGACTGAAGTAAGTCGGTTCTCACTCGATGAGCGTCTTCTTGGATGCTAAGTCTGAGTAGTTAATGATGGCTGATCAACTAATGGATTAGTGAGGGCTGCATTGAGAAACCCCCATTTAGACTTTCTATCTACATTGATTTATAATGCCTGACCTCATTCTGCAGAAAAGAGTACCATGATCAATTTGTAATGTTTGATTATATGACATTGACCATGGCACGTGGAAAACCGGGGGCAGTGGAACAACTCATCCAATCCCCTTTTCCATACCCCGCAAACCGTTTCCAAATTTCTTTCCCTGTGTCCGTTTACTAATACTGAGTTCAGTATGAACTTGGTAAATAAATTGATAACATGAACAGATGCTCCCCAAATCACCACTAGAATTGGGATGGGTGGGTGGGTGTTTCTTAAGGGCCGGAGGAGACACACGGCAAAGCCAGGATCTTGACCATGCTGGATAGGAAACTTAGCAGTGGTTTCATTTCGCTCATTTTCCTTTCAGTGCTCCAAAAGCTGTGATGGTGGCAGCCAGAGAAGAAGGGCGATTTGCGTCAACACCCGCAATGATGTACTGGACGATCGCAAATGCGCACATCAAGAGAAAGTCACCATTCAGAGATGCAATGAGTTCTCTTGTCCACAGTGGAAGTCAGCAGACTGGTCAGAGGTAAGATAAGAGGACTCTTATTTACTCAGGTCATCTGTGGTACCTTGAGTCTCTGCGGCTCAGTGCAACCTAAACCTGCTGCACCTTTCTGCCCCCTACCCCGGAGGAAGCAACTGTGGTTCCCCATCTGCCCCATGGCTGCTGTACAGGATGTGACTGGTCCACTGGTGACCTCAGAGGCATGGTGGGTTTGGCCGGATCACCCACTGTGATAGCTTCTGTTGGTGATTGTGAAGTTCCTGCGTCTTACCTTTCCTCCTCTTTGAGCCCCTGCTAAATCATTGTAAAAGAAAACAAGGGCTTTGTTCATCCGAAATCTGTGCTGGCTTAGAACTGAAGTTAAAAAGAAAAAGAAACAAAAGAGGTTTTCTACGTTCTCGTCTGTGAAATAAGATCATTCGACCCCAGTAAGTAACCTATTGGACTCACCCATCCAGTTGCTAGTGGAAAACTTAGAAAAGAAAGGACTAGTTGAGGGTTCCAGACTTTTGCCTGTCTCATCCCTTACCTGATGAAGCAAAAGGCAAAGCCTCATTGCTTAGCACAGGTGGCCCCAGGACAGCAAGAGAAAGAAGGAAGAGCCTTTTTCTTGCTTTTATGGTGCGGTATTAACACTCACTATTAACCCAGACCAGTGAGAGTCTCACCAGGCAGGTGACTGCCTCCGTCTTCCTTTATGGGAGCAAGGGGAAAGGAGAGCAGAAGTTCCCTTACTTGGGGCCAAGTCAGGAATGTGGGGAAAGAGGTTTCCCTGAACAACTTCTGTGCCCATTTTCTTATCTCAACCATGTGAGCACGGTATTAACTGTTTCCTTTCAACAGCAAATCAAATACGAACCTTAAAAGGATATCATAGATGCCCCTGAAATGGCTGAGAGTGAGCGCATATGATTAACAGTGTCTGATCCCTGCACAAGTTAACAACAAACCCACTGTTTTTGTTCTGTTAACAAGCTGCCTTAGCTTAAACTCCAGTGTTTGGTTTTAAAAAGATGAAAGAAGGTAGTGGGTTAAAGTTTTACTTAGATAGCTAATGATAGCTAAAGGACCACTTCAAATCGAGTAACCAACCTTTGAAAGAATACTTGGTAAAATGGAGGTAGGGGGATGCTAACTATATATTCAGGATGATGCAACATTCCTTAGCTTAAAAAACTGGGAAGAAAACAGCAAAATGTTAATAATGATTATCCCTGGGTAGGGAGATTTTTTTTTTAATCATTATAGTTTTCTCTCTTCTGTTTTTCTGTATTTTTCAAATGTTCTACAATGAGCATTTGATAAGGATGATATTTAACATTTATTAAATGAACATATGGTAAGCACTTTATTTGGATTTTTTCGGTTAGTTTTCACAATTCTTTGCATTGGACACTACTGTTATCCCCATTGTGCAAATGAGAAAACTGAGGTACGGAGACATCACGTGCATTGGTACCTATAGCTGTTTGTGTGGGAATGAAAACCCAGGCTGAGCCCCGCACCTAACTCCTGTGCTAGGAAACCATGAATGTTGTTTTTCAGTACAGATGGTCCCCGACTTACAATGGTTCAACTTCGCAATTTTTTTTTAACTTTACAATGGTGTGAAAGCAATACACATTTCGTCAAAATTGTTCTTTGAATTTTGAATGTGGATCTCTCCCCGGGCTGGCTGTCTGTGGTCCATACTCTCTGGTGAAACTGGGCAGCCATGCAATCAAAACCATATGAGGGTCAACAGTGGATGTATCCACAACCATTCTGTCCCTGCACAACAGCTTTATTTTTCACTTTCAGGACAGTATTCAGCAAATTACATGAGATAGCCAACACGTTATTATAAAAGGGGCTTTGTGTTAGACGATTTTGCGGAACCGTAGGCTCATGTAAGTGTTCTGAGTACGTTTTAAGGCAGGCTGGGCTACGCTATGATGTTCCGTAGGTTGGGTGTATTAAGTGCATTTTCAACTTAGGATATTTTCAACTTACGATGGGTTTACCTGGATGTAAGCCCATCGTAGGTCGGGGAAGTTCTGTATCTCGTGGCGTAGTGCTGTGCCGAGTTCATTCTGTGCTTGATACCGTCCAGAGCCTTTATCAATACAGAAGGAGTGAATGAATGAGTGAATGAATGAACGCGTGAACGAGAGAAAAATGAGCCGTGCCGTATTTACAAATTGCTGTGGGAGAAAGCGCATCTGTTCCTCCTGATTACCCGTGAATAATCCCTGGGAACCACAACACATTGTTCAGAAACACCCCCGATTGTCTGTGCTTTTTATTACAGTGCCTGGTCACCTGCGGAAAAGGACATAAGCACCGCCAGGTCTGGTGTCAGTTTGGGGAAGATCGATTAAACGATAGAAGCTGTGACCCTGAGACCAAGCCAGCCTCCATACTGACTTGTCAGCAGCCAGAATGTGCGTCCTGGCAGGCGGGTCCCTGGGGACAGGTATTTTGAACGATAAAAGTTCTTAACTACATTCTTTCCTTCTTATCTGGAGAGGGCTTGCAGAGGGGCATTCCGGTGGTGGGGATTTAACTGCTGTGTCTCGTGACTTGCACTGGACCTCCATGGCGCCACATCGAGCGCAAGACGCACTGCAGCCATTCTGCCCCAGGTCTGGGGATTGCTGCTCTCCCCGCTGGAGCTGGTTATTCCCTTTGTAGATACGCGTGCAAGTCTTCGTGCACAGATTCCCACCAGATCTCCTGTCTGGCGGATGTTAATCTTTTTTTTTTTTTTTAATGTTTATTTATTTACTTTTGAGAGAGAGAGAGCACGTGTCAGCAGCGTAGGGGCAGAGAGAGAGAGAGGGAAAGAGAGAATCTCAAGCAGGCTCCGTGCTGTCGGCACGGAGCCCGATGCGGGGCTGGAACCCACGAACTGTGAGGTCATGACCTGAGCCGAAACCAAGAGCTGGGTGGGTGACTGAGCCACCCAGGTGCCCCCTGATGTTACCGTCCGGCATGCGACTGTGGGTTGCTACGGAATGGGGTCCAGTGCCTTTGGCAGGGGGTTCTGGACCGGGATTTGGAAGGGATGTTTTGGCTCCCGTGTCACGGTTCCAAAGCTCACCTCTCATAAACCAGTCAGACACTTCATACAGAATGAGCGTGATCAAAAGTTGCAGAATCATCTCGCTGTGAAAGAATCTTTCCCATCCCCTAGTGTGTCGGTTCCACAGTCTGAACCTGAGCTATTCTTAAAGGAGAGAGTGGAAGTCTCCCTTGGGCTCACATCTGAGAAGCCACTGCTCTTGAAATGAAGTCCTTCCCAATATAGAAGCAAAAGCATTCTGGGTACTATTTAAGTAGCACTCCAAGTTCCCGAGAGAAGCGAAACAGCTGTCTGCTGTCACTTATGCAATCTCCTGAAGAATAACTCTCCCTCCCCGCCCCCCTGCCCAGCCGCAACCAGTCTTCTCGTTTATGTCTTCATTTCCAAGATGCATGCAATAAATGAGAGCAGCTTTATGACTACCCCCTTACAATTTTTATGAACCTGATGTTCTTCTGAACCCTCCTGTGGTACAGCATCGCCAGTCGGAATGGCTGATCATATCTGATTACACTAACAAGGAGAGTCTCTTACACTCCTAAATCCAGCCTCCTTTTTGTCCACATCTGCGTAGCTCTTAGGGAACGAGAGAAAGAGAGAGGGAGAAAGAGAAGCCAGCTCAGAGTCACTGAGAAGATTTGAGTATAACATCTTTTACAACTGATCGGTGTCTTTTTTATCCATGTCTACACCAAACCATCAGCGCACCAAGCCACGTTTCTGTGCTTCTTTCTTTTCTGTGGCTACTTAATTTTCCTTTATGCAGATGAACCGTATTTGTGTATCCATTCACACCAAGCTGGACATTTGGGTTGTTTGTACCTTTTGGCTATTAGGAATAGTGCTGAGATGAATATTCACGTACGAGTATTTGTTTTAGTACCTGATTTCGGTTCTTTTGGGTGTATCCCAGGAGTGGTATTGCTGGATCGTATGGGAAGCCTGTTTTGCTCTCTTTAACTGCCAGTTTTGCACAAACCCGTACCGTATTACATTCCTACCAGTAATACACAAGGGTGCCATTTTCTGTATTCCATCCCTTTTTAATTATGCTTATTATATTCCCCCTTTTACATTATGGCTCTTGGTGGGAGTAAAGTAGCATCTCGTTATAATTTTGATTTGGCATTTCCCTAATAACAAATGATATTGAGAGTCTTTTCGTGGGCTTTTTGGACATTTGTGTATCTTCTTTGGAGAAGTGTCTATTCACGTCCTTTGCCCATTTTTTAAAAGTTTGTAATTATGGTTAAAAAAACCACATAACAGGGGCGCCTGGGTGGCTCAGTCGGTTAAGTGTCCGACTTCGGCTCAGGTCACGATCTCGCGGTCCGTGAGTTCAAGCCCCGCGTCGGGCTCTGTGCTGACTGCTCAGAGCCTGGAGCTTGTTTCAGATTCTGTGTCTCCCTCTCTCTCTGACCCTCCCCCCGTTCATGCTCTGTCTCTCTCTGTCTCAAAAATAAACGTTAAAAAAAAATTTTAAAAAACCCACATAACATCAAATTTACCATCTTAACCATTTTTAAATGTACAGTTTAATCGTTCTTCTTTTCCCATTTTTTAATGAGGTTGGCTTTTTGTTGTTGAATTGTAGTTGCTCCTTATAGTGTAGATTTTAACCCTTCATCAGACATATGATTTACAAATAATTTCCCCAATCCCATGGTGGTTGCCTTTCCACTCCGCTGGTGGTGCCCAGTGGTACAGAAATTTTTAACTGTGATAAAATACAACTTGTCTTGTTTTTTCTTTTGTTCCCTGTGCTTGTGGTAGAATATCCAAGAAATCATTATCCAAGAAAGTTCCGTGTCGTGGAGCTTTTCTATTACCTTTTATTCTAAGAGTTTTATAGTTTTACCTCTTAGGTTTAGGTCTTTGATCTATTTAGGGTTGATTTTTATAAATAGCATGAGGTAGGAGTCCAGCTTTATGCTTTTTCATATAGACAGCCAGTTGCCCTCAAAGTATTTGTTAAAGAGACTATTCTTTCCCCCTACTGAAGGGTCTTGGCATCTTGGTTAAAAATCACTTGGCCATAGATGTCCAGGTTTATCTCTGGACTCAATTCTATTCCATGAGTGTATATAACTATCCTTATGTTAGTACCACACTGTTTTGGTCACTGTAGCTTTGTAGTGAGTGTTGAAATAGGGGTATATTGAGCCACAGGCAAGGGGTTGAACCCCTACACATAGAATTTCAATGGGAGATGGAAAGAATTCCAACCATCAAAGTGATAATCGTTGAATATAATTTGTGCAGAGCAGGACTGCCCACGTTAACCTAGGTTCTTTGGGTGCTAGCCTTCTGCTCCACTATGATGGAACTACTTTTTTTCTTATAGGACGTCATGAGGAAAGTTAGGGAAAGAGAAAATTTGCTAACGTGTGCGTCCCTTTTGTTGTATTTCTTTCCCTCAGTGCAGTGTCACTTGTGGACAAGGATACCAGCTGAGGGCAGTGAAGTGCATCATTGGGACTTACATGTCAGTGGTCGATGACAATGACTGCAATGCAGCCACTAGACCAACTGATACCCAGGTGAGTCTCCTTTTTCCAGCCCAGTGATTGGCTTTGGGCAGTAGGATGCCAGAATTTCCCAGTGGTTCAGTGAGAATGGAAGTGCTCTAATGGGTAAGTGTGTAGGTAGAGTAACCAGATGATTAAGTAAATGGTCCAGATGTACCTGTTGGCTACATTTTGAATCTAATATTTGGACATACAAGTTTCATTCTTCTCTGGTTATTTGAAGTGTAGGTAGGTCTGATTCTGATTTTTCATTGGCTAGCAAATGTTGATTGTTTGGTCTTGTTTTCTTGAGCTCAGAGGGTTTTTTTTTGTTTGTTTGTTTTTGTTTTTGTTTTTTTTTTTTTAGTGGTTTTAACGTAGGGCTGAGCAAATAGTGTTATATGTTCAGGCAGCAACGTGCTAGAGCTGGCTCGTACCATCTCACAGGAGCGGATTGGTGAATGTTCAGGAATGTTGCGAGCTAGTTGCTAAATGTAGACACTAGTAAAAATTGAAAATATAAGCCTATAATTAAGTAGATGATATTTCAACAAAGCAGATAAATACTCAAAACTCACATTTTTCCATTGCTTGACTACATTTTACTATTATCTGTGCCCTTGAGGTTATTTACATTTACAGGTGTGTCCATGTGGTGGGAATATTACATAATGGTAAGCTATTGCACATCTCTTCCCAAGTCTGTGTTCATCGACATCAAGCTGGTAATTTGAAATTGGCTGTGGTGAGAGTATTTACACCACAGGAATCAGCCAATGCCATAATTGAGGGTTAATTGATTGTTTTTAGACTTAAGAAAGTGATGGAGAAAATGATACTCATATGCAATCTACATTATGTTTAAAAGAGTCTTCTGTCTTCAGCTGTTACATTGGAAATAACACATACAAATATCAAGGAAATATTCTTCCGGTATTTGGACATTATTGTCTGATTCGGCGTAGAAGTCATTCACGTCATTGGTAGATGAAGTTCTGACATAGATCTTGTTTGTTCCACTTTCTCCTTACTCTTCAACATAAACAAAATAGCAGCTCTCATTCATGTTTGAAGTGCACTCATTCAGCAGTTACAACCATATTTTGGCAACAGATTCAAGAATTCAACAAAAATCAGCGACAGGATTCTGTGAGACTCAACTGGCTACGTGGAATTTAAAAGAAAGCATTGTATATTTTATTACTATATGTAAATTGTGTACTATACAGCCTTTTTATCAGTAAACTTTGTGATAACCAAACAAACATATGTATACATATATAGGTGTATATGGGCATGTAATATGTGTGTGTATACATGTAAATGCATTTCTACAAACACACATGCACTCCTTTTTTCTCAAGAGAGCCAGCTGACCATTACTGCCACTACTTCCTCTTTATGGGCCATGATTTTAGCATCATTTATGGGAAGAGACTATGTAAAGAGAAGACTTGGGTTTATACGTCAGTTTTGCTAATTGCCGAAGACAGGATTTGAACCCTGACCGTGCCCAGAGCTCACGCTCTAAGGCCCCCTTTGGCCAATGCGCTGATTCCATTCTGAGGGCCCTCATTCTGTCTGCGTCAAAAAATACAGGAATATGGCAGTGTTGTCCATGTTGTCACTGATCGATGATAAAATACCACTTGTGACTTGTGTCCCCTTTATTATTATTATTTTTTTTTTTTACTTTATTGAAATGCTCTAAACCACCACAGGCTAAATGCCTGAGAAATGTTAGCTATTCCATCTGAATAGTCATGAACTGAGGATTTAGCAACTCCCTTAGAGATTCAGAATACTCGTTTCTCTCTACATTATTCTGTAATATTCAGTGGAGTACAGGGCGGCTCCCACAGTTGAAGCATATGGACCATTTCTTCACTGTGGGAAAAGTTTCCTGTGGTTTTCTTTGGACCACCGGCAGAAGAATAGGCAGGGTCTGGAGCCAAGTAGCGGAATTTCCCCATTCAGTTTGTAAGCTCCCTAATGTCAGGCTCGGTCCCGAGCTCACCACACTTTGCACCATGCCTGGCACATTCAGTAATTTAATGGGTATGTATTTAATCAAAGAGTATTTGCTAAATTGTGAGCAAGTACGTACTTCTGTTTTCCCATCTGTAAACCTGAAAGTATTATCTACACACAAATAACCTCAATTCATTATAGGGATTTCCTCTGAGTGACTGAAGAGTGTTATTTATATACATTCCAGGCATTGGCATATTGAATAGACCTCTTATCTAGATTTGACCATCAGAATCTCGGGAGTTCTCTTTGGGTAAACCTAGAAAGCCAGTTCATGATTAGCAAATTCTGATTAGGAAATTAATTGAAATGTGAAAACAGAATTTGGTCTTTGGAATTTTTAAAAATTAACAACTGATATATTATTTTTTATTTTGGGAGAGAGAGACAGAGAGAGAGCAAGTCGGGGAGAGGGGCAGAGGGAGAGAGAAAAAGAATTTAAGCAGGCCCCATGCTCAGCGAGGAGCCCAATGTGGGGCTCGATCCCATGACCCTGGGATCTGACCTGAACCAAAATCAAGAGTTGGACGCTCAACAGACTGAGCCACCCAGGCACCCCAACAATTGACAATTTTGAAAGGATATCCTTTTCTTTCTTAACTTACGTGCCATTTTGCAATCGCTTTTTTTCTTTCCACATGAACAGGCAAATAAATATGATATTAACAATCACCAAGTAAATCCCTGCCCTATATCAGTGCATTCATGAGGTGACTCAGATTATACCCCATTTTACAGTTGAAAAAAACTGGGGCCGAGAGATGCCATGTGATTTTCCCAGAATTCTGAGGTCTTAGAATTCTTCACTCTTATATTTTTATTCACCTGGGCCCTTAAAGTGTGCATTGACTTCAAGGTAACTTTGCCTTTCTTCCCCCTCTCCCATCTAGGACTGTGAATTACCATCTTGTCACCCTCCCCCAGCTGCCCCGGAAGGAAGAAGAAGCACGCAGAGTGCACCAAGAACCCAGTGGCGATTTGGGTCTTGGACACCAGTAAGAAATAAATGGCAGACATAGAGAGGGTGGAAGGGGAGGAAGAGGTTCCCTGACATGACTGTAGGAAGTGGGTTGCTGTCCAATGAACCATCGTGTCCAATAACATCCCTGCATTATCTTACTTCAACACCCAGTGCTCAGCCACTTGTGGAAAAGGTACTCGGATGAGATATGTCAGCTGTCGGGACGAAGACGGCTCTGTGGCTGACGAGAGCGCCTGTGTGACTCTGCCTAGACCAGTGGCAAAGGAAGAATGCTCTGTGACTCCCTGTGGGCAGTGGAAAGCTTTGGACTGGAGCCCTGTAAGCGAGTGGATTCTTGGGAATTGGGAAATGACTGGGGGAACCATAGAGGATGACTAACGACAGGTCACAAATGTCAATGGGTACTGTTTTATAATTGGACTTAGTTTATGATTTAAATTATTTTGCCTCATATGTGTGCGGCTGGTATGAATCTTGGCCGGATGTGCAAGAAATGGATGTTGTTAAAATGTGTAAGTCAACGTGCAGTTGACTGATGCCCCATCCTGTTGGGTTGACTGGAAAACCCGGTGTTGATTGGGTCACATCGGAATGTAATAGGCTTGTGGAGCACCACAAGTGCCAGGGAGAAGAGGGGGAGTCAGGAAAGAGCCTCTTACCTTGAGTCTGGGTGCCTCCTAGAACCCAGACTCTTGAAGTTCAGAGGTTCTTGGCTTCTCTGTCAAGAGTGGGAAGTGGGAATCCTCATCCAATGCTATGGGCTCGGCCTCCTGTGCACACCAGGCACCATCTGTGGGCTTGTGTAAAAGTAGAAAAACCTTCATTTTCAGGCGGCACCTGCCTTCTGCCTTGCAAAAATCCCAGCGATAGGGAAATATAAAGCTTAGGATAGGTGAGGAGAGGCCATCAGGAAAATAGAGAAGTAATGTCTTCATAAGTATCATAACATAAGTACGAAATTTGAGCAATAGATTCAAAGAGAGCCGTGTAAAAATCCAGATCTTGACACATACTGGCTGCATAACCTTGAGCAGTCTGGTTAAAGCCTTTGAACCTCAATTTCTTCTTTTTAAAAGACCCAAAAGAGTACCTATCTTACAAAGATGTTGTATTATTTGAGATTGCCTATGTTAACTGCTTAGGACAAAGTAGGTGCTCAATAAATGATAGATAATCTCACTCTGATGCCTTGAGCTTCCAGTCCATCCGTCCGTCCATCCATCCATCCATCCATCCATCCATCCATCCATCCATTAAATACACCTGTCTGTGCACCAGATGTTTGTAAAAGCTTAGTGTAGAAAAAGCAATGAACAGCAAATAAGAAAGTCTTAGCCTTCATGAAGATCATTCTGATGGAGGTTCCAGTCAGTCAACAAATAGAGAGATTTAGCAACAGACACTGACAAGTACTAGAAACAAGTCAAGCAGCATAATAGCATAGGGAAAAATGGAGTATGCTTTTAGACAGTGTGGTCAGAGAAGGCCCGATAGCACGCTGAGCAAGACTTGAATGTAGTGAGAGAGTGAGCCATGTGGGCATCCATGTTGTTCGGGAAAAGATAGCAGCTGTTAAAAGACCCTGAGTAGAGAGTGTTCTTGGCATGGTCAGGAAACATCCATAAGACCAGTTTGGCTGGAGTGCAATATGTGCTAGGAGATGGGTCAAGGAGGTCGCCAGTGGCCATATCACACAGGGCCTCCCAGGCCAAGGTACGGACTTTGGACATTTTTCAAAGTGAGTTGGGAAGTCACTGGAGGAAATGGCGTGATCTTTTATTTGTAAGTGTCATAGTTGCTGATACGTGGACCACAGACTAGGGCTGCAGGGAGGGGTTCGACGTTGTAAACAGGAGCCCAGCTGAAAAGCCATTGCGGTGCTCCTGGCAAGGGAAGGTGACAGCAGAGACGGTGGGGAATGGATGGATTGGGGTATCTGTGACGACTGAGCTGACAGGGTGTCTCAGTGAGATGGCTGCAGGGTGGGAAGACAAGGGAGCAGACACGGATGATGCCAGAGTTTGGGGTCTGGGCAACCGAGCGGGCGCTGAGCCACTCACAGAAAACGCACACTGATGGGTTTGTGCCTGCCAATGACCGACCCTTTCTCTTTCTGGGTGTTCGACGTAGTGCTCCGTGACATGTGGGCAAGGCAGGGCGACCCGGGAAGTGGTGTGTGTCAACTACAGTGACCACGTGATTGATCGGAGTGAGTGCGATCCAGACTACATCCCAGAAACCGACCAGGACTGTTCCACCTCACCATGCCCTCAGCGGACCCCAGACAGCGGTCTCGCTCAGCACCCCTTCCAAAGCGAGGATTTCCGCCCCAGAAGCGCGGGCCCCAGCCGCACCCATGTGCTTGGTGGAAACCAGTGGAGGACTGGCCCCTGGGGAGCAGTGAGTATTCCCTGAAGTCCTTCTCTACTTTGCTTTCTTCTCCTTCACCCTTGCAGCTTTGGGGGCAGACAAACTAGAAACACCTCTGAAGCCCTTTTTTCTCACAAGGGCTTGGCCTTGTACATTCCCATTTGTTTTGGGTGAACCCTAACGGGTTCATCACAGTCCCTGAAAAGTTGTCCCCCGACAGTGCCTGCAGGCCACCTAGAAGCTGCCTTAACTGGGTGGAGGTGGGGGGGGCATATCACAGCTGGACAACAGCATCAGGTGGCTTCCTAGGAGGTATCGTGAGGGCCAGGATGATTGATCCCGGAGGCGGAGGCGGCAGGCAGCTCTTACCTGTAAGGAAATCAAAAGGACAGAGGAAGTTTTCTGATAGGGAGCTCTTAATGAAAGTGGTTTTCCTTCTTGCTGTTTTCTAGACGAGAGCAGTCTCAAAGTGGCATGGTCCATGCATAGTTTGTAGTAGTAGATCATTGTCCTGGACTGAGGGGAGTCACTGGTCCAGATAATTCTCTGCTTAGGGGAGCAGTACCAGAATCTAACGGCGAGCAGCACAGGCTCCGAGTGAAGGTGCCTCTGTGTGAGCCAACGACCTACACTTTCAGATTTTGAGATATTTAGCATGCCCCCTAGTCTCAAGGAGCCTCAGTTTCCTCCTTTGTAAAACAAAGTGAACAACAATTCCAGCTCTCCTGGGTGGTTGTAAGGAACAAATGTGACGATGGAAATAAAGTGCTTTGCACGCTGCCTGCCCCAGAGTGAGAATTTTGTCAGTATTCTTAGCATTGCCCTTCACGTGATGAAGATCTTGAAAAATATTGAATTTTAGGTTTTTCACTAAATATTTTCCGCAAAGTAATTATATTGTGCAATACTGGACATGTCTAATGGGACTGCAGGAGGGCTAAGAGAGCAAGGGACCCCGCATAGGTGTGGGAAGTCGGAAGATGTCTAGTAATCACCCCAGGGTCTTCGTTCTAATTGTTTACTCTCAGTTTCCTTCGCGTACCACTAATTGTGTTTAATTATTTCTGAACTAAAACGCATTAGAAGGAAGCTGCGTGCTTCCCACTGTGTTTCAGTAAGTGAGTTTTTCTTTTCCTGTGACTACTGATGAGCCATCAGCCATTTCCACCCAGTACAAGTATTGGTTGTCCGCAGAACGTCTGCCATATTGCCCAGGACCTTCGCTATCTCATTCTCCTTGCTGGCTTACCCCTTCCAGGCTTCCTGGGCCTGGGTTAGAAGAGATTTGGGTTCAGAGAAGTTAACAGGTGATCACAGGAGGTAATCACTGAGTGTCCCGCAATTTTTCGGATTGGAAAATTTCCAAACTCATGTGCGTTCTAATGATAGCACTAGAACTCTTTAAAACAAAATTTTAAAGCTATTCTTACTTACGACTACATTTGGAGATGATGCATTCTTTTAAAATTGAATGATTCTGCCCTTGGGCAGTGTTCCAAATTAGGGAGGATTAGGTAACCTTTTTGCAGCAATGGGCAATGCCATTCTTTTCCTCATCGTGTTTTTGTTTGAGGACTTTTTTTCCCCCCTAAGTGAGGCTGAAAATGGACAATGTGATTTTTTTTGCAGCTGTAGCCTGACCTGCTTCCAGAAGGTGCATGTTTGCTTGGTGCAGCGCACAAACCATGGGATTCTTCCTGCTTTCCATGGCAGGAAAGGCAGCAAAGAATTTTCACCACTAGAGAATGGGAATCTAATGTTTTCAGTGGATTCTGGAGTAAATACCTCAATTTCTAGCACATTCCTGTATAAACCTGGACCCTGTGTGAGGTTTGCACCCCTGTTACCAATTAGGGGTCTCTGGTTGTGAACAAAAGAAACTGACTCTTTCAAGTGAAAACAAGACCAACAAACAAAACTTTTCGTTTGGCCCCGGTAGAGGCAGAGACCAGAGCACCTTCAGGGATCTAGCTCAGGGGTTGGCAAATCTTTTTGGCAAAGGACCAGATAGTAAATATCTTGTGTGAGGCGGACCATCTAGTCTTTGTCACAGCTAATCAGCTCTGTCGTTGCAGCACAAAAGCAGGTGTAGACAATACATAAATGAGTGGGCATGCCTATGTTCCAATAAAACTTTATTTATAAAAGAGGGAGCAGGTCATATTTGGCCCTCATGCTGTGTCTTGCCAGCCCCTATCTAGATGGAACAGTAATTAGAGGGTAATTTTTGTAGGGAGTTTCTGTCTTAAGAGATCCCTCTTAAGGCTCATCTACCCTGCTTAGGATCTAAATTCTCAGGCAAGTCTCACTGGCCCTGCTTGTTCCACTTGCCCACTCAATGATCAGGGAGGGGCAGAGTATCTTAACACATATTCTCCCCCCAAGATGACATCCCTTGGGGGAAGAAAGGTTCCTTAAAGGAGAATCGGGCTGCCAGATCTAAGGGGAAGTGTGCTAGGCAAGTAAGAACGACAGATGACCACCACCTCCTACCCCTGCAGAGACCATTCCTTCTCATTTTGGCCAGTGTGGATGATAGGTACAGGGTTTTTTCAAAGAAATGTTTACCTAAGAAAATATGTCATCTTAAAAGGACAGGAAGATTGTTACCAAAAGAAGTCCAGAGTGAAATGCTGCAACATGGAAGAGAACTAAGAATCCCTGTTAATACAAATAAACATTTTTTAAATGGCCATATTGAACCTGGAGAAAAATTATGTAGAGCCCTTTACTTGTCTCTGGGATTATAAAGCCCCAGACAGGCCCTGGGTTCAGATGGTTCAAGACTGTGCTATGTAGTTCCTTGGCCCCAGCTGAGCACTGTCTCCATCTCTTTGGTCAGATTTTCAGTAGGAAACATCTTATTGGTCACTGGACAGCCACTGGAGTGGTTGGCCATAGGTCAGGTGACCAGCCTTGCTCCATTCAAGCATATTGGAGGCAGGGTAGCATGTGGTTTATAGAGCTGTTGTTTCCAGTAACTTTAATTGAACCAGGCTGAATATCCTGTGACTGGTGCTATGTGAGCTAACAGGGACACAAGTTATGACCCTGAACCCTCTCAAGGAGCTTACCACACTTCACTGAGGCAATAATGTTCACAGGTGACAAAAGAATGAGACAAGATTGTATTTTCAAGGGAAGAACTCAGGGGCCAAAATATATATTACAAATGCACTTACAATATGGAAGTTCCTTCCTCACATTATATATTTTGGTTCCCAAACAAAGCCAATTAAAATAATGATTTTGTGTTTCCTGTTACGTCCTAAGCTGTTTAAAAATAGAAAACAGGGGTGGTTAGGTGGCTGAGTCAGTTGAGTGTCCAACTCTTGATTTAGGCTTAGGTCATGATCTCACAGTTTCATGAGTTTGAGCCCCACGTTAGGCTCTGTGCTGACAGGATAGAGCCTGCCTGGGATTCTTCCTCTCTCTCTGCCCTTCCTCTGCTCGCTTGCTCTCTCTCACAATAAATAAAATAAACATTAAAAAAAATTAGAAATAGAAAACAAGTATTTTCAAGTTTAGAGTCATTATACCAGAATCCTCCGAGAATAGAAATGGCATTTTAGTAAATCAAAAATTGCCTAAATTTTTTTTAACGTTTATTTATTTTTGAGACACAGACAGAGCATGAACAGGGGAGTGTCAGAGAAAGAGGGAGACACAGAATCCGAAGCAGGCTCCAGGCTCTGAGCTGTCAGCACAGAGCCCGACGCCGGGCTCGAACTCACGAACTTGTGAGATCATGACCTGAGCCGAAGTTGGAGGCTCAACCGACTGAGCCACCCAGGCACCCCAAAAATTGCCTAATTATTTTCTCAGGCAGAAATCATAAATCTGTTTTCCTGCTCCACATCTTAAAATTATACCCGATGTATTTTATTTTATTTTATTTTTATTTTATTTTTATTTATTTTTTTTATATATGAAATTTATTGACAAATTGGTTTCCATACAACACCCAGTGCTCATCCCAAAAGGTGCCCTCCTCAATACCCATCACCCACCCTCTCCTCCCTCCCACCCCCCATCAACCCTCAGTTTGTTCTCAGTTTTTAACAGTCTCTTATGCTTTGGCTCTCTCCCACTCTAACCTCTTTTTTTTTTTTTTCCTTCCCCTCCCCCATGGGTTCCTGTTAAGTTTCTCAGGATCCACATAAGAGTGAAACCATATGGTATCTGTCTTTCTCTGTATGGCTTATTTCACTTAGCATCACACTCTCCAGTTCCATCCACGTTGCTACAAAAGGCCATATTTCATTTTTTCTCATTGCCACGTAGTATTCCATTGTGTATATAAACCACAATTTCTTTATCCATTCATCAGTTGATGGACATTTAGGCTCTTTCCATAATTTGGCTATTGTTGAGAGTGCTGCTATGAACATTGGGGTACAAGTGGCCCTATGCATCAGTACTCCTGTATCCCTTGGATAAATTCCTAGCAGTGCTATTGCTGGGTCATAGGGCTAGTATCCAATACCCGATGTATTTTAAAGTCACCCGTAATTTGTCTGAGATGGGCAGAGAAATTGAAATTCGGTCCAACCATAAGCCAAAAAATATATTCAGAGCTTTATTTGGAACAAGCTGACCAGCAAGATGCATTGTTTGCAAGTATTTTGAAATAACCCTAGTTTGAGCTAGGATTCGACAGAAAGCACAGATCAGCCATCAGAACCCAGAACAAATGGGGCACTGGGATAGCTCCACTGGTGAAGCATCTGACTTCGGCTCAGACCAGGATCTCACCATTTGTGAGTCCAAGCCTCTCTTTGCCTCCAGCTCAGAGCCTAGAACCTGCTTTGGATTCTGTGTTTCTGTCTCTCTCTGCCCTTACCCTGCTTGCTCGCTCTCTCTCTCTCTCTCTCTCTCTCAAAAATAAATAAAAATTAAAAAAAATTTTTAAAAAGAACCCAGCAGTAACAAAAAAAAATTGTCCAGTGCAGTTGGAAGCTTAATAATTCATTGGAATTGCATTGCTTTGAGGACAAGTTGTTATTTTATAGGCAAACTGATTTTACAACTTAGGGGTCACAGTGAAGGATACTAGCAAACACATCAGTTTTCAAAAGATAAGGACATTATGGAAAGAACAAAACCACTCAAGATGTAGATAAATAAGAGAACTCTGAGAAGCTTGTGTGGGAAATTAGCTGAACTGCAAACATAATTCTGCGACAACCAAGAGAGGGAGCGTTAGAAAGTGCCCCTGAAGAGAGGCTTGTCAATGTGGAATCCAATTAAGGTCCTTGGGGAAGTAAAAAATAAATTAAAAAGCAAATCTTGCTGCCATCAGCCGCTAAAGTCAAGGCTATTCTGAAGAGAGAGACGGGAACATTCCCTGCAAGGAAATGATGTCTTAGTGACGTTCCGCTACGCTTTGGGTAACCGAATGAATTAATACGGAAGTTCAC
Source organism: Felis catus (assembly GCF_018350175.1). NCBI lineage: Eukaryota > Metazoa > Chordata > Mammalia > Carnivora > Felidae > Felis > Felis catus. Next base: position 32,095,906 of record NC_058369.1, on the reverse strand, counting down.
TTTCAACAGTGGTGTCTCCTTAAGCATGTACTTTGACCTCTGTGTTGAAGTCAAATGTTGGTTCTAAACGAGCATTTGGATTTTGAAAAGAAAAGAGTTTCTCAATAGGCTATGGTATCTGTTAACACCTCTGTGCTTCTCAGAGCTGCAGAGAGGTTAAAAGAAGACAGTAAATGGAATTGCTTTGGAAGACATTATCACACATGGGGCATCTTTTGAACACTTCGTGAGTGCCGAAAGTGTGCAAGGGAGAGGCCCTTTTTCTGCCCTCCAGGTTTTTATAAGGCATGCCCATTAAACAACCCCACAGAGTGGAAGTTCTCATAACGGCTTTTTGACCACGGTGGGAAACTTGAGAACGGATTCTGTCACATTTGTCTCTGACTTTCCAACCAGCTGCTTTTTGGGTCACTGAGATGTCGATCGAGGCAGGGATTAACCTGTTGACTGATGTCTGATGTGTTCAGTGTTCCAGTACCTGTGCTGGTGGGTCCCAGCGACGTGTTGTGGTATGTCAGGACGAAAATGGATACACTGCAAATGACTGCGTGGAGAGGATAAAACCCGATGAGCAAAGAGCCTGTGAATCTGGCCCTTGTCCTCAATGGGCTTATGGCAACTGGGGAGAGGTGAGAGTGAGCCATCCTTTTGTACCTCCTTTGGAAAGAACACAGAGTAATTTTGCTGACCAAACTGTGCTGTTGTTCGTGATCTGTTTTAAGGGAGAAGAATGAATTCTGGTGAGAGCTTCTTGATTTGGGATTAACCACGAGACCTGTCTTAATTCCAGACCATCTTAAAAGTACAGTCATTACCAATGAGAAACAGCTTAATCACATAGGAGAGGAAAATTAGGAAAGAATACAGATAAATGCTAGGCTAGATTGTTTGTTAACCTCTGCTGATTAAAAATTGGACACTTTTAAGGTAATTGGACATATGTGTTAAATTGGTCCATGAAAACGTTACCATCCTTTTCATAGTTTGGGGCTGTTTATAATTTACGCTTGTTCCCATGGCATGATCATTCTGGTGTTCCAAATCCTTGATGAAACCAGAATGAATAGGTGCTGTTATTCCTACCGGAGGTGATGCGTTCTAATGGTGGACGGGAATAATTAGCTCTATGATCTCAAGTAATAAAATTCTTCAGCTGTTACCTTTTAAGAGTAATGACCAATGAGGGGCAATAGACTATTTGCACCAGACAAAACTGGATTCCATTCCCGGTGCTGACCCTTCCAAGCTTTGTCGCCTGGGAAAATTATATAACTTTACCAAATGTCTGTAGCCTTGTCTGTAAGTGGAATAATCATGGCACCAACTCATGACCTATTGCATGAGATAGTGCACGACCAATACCTAGCATATATAGTCTCCAAAGTTCGCTGCTATTACAATCATCATCATTATCCTCACTACGACTACCCTTTATCATTAGGATGACTACTAGTATCAAATAGGGTTTTGAGCCACTCTTTTGTGGAGGGCTTACATGCTTATTGTTTTGTGTTTGATTGACCAAGAATGCATCCCTCTACTCGTGAATCCTCGGAGAGAGCGCATACTTAAAGCTTGTGGAATTGCTCTGTCTTGACTGTCAACTTTATAAAATAAAACGTGAAGGTTAACGTCTTGCAGACCCCAGTGCCAAGAGGGGGAGAAAGACAAGTGAGAGGGATGGGCGTGTTAGTCCACGCTCCTGGCGAACCCAAATCACGTGTCCCCGGTTTCACATAACCCAGTAGTAATAGGCAGTCATAATGAAGCGTTCTATTAACTTTCGTTGACGGTGCGCCGTTCTGGAGGGCTTTGCCGAAAGGCAGGAAGGGGGAGTCAGGCTTTGAGACTCATGCGTTGTGGGTTTCCCAAAACTCCTCACAGAGTTCTGTCCTGTGGGGCTTGTGATTAAGCTTCTGTAATTGGACCAAAGCCAGGAGAGTACACGCATTCACTGGGATGCTTGCTGTCAGCGCAGACCAGATCATTCCAAATTCTGTGGGAGATCTGGCCTCGACACAGCAGGAAAGCCAGATGTCAGTGTTCCTGGATGTGAGCACAGCAGTGCCGTCCAAGAAACACAGCTCGTTCCTGCCTCAGAAGTTCGGGTCTCCCCCACCACATTGTTTATTCATCCTGGGGAAAATCATCATTATCCTGAGATGCGGAGATAGCGTAAAATATCTTAACGTCATAAAGGTCTGGGGAGGTTGGAGTCACATAATAGCCACAAGTTGGTAACAGCTTCTTACAAGCTGCCAGAAAATAAAACTGGCTCAGTCATTATTTCCTTTATTTGGTAGTGGGTGGTTTCGGGATTTTTATTGGTTTGATTTTTGCCTCTGTATACCTCAAAGAAAAGGCTGTAATCTTATCCTAGTCACTTACTGTCGAATTGGCTATGATCAAGTTAATTAACCTCTTTTAAGCTCCGTTGTCCCATTTGTAAAATGGGGCAAATAATTATAGTCTCCTCCTGATGAGACAATGCCCACACCAGCGCTTAATTAGTACAGGGGAAGGGAAGCACTCAAGAGACGATGCCTACCGTTAAGTCAGGGAACTCCAGTCTATCGTATATAATAATTTTGCTAACTCAGCTTGGTCCTGCCTAGAGACCAGTGCCGTGATAGAATTTGGTTAAGAAATTGTTCTTATGGGAAAGAAAGGAAAATTTGTCGCTGGCTGTTCAGACCGAGTGACCACAGCATCGTTTTCCCCTCTTGCAGTGCACGAAGCTATGCGGTGGGGGCTTGCGCACGAGACTGGTGGTCTGCCAGCGGCCCAGCGGTGAGCGGTTTCCAGATCTGAGCTGTGAAATCCTTGATAAGCCTCCGGATCGCGAGCAGTGTAACACACACGCTTGTCCGCAAGACGCTGCCTGGAATCACGGCCCTTGGAGTTCGGTACGGCCCTAACTCTTAATGTTCGTTAACCAAACTATTTGACTAACATGCCTGATTCCAAGGTGTTCTGGGTCGCACTCCTCTGCGACAGCCAGTGGTCTTGCTCCCAAGGGCATCCCCGGGACTGTGCTATGGTCTGTGATTGTCCTCATACTGACAAACAGGAGAATTAATTTTTTTGTGGTATTGCCGAAGTGACTTTACAGAATACATGTACCTCATATTGGCCTGGGGCCAATGTCAAGAAGTAGCTTCCTTTTTGAGAAAAGCAAGACTGGATAGATAGATAGATAGATAGATAGATAGATAGATAGATAGATAGATTTTTTTTTTTTTTTAAGAAATGAAATACGTTCATGTAGTTATTAAGCTCCAAAGTGATTTAAACAGACAACTCAATAGCAGACATTCTTTCCTTTCCTAAGCTATGAGAGTTTTGACTTTGTGGGGAAGATACCTGCGTATTGAGGCCAAACCAATTTTTTTTTTCTTCAATGACTGTAATTTGCCTCTGTATGACTCGGGTACGACTCTCGACGCAATCACCGTAAAGCCTGTGCCCACAAAAAAAGACTGAAATCATTCTGACAACGCAAAAGACCAGCGACAGTGGACTCCATGACTTGGTGCCTTTCAAGGCATCTGAAATGTTTCCCTCCCTCTCCCCAAGACACAAAGCCCGTTTGAGGCGCTTTTTTGCATCAGTCCGAGGCTTCCCTTGCTATGGGCTCGCTGACATTGTGAGACAGGTTTTCCACTGTAAAAACTATGCAAACTTCTGGGGCGGCTCTTGGCAAACAGAAGGTCGGCTGGCTACGTCAAAACAATTCTTTGGCTGAGTTGTGTCATAATCTTTGGAGCCGTTAGGGCTGTTTCATGTAAATAGAGTAAACGTTTCTGTAAATACATTGATTGCACTGAATCGGAATTTAGTATTATATGAAGTCATATCCAGAAGCCTTTTTGGCTGCATAGGGTTCTGAGGGAAAGTCTTAACCATTCCTGAAACCAGATGAAGAACAGATTAACAGAAGTGAAATGTCTAATACCTGTCGATGCCTCTTAGAATCAGGGGTTTCAGGGTCTGAGATCATGTCTGCAGGTAGAACCTAGCTGCATCAGCACTGTACTTAGTATGAAGTAGAAAGCCAGAAAACTTTAGAGTATCATCTCTACTGGTACTATTTAGCTGGGCTGCAAGGCTTTCCTTCAAGAGCTTAAGAAATGCCACTCTGAGTCAGATGTATCTTCACCCGAAGCATTTTGTCTGCAATACTGGCACCCTCCCAAAATGAACATTTTGAAAAAGATCAGAAATGGCTATAGAATGTCAGGAACATCCTCTGGCACTCCCAACTTCCCTAACTCACCTTTGACGTATTATTTTTCATGAAATTTCCCCTCTTGGGCCCATTATATTTTTACCTTGTTCGCTCAGCCAACAGCAACACCACCCCAGAGTTGTGTCTCAAAACCTCTAGCCCTCCAAAAAAGTTCTTTTTCTTTAATTTTGACCAAAAAAAAAAAAAAACATCTCCTGACCTTCAGAGGTCAGGAGATATTTAATACATAATATATATAATGTATAGTAATATAATAATATATTATATACTGTATACATAGTATACGTGTATGGATACACATTATATACAATATATAATATATGTTATATTGGTTTCCACTGCTGTTCTCCTTGAATGCTTTCTAAATACACCTCAAATTTTTTTACACAAGATCACCACCCGCCCCCACAGATATTTTAAGAGTTCAATGCTTAAATTTTAAACTATGATTTGCTACTTTAGCTGAAAATTTTAAGATTTTTATTGTAGTTACTCTTAGGCCTGCACACGATTTTCTGAAACACAGAGAGAAAAAGAAAGAAGAGAGATTCCTAGTGCTGTGTCATTCACAGAAAAGAAAACATGGATTTTTAAAATATTTTTGCTGCCTCTATGATTTTAGTGCTTCCTTTATAAAGTGATCGTTGTTCAAGCATATATTTAAATGCCTCTACAATCTAGGAGCAAGGCCAGTTGTGTAAGGCTTCTAGCTGTGATTTAAAAAAAAAAAGTGAAATCAAAAGCATTCTATTTAAATAGATACGTTTATATTACTTAAATACATGTGTGTGAGGGCAGTCTTTCAGATTCTTACTGTAGGACTTTGATTTCACTTTTATGTCGATTTTCATGGATGCTTTGGTACAATTTCTGAGCAATTCTAAATTTAAGCATACCTCAGAGAATCGTGTTAATAGCCATAAAACCACTCCCATGGTGCTTCATCATTGTAACTGACAGTGAAATTAACAACAGCAAAAAGTATATTTGAGGTGCTAACATGTTGCTTTCAAGAGAAAGCGCACTCCATTTATTAGAGACCAAGAGTAGCAATTAGTCCTTCAGTAGGATTGCTTTCTCTCCCCAGATTTTCACACACTGGCGATAGTGTCCAGAATCAGCTACGGCCGTGTGGAGTAGGCCTTTTCCAAGGTCAAAATGGAGATAGCCTCATTCAACAGTTGTTACTAAGGAACAATATTTAGGAAGGAAAAGCCACAACATGTTAGCATGGCCTGCCGGTGTCTCTTAAAATGAAGCTTCGGTGAACGTAGGCTTAAGTACCCGTCTTAGACCCTTAGTTCTGGCTCCTGTCATTGGAGATTCGGAATCGTGATTTTGAAAAACATCCTCCAAAAGCTCAGCCTTTTCTGTCCTCTTTTAAATGTGTCCTTCCACTCTTACTTGGTAACGTTCTGATCTCTAAATCAGGTTCGCACCCTGCTAATGCCTTCCAGTCTGCTCCTGCCGCTTGTGGGAGCGGGCTGAGGGGTTGAACGCACACGTCCCATGACTAGCGGATAAATTAGAAAGAGAGCTCTATACTGTCACACCACGGCAGAAGGTAGTTTAAAAATCCGCAGCATTCTCCAGTCAGCAGATCCATGGAGAGAATTCAAGTAACAAAGGTTGCAGGTGATGTCAGCTCTCCCAGCTGGTCTTGTCGCATTCCTTTCTGCGTTGCCCCGAGTATCTGCTTGCTCATCATCTTGGACCCTGTGCTTCTCCTGAGGAGAAACTGCTTGTTTGGGTTTTTTCGTGACAAACCTAAGAGTGTTCTCTGAGCCTTGCTTTAGGTGCTCTGGAACAACGCTTGTCGACCCGAATAATGAGAATTTATGAGCTCATGAAGGAACTGTGCTTTTGTTTCTGCCTGGCCAACTTATGAATTTGTGTCTACCTCATTTTCATATTAAAGTTTGCAGCTTCCTTAGGTAGGAAGAGAAAATGTCTGACATCAGTATTTTATCACCTCGCTGCATCTCTCTCTAGCAAAAATAAAGATTGTAAATATCACTACCAAACTTTCTGAATACGGTTTTATGCAGCCAAGCCTAGTATTGTCTGAATATTTTGAGCAGTACAGATTTCTATGTGTTTATATAATAAAGCATATTTATTTTTTCCATGTTATTTAATTTTATATACAATGTTTAAAAATCAGTGTTTATCAGCTGATTGTAAAGGCAAATAGGCTATGTGAATTAGAAATTCATGTGTATGTTTCTTTGGGTTTTAAAAAGATACATTCTAACTTTGTAAATCCCTTCCAACGTGTCCCATCCCTCTCCCCAGTGTCCCATCCCTCTCGCCAATCTGAGCGGCCAACTGGTAAACTCTATGTAATTGGATAGTTTAAAATGTGTATTTTAAAAGGATACTTAAAAAAGAATTCTGAATTGGAAATGATGCCTAGTGATATAAACAAAAATATATGAGGCTTAATATTTTGGGTTTTTTTTTCTTTTCTAATACTGTTGTCCTGATTCATTGAGTCTCAGCTATGAAATATGAATGTTCCATTTATTGAATTTGTAGGTAATGATAAAATATAGCCAGAAGACAAAACAAACGATTAAAAGAAATGGTCCTGAACATGTAAAAAGAGCTAGATACAGGAAAACACTAACCTAATGTGCATACATTTGATCACACTTTATTCTTTGTGTTCAGATAACTATAAAAGACTTGAGCATTTGTCAATTTTGTTATTGGTTCACCTGCAATACATTTCAGAAGGAATTTCTTTCTTATTAAATAAAGAAAATATGATCAAAATAATCTTGGAAGTTTTAAGAGAGCCTGCGGTTTTCAAAAAATTATGCATCATAAAGATGGTCCCTGATACCTATTGGTTCCACATCCCCTGAGTCTCCTTTTTACGTGTAATTTAGTATGGTAACTGAGAGTTAAAAGGACCAAAATCAGATGTATGTGAGTTTGGGGTTTCTATAAGGTGCCAAATAAGTAAGATAACTTCTCCAAAGCAGATGATGATAGCTAACTTTTCCTGAGTATTTTCTGTGTACCAAGCCAAGTTAAGCAAATATACATCATATTTATCTCCCATGTTACCCCAGGAGGGTGGTGTTTTTATGAATCCATTTGAGTACCTGATCATCTACTATAGTGTTAAGACTTCACTAACAGTATACTGACTGTACTAATCCTGCCTAGTCCGACAGAAATAGCCCGTATTCAGAATGAGTTTTTTAAACTCCCACTTATATTCAATAAAGGAGATGCCTAAAAGTCAGACCCCATCAACCTCCACGTTATTTAGCTACTAGCAACATCATCCATTTGACTCCAGCAACAGAATAATCCACATTTATTACGATTATTGGTAAATTCCCATAACCAGCACTTGTAAACACTTCAGCTAGTTATGTTTCAGGAATGGCAGAACATCTCTCTTTCATTTTAAAGTTATCACATCAGCCAGATTAGGAGGACAGTATGAAGATTTTGGTCATCAGGAATGTCACATTAAATGCATATGCATTTTTTATAAAGAAAAAGATTTTTCACCAATGAGGACACATCTTCAGTACACTGCTGGTGCCTTTTAAAAAATAAGTAAGCAACACATTATTTGGCTCTATGCATACGAAGTAGTGAAAAATAAGGCTTTTTTAAACAAAACATTGTAACATATGAAATTACAAAATACCCAAATTCAGTGTAGATTAAGACTCAATAACCCACTCATCTCAGATGTGTTCAAAACAAGCAAAACACTGGCCTGCATCTAGCTCGTTGGAGATAAAACTTAACTAGCTTTTTCTCCCCCCATTGTTGACAGCTGATATGTCCTGATAGCTTGACAGATTTCTATTTTTACAGTTTTAAAAAGTCCAAAGATGGGGGAGACAGGGGTAGGAGAGTTATTAGACCATGAGGAGGAGTGTAGGTCCTTTTACTGACTCACGTCAGCGAGTTGTCCTTCTGGAACAGAAAGGAATGAAAACTTTGGAATGTACAGTGGGAGCGAGAGATTGAGTCCACGTCTAATTGTTTAGGAGGGAATCCTGATTAGTAAAGGCAGTTGAGGTAGATTGATTTTACGAAGAGGGAGTAAACAGTTCTAGGTCATTCCTTTCAAAAGGGGAGGGGGAGGCGGGTCACCATTTATTTTTCAGCGAATACTTTTTTATGTGCCTGCTGTGAGCCAGGCACTGTTCTAGGTGCTAAGGATACAGCAGTGAACAAGTCGGAGCTATTCTAGCGGAGAAAGAAAAAAATGTGTTGTTAAACGAATCAAACCAATTATCCGTGTAATTAAAGAACTGACAATTTTTTTTCCTGGCAGCCTCATTACAACCATCAATATAAAAATACAGACTGCTCTTACTGTGTGTGTGTGTGTGTCTGTGTGTATTGTGTAATTGTACATTAGCACATAGCTGCTAATGATCTTTGGTCATTAAATAAAAATTATCCATCCTACCTTTCCTTTTAAATGTACAATTACACAATCATTTTCAGTGATAAACGCTCCCTGGCTGATGACACGGAACCTTTAAAAACGTCTTATCAGAGAGTGTTCTTCTATTCACTGCTACATTATAACCCAGGCGTGAGGTCCGTGGTCTGAGAGCCAGGATAGGCAGGGACCCTCTCTCTCTGTCAGGGTCCTCAGCCTCCACCCAAACGTGGGAAGCCCTGGCCGAGTTACATTTTCCCCTTTGTTATTTGATGATCACCAATAAAAACATCTAGAACGTGGGGATTGCCACACCACCACCTTTGCTTCCTGTTGTTTTGTTTCCTCTGAAGTGGGATCCTTTTCATGGATTGTTTTAAAGACCACAACCTCCCCTTCCAAAAATGTAGAAAATGGAACATTGGCAGCCAAGAAAAGAGTGCACAGGAAGTAGTATGGAAGATAATTGATACAGGCCCAACGGACAAAACCATCATTCTTACCAGATCTGCATCCCCTTTCCCCTCTTAGAAAGAGCGTATGTCTTGGCCAGTGCGGTCCAATATCTCTCTACAATGAGGGAAATGTTCTCTCTTTTTGCTTTCCAGCATGGAATCTGCTAGCTGCATGTGGCTTATATGGAGCACTTGAAATGTGCGACAGGATACTGCAGTTTAAATTGTATTTCGTTTTAATTACTCTAAATCTAAACAGCCACCTGTTGCTGGTGGCTACCATATTGGACAGGGCAACCTCAGGCAACGTCTTTAGCAATTAATCCGCAACTAGCCGAGAAATCCGTAAACTTACAAAAGCAAGCTGGAGAGAAAAACCCTGTGTCGGCTCGTAAAGGGTCCCTATGTAGGATGCCCTTGCATCCAAATGAGTACCATTCTCTTGCCTTTCTTCTGTTTTGTGCCTTTGTTTGGGAACACTTCAGTGGGTGTTCCCTGACAGCTGGGCATTAGAAAAAACAGGACAGTGGGAAGAGAGGCTTATCAGAACCAGCTGTCTTGAGGGTAGTAACTCCAGAGCCTCAGTGTAAAAGCAGCTGTTAAAACAACTCTCCTCTTGTGCGTCTTAGAGTTCAAGTTCATCGTGGCAGTAAGTTCAGTTAGGGAAAAAGAGTGTTTATGTGTTCAGTGGGCCGAAAGGGCAAGGCTTGATTGATGCTTTTTAGGAGAAGACAAAAATGGAAAACACCAGGTAGTCACCTTGTAGAAGCTTGAATTCCAAGAGATCATTCCCTCTTTGAAGGAAGTCTCCAGAAGGCAGCTTTTCATATTCACTGAGCCCTGTAGGTAAAGGTTGAGCAGATTAGCTTTAAGGGGCTGTGTTTGAAAGATACTTCTGAAGAATCAGAGCTGAGGCAATGTCTTCTCCACCACTGTGGTTCTCATCATTTAACTTGGCAAAACTTAGCCTCCCCAGTGATAAGAAAACCCTTATGGATTCATTCACATTCGTACACCATACTGACACACACCCCCGCCTTGAAATTAAAATGTGTGCAACAGCGTTGGCTGCAGATTGAATGATGATGTCATCAATTCTCTCTCCCAGTGGCCAGATAGCTGTTTGTTTGTTTTTTCCTTTAGAGTGACATCGGAATTAAACTATAAGCCACTCAGGTGAAATCTTTTTAAGAAGCACTTATTAACTTATGCTCGCAGCTTGGCGGCATACATGGGAAATGGGAAATAAGTAAAATAATTCTCAGGATCTCAGAAAGTGGATGAACTGATAGCTTCAGGTATCCACAAAAGAGCTGTTTCTCCCTTCACTTAATTTTGTGCCATGTATTTCTTGCCATAATTATAGGAAGGGCTTTGATTTTTTTTATAACAATCACTTGTATTTTGGAGTCTTTACTTTTTGCTAGGAATTCTGCAAAGCAATTCACCCATATAGTCTAATTTAATCCTCTCTACTTGATGAAGTTAGCATCATGTTGGGTCTAGGTCGCACTGTTGAGAAGGGGCTGAGTCAGGACTTGACCCTGGGGCGTTCTGCCTTTCAAGCCCCAGGTTTTAACCAAGATATAATTCCCTCATCTTCCTCTTTAGTTGGTGAAGTGGCAAAATGCAACCTCTGTGGAAAGAGGAACTTTAAGATTTTCTGTTCCCCCAAATTGTAACGATTTGACACATTCTGGAATTCCTGAGCCATTAACAAATTTTGCTCAGAGTTCTGAAGGGAGGAATATGAGAAAATTGTTTCTCTTAAAATTAAACCAAGTAAAAAGTAAAATTTGGGTTTAGAAGATTTTGAGGACAAAAAGCATCCTCATTTATTTATTAAACATGCATTGGGTGATATTTCTGACATTTTAATATGCAAAGAGCAATGAAATAACTTGGGGTAGTCAATCTAAGTGTTTTCTGTGTTCAGTGGATGTATAGGTAACAGGACAATAGATCAGGTTTTGTTAAAGCCAGTTGGGGGATTTGCAGATGGGTGTGGTGATGTGGTTTGTTGTCGAATGTAATCTGCTGCTTCCCTACAAGGGAATTATGAAAAAATGATGAAATTAAAATGTATTAAAAAGTAATTTCACACTAACAGCTCTCTGGTTGAAATATAACACATCAAATGCACTGAGATACCTTCCCAACTGGTTCTTGGGCTAAATCTAAGCTCTTCCTTGAGCAACGCTGAGTTTCCTCTATTCCCATTGGTAGGACAGTCATCAGCTCTGAGTTCTGGCCTTACATTCTGTTCCTTTCTTCACCCCCCAGCGTCCCAACCACTGTATTCCTCTGTCCACGTGGCTGCTGGATGATAAGACTTGGTTATGGTTTGGGAGCTGTGTGGGATGAAGAGAGGGAAGACGTAGCAGAAAAAAAACCAGTGGGCTCGTTTGCTTCTTCTTAGCTAAGACAAAGGAACAGATGCAGTCACCACATTTCAAGTGAAAAACCTTTTAACCAAATCATTTATTTACTTTCCCCGAACCTTAATTTCCTTTGGGCTGAAAAGGCCTGCCATTGAAGCTTGTTGCCTTACTCCAAGTGGGCATACCATAAGCAATTTTGAAATGGATGAATGAATGAATGAGCCCACTACTCAGGAGCTGAAATCCTTATGGCATTGGCCTAGAAATATGAAAATTAAGAGCTAATCTGTATGAGGGAATAATTAAAAAGAAACACATAGGATTGGATGTTGGTGGTGTATCAACAGTGATTTCCTGACTTGGGGAGTTGTATGGCATTTATGTAGGAGAGTGTCCTTGCATTGATGGGACATTATGTGTATAAGCAATATATACATGTGTGTGTGTATATATATATATACATATATATGTGTGTGTATATATATATACATATACACACATACATACATATATATATACACATATACATACATACATACATATACATACATATATACACATGTGTATGTATATATATGTATATATATATATATACATACATACATATATATATATATATATATACACACACGCCATTATTAAATAGAGGGGGGTGTTGTAATAGTTTGCAGTTGGAAAACCTAGACAAAGGGCATAAGGGAGGTCTTCATGATGGTCTTGCAATCTTTCTTTAAGTTTGATGTATTTCAAAATAAGCTATTGTTAAAATTACTTAAACATAAATAGGTTCAGAGTGTGTATTTTACTTCACAAGGAAGTGAAGGGTAGGTCTCTGGATTTATTCCAGGACTTATAAGAATTCTGACATATATTAGAAAGCTGTTTTTATTCTCAGATTTCCATTAGCACGTCATAACAAAAGTGCGTTCTGTAGCCAGGGCTCAGTAAAAATCTTTCTCAGTTTTTCACTGGTTTATGTCCCATGACTTTCTCTTCCCCTTGTCTCTATCTCCCTTCTTCCCTTGGCCCCCTCGTACCCATGCAACTAAAATGAAAGGCCCCTGGGAATGGTGTGGTTTTTATTCCTCTTTTTCCCAGGGAAACCCAGACTTTCATAGCAAGTCGTACCAGTAAATTCCAGTAAATACTTGGTTGTATGCAGATTCACCTTTTTTTTTTTTTAGATCTACTCCTCCTCAGTAAAGCCCAGATTCCATTGAAAACTAAGGATTGTGGTTCTTTTGTTTGTTTTTTTTCCTCTAAAAACGCGTGTTTATTTTCCTTGCACTTAATAAAAAGCCCTCACCCAACCAACTCACCTATTTCTGCATTACAATGTGCCCTTTCTTGTTGAAATCATTATTTCCTTCTCATTGGTTGTCTTTTTAATCATATGTGAAATATCCGGGAACTCTTAGCGGTGGCAGGCCAGGGACATGATGTCAGGGAGGAAGTGCTGTCCCGAAGAGCGTGTTTGTTCATTGTAGTCATTGCTGTGTGTGGGAATTGGTTTCACGTTGTCCATGTCACGTTCTCTGGAGACCAGGACTTCCCAGCTCTTTTAGCCTAAGACCTTGATCTTGGATTGATGTTCAGCAGGCCCTTTACCACTTCCTTCCATGAAAAAGCTCTCTGTGCCCCACCATGGCTATTAAATCAGTTACGATCAATTCCGTTTTGAGATTTTGTTGAAGGACTTTCTGAAAACCTTAGGATAAGTCAGTGGTTTTCAACTGGGGGTGATTTTTACCCCCTGGGGACATTGGGCAATGTCTGAGGACTGTCTCAAATGGGTTGGGGGTGCTACTTGTATCTAATAAATGGAAGCCAGGGATGTTGATAAGCATCCTACGAGGCACAGCATAGCCCCCAACAGCAAAGAATTATCTCACCCAAGATGTTGACATAGTACCAAGGTTGTGAAACCCTAAAGAGACATCTGGTGAGGAGAGGGAGGACTCCTCAGCAAAAGTCAAACTCAAGGTCACAGATGCAAGCCCCAAGGAATGTCACTGGCTAGCTATCAGAAAACAGTTCTCTCCAGAGAGTTGAATTTTCCATTATATGTTATGTGGGATTGCGGGAAGCCATCAAGGTCAGTCAAACACTTTCAAGGATGAGCTGAAAATATGTGGCCTCAACGTTGTCTTACCAGACTGAATTTGCAAACCAATGAGTAGAGTCCCTCCTTTTTTTGAAGTCGGGAGGGAGAATTGTTATAAATGTCTACAAATGTGTCCAATGTAATGCGTAGACATTCTGCATGGCGATTCTAGCAGGAGTGACCAACTTTGGAAACAAAGGCACACACGAGGATGGGCATTTCTAAAAAGGGCTACTCTGCCATGTTCACACCTTTGGATTGTTCTGGTAGCACTGATAGTTCGTACTTATAAGTTGCTTTTAACTTCGTGTTTCCGGCATCAGTATTTCCCTCATCCAGGATAGAATTTGCACATATGTAATAGTCCGGCTGTATCTAGGAATTGGTGTGTCAGAGTTGAACATTTTGGTTTTTCTTTTGGATACTGTTTAAAAGTAGGATTCATTCCTCATTTGCATTTGATCAGAGAAGTAGCAGATTGTATTTCTGATTAGAGACTAAGGCAGAGGTGCAGAAAGTATCGTATGGGTTGTAAATAGGAGTGAATCAGGATACCCCCGTCTCAGCACTGTTGACGTGTGGGACCAGGTAGTTTTGTTGTTGGGGAGCTGGGCTGTGCATTGTAAGATGTCACACAGCATCCTTGTTTCTACCCACTGGATGCCAACCATCCTCCTGGTTGTAATAGCCAAGAATGTCTTCAAACGTTGCCACATCCCCTGGGCGGTGATATTGCCTCCTCCCTGCATTTCTATGGATTTCTGACAGTAAAACTTTTCTTTCCATATTCTCATGGGCATTAGGTGGGCTATATATAGACTGCAGCATTTCCCAAATGCGTCTGATACAAAATTCCTATTTTTTTTTTAAGTCAGAGAAGTCCTTAAAGTTATAAAATTAAAAATAAAAAGTTATAAAATTCCTTTCTCCTTTCTGGAAAGACAAATTGTTACGTTGTAGAGATCAGCAGGTTTTCACCATCAATGCCTTCAATTATTTCCCACCAGTTTTTTTTAAATCCTTAAGAGGAAGCCATACGTAGGTGATCAGCTTTTCCAGATGTGTGGCATTAAGTTGGCTTTTCAGCGCATGAACCTCTGAGGAAGAAAGTTTCTGAAGCTCTACCTCTCCTCTTCCCTTTGCCACTTTGCAAATCTTTCGTGCTCTAGCAGAAAGCAAATGCCGTGTCTCCAACCTCCACACTACCCATACGAATATACCTTCCGAAGCGCAGGCTCAACTCTGAGCATGGTGGGTCAGAGAACATTTTAGATGATGCCTCTCCGGGTCCTAGAATGAAAATCAATCTCAGTACTTCTCCTTCAAAAAGGTCACAAAACAGTGGCCACGTAAACACTGAACACAAAACACTATTTTGACTCCAAAACTTTTAGACCGAAGAAATCTGTCAGTAGAGGAGAAGACAAGCACAACAAGCCCCAAGATACTGTTATCAACCTCGGAAGTTTTCTGGTAGGATCTAAGTCCTAATGAGATATTGTTTTTGACCCACAACGTTTAATGTATTTTTGATGGAATGCCACAGAAAATTTTATTAGAAGATCTGGACACTGGTGCCTGATGTAGAAGAGAGTTCTCCATAAGACAAGTGAGTGCCACCTTCCAGAATTATCTAGAACCTTAAATTACCAATGGACTATGTAAAAATGACTTTAAAATTAGAAATTGACTTTTGCCTTTTACCTAATTATAATCCGAATTATAAACCTAATTATATTTATATAATTTCACTGGAAGTGGAGACATAATAGCAACGACCCCCATTTACTGAGCATTTGCAGTGAGCCAAGCCCTGGGCCTGGTGCTTTTTTGTGCGTTATTACTAATTATCATAAAATCCTTGCAGAATGGACCTTATTATGTAATAATGGATGTAATAAGGTCCATTCTGCAGGTGGGAAAACTGAGCTTCCGGAGGTAAGCAATTTTCCCAACATCATATGATCAGTAATTCTTGAAGCCCCACCTGACTGACTCCCAGGCCCCACGCTTTCCTGTTTCCTCTCTGGTAGGGCTTTCAAAATTTCTAGAGCTAGTGATTTTCGATTTGTGACACACGCAAGAAACTAGCTCCTGCACAAATGGAAACCAGTGTAGCCCTCCTCTGCTTTTAAAAAAATCCATTGAAGCTGCGTCCTCAGTCTTGGAATGTTTCCCAAGGATTTTCAGCCAGGTTCCTAGTTTTGTTTACCTTACTTATCGAAAGTGGGAGGGAGCTGAATATTTGCATTTTTAAACAGAAAAATTTTGACAGTTCACTTGGTGTTGAATGGTTTTCAAAAAAAAAGCAAAACAAAACTCCGGAATTAGGCTTGGTCACCCAGAATTCCCTAGCCAGTGCTCTGAAAGGGCCTGGCTTCCCCCTGAACATTTACGGCACCCTAGGATGATGGGAATTGATACATTTTTAAGGAAACTTCTGCTGGACTAAGAGAAGTAGGGCTTTCTGAACACAACCTGATCCTAATATTTGGGTCACCGCTACACCACTTAATCGGTCTGTGGTGGCTGGTTTATGGAAGGTGTAGAGGACGGTGGCAGTGATTGATTTCTATCGAATTCGCCCTACGGTTCCGAAATCTCAGGACTCCGTGTTGCTTTGGCAGCCCTGTATATTGTATATTTTGAGGGCCTTTCCTTCAACGGAAGGGAACTTAAAAAAAAAAAAAAAAAAAAAAAAAGTCCGTGGGCACCGGGGTGGCTCAGTTGGTTAAGCATCCAAGTCTTGATTTTGGCTCAGGTCGTGATCTCATGGTTGTGAGACTGAGCCCTGTGCCGGACTCTGCTCTGAATGTGGCGCCTGCTTAAGATTCTTTCTCAGCCCCCACCGCTTGTGCGTGCCGTCTCTCTCTAAAATTAATTAATTAATTAATTAATTACTGGGAATAGCAAGTGTGAGTTTTCGGAGGTTTTTTGGTTTTGGTTTGTTTTTTTGCTTTTAGATCTTTCCAGCCAGCATGGAGATAGAAAATACCCAACCTACATAGAACCCCTTTGTGTTCACACATTTCTTTATAGGTTGCTTTCAGTCTGTATATTTACCTTTTTCCACATGGGAGAAGTATCATTCTGAGGTGACATCTTTGGGGGTGAGAAACAACATTATGTGACGCTTGGGGTACAAGACGGTCCCAAAGGCTTAGAGCTGACTTTCAACAATAGTCTTGCCCTTGCAGGGGCAGAGTAGTATTCTGAGTTCCTAGCTTCTGCCATTTGCCGTTGGTCTTGTGTTATATTCTCACATAACCTTCCTCTTAGGTGTCCCCTGTGCAGTATTTAGTTCTTTTTTAAAAAGTTTATTTATTTAGAGAGAGAGAGAGAGCAAGTGGGGGAGAGGAGGAGAGAGAGAATCCCAAGCAGGCTCCATGCTGACAGATGTGGGACTCGATCTCATGAACCATGCGATCATGACCTGAGCCAAAACTGAGAATCGGATGTTTACCTGACTGAGCCACCGAGGTACCCCAGTTTTGGACTGAGTAGACACAGGAGGTAGGAGAGCACAACAGTTATTTATTTGGTCCTTACAATGAACTGAGCATTGTGCAGGATACTGACTTAATCCTTAAAAATTCTTGAGACATAAGTGGCCCTAGGTTCTTTGAGATGCTATTCATTCACTCATTCATGCATTCACTTGCATATTCCATAAGTATTTGAATGTTTTTTTTTATGAGCCAGGCACTTGTCTAGCTACTGGAGATATAGCAGTGAACAAAAAAGACAAAAATTCTTAGAGAAGAGGAAAATAGCTTGGAAGGGGGATGAGAACTGTACATTTAAGGAGTCAGGCAGGTATCCATTAAGAAGGTGAGATTTAAACAGAGATAAGCTGTGTGGATATCAAGAAGAGTATTCTGGGTTAAGACCTAGAGACAGGTGTATTTCAGGCACATCTTAGCAATAGTAAGGAGGCCACTGTGGCTGGATTAGAGGTGGTGGGTGGTAGGATATGAAATTAGAGATACTATTGAGGCAGTATAACGTAGAGGTAAATCATGGGATGGGGATCGAGGGGTTAGGCTATTGGAATGATTTTTGCTTACACTCGGTGAAGTAGGAAACCATTGTGGGGAGAGGAGTTGAGCGGGAACGTGAATTTGTTTTCAAAGACGGATGCTGGCTTCTGAATTTAGAGGAAGCTCCTCGAGGAACAGAGTTCTGGAAGCAGGGAGAATATTAGGAAACCATTGCAGTAAATCACATGGGAGAAGCCCGTCAGTGAGTGGCTCAGATGTTCACAGTGGAAGCGGTGAGAATTGGTGGGATTCTGACGTATTTTTAAAGTAGTACCTAAGGATTAGCTGAGAGTTTCGATATAGGCTATGAGAGAAAGAGCCCAAATATTGGGCAGCGAATAAGCAGAAGTTGGATGGAATTTCCATTGACTGAGATGGGGAGAACTCCAGGAAGGAGTGGTTTTTGGAGCCGGACCAAGGCTTATGCTTTGGACATGTTAAGACTGAGATGCTTGCTTATTCACCGTCGTTTCATGGCTCTGTTGAGCAGAACTGGAAAGAGATGCTTGCCGTGGTTAAGCATCTTGCATAATATCACAAAGGAAGAGACAGCCCTGGTCAAACCAGGTCTGAATGATTCCAAAACCAAATTCATACCTACCACCCTCTTTGACTCAACCCTTGGATGTCCGTTTGAGTACATCTCAGAGTGGTGTAGGAATAATTTAAATTCATATAGAACACTTGACCTAATGTTAGCCACTTCAAATGCCACGTCATTCACGTAATAGCCATTTATGTTTTAGCTGGTTTTTATTTCTTCTTGTCTGATCCTTTCATAATGGTGCTTTGGAGCCATTTCTTTACCAAGTGATAAGCAGGAGGAGAAGCAAGAAAAGAAACATGGACGAGGGGCGCCTGGGTGGCTCAGTCAGTTAAGCGTCCCACTTCAACTCAGGTCATGATCTCACAGTTCGTGGGTTCGAGCCCCATGTCGGGCTCTATGCTGACAGCTCAGAGCCTGGAGCCTGCTTTGGATTCTGTGTCTCCCTCTCTCTCTGCCCCTCCCCAACTAGCACTCTGTCTCTGTCTCTCAAAAAATAAAAAAAAATTTTAAAACGTTAAAAATTAAGAGAAGAAACACGAATGAATAGTGCCTTAACAGCACCTTGGTCTGATCTGAACTCCCAATAGAGCAAAGCAAAGTTGGAGGATGAGCGTCTAATTCAACAATGGTTAAGATAATCTTTTTTCCTTCCTGCTGAGATATGTTTCTCTGGATGCAGACTCAAATATGTATGCACGTTTCAGTTTTGGGGTGGCATTGGTATCCACCCGAAGGCAAACTAATTACATAAACTACTTCTCCCGCACCCCTGCCAAAAAAAAAAAAAAAAACCAAACCCAAAAAAAGTTGTAAGTTTTCCAGTATAAGATGTTGGACATGTTGGCATGCAAAGATGTTCCTTTTGTGCCACGCCAACGGAGGAAGGTCCAGATACACAGAGAAAGCAAGACTGTGGAAGAGGCAATGGAATAAACTTGGTCCTGGTGTCTTTTAAATGACTGAATGGCAGATAGACTAGTTCTTTTGGAGGAGGAAGAAGTTCCCGACTGCCCTGTAGTATCATGAGTGGGTGTTCCTGAGCATTGTCATCTAGAAGAATGACATCTCCAGGTAACCTCCAGTCACAGTCTGCCTGCAGAGTGCCAAGAAATTCTGGTCACTGTTCCCTCAGCTGTAGCTTTGCCAGAAATCACTCAGAGACTTCTTCACTTACCTTTGCAACAGCTGAGACCTGGCACAAATATCTCACCTCCTATCCCCCTATGTTCCAGACTGCCTTCATGAATAATCCCGGGGTAAGCACAGGGCATGCGTTCCTTCTGTCATCTCCACATCTTTCCTGCAAGATTATTCTGCTGATGTCAGATTACAAATAATCATCACCTATAACCTTGAGAGGCAAAAGAAGTTGTGTAAAATTAGTCAGTGTGCTTAGAAATGGGGAGTCGGAGGGCATGTTAGGGACAACAGAGCCTGGGCATGTACTATGCCTCAGATTCCTGGGGGCACCACTGCACGTAGCCATGAGAAAATTCAGCTTTTGCAGATTTTGTTGGTTGTTATTCTTTGTCTTGATGGGGAGGAAAACTGTCATATTTACATTCTGGCAGAACAACAAGAACCTCAATTCGGGTTTCATGACTCATGTAGCTAATTTCATATGCTGTTCTGTTTAATGTGAATATTTGTTCCCCCCCATAAGATGTTGTTGCATTAAGAGGTTAGGAGGAGACAGCTGGAGAGCCCTGTGCCTCCTAATTCTTGGGGGTAACGGGAGGTGGAGGGCATGAGCCCTTCTTACTGTCTCCCCTTATTGGCTTGGCCCTCCCATCCCCCTTGTGAGCCATCTGTGGGGCCACCTACTTGGCTGTAGTATTGAGAGCAGCCTTCGAGTGTGCCCCAAGGGTTGACATGTGATCCTTAGTTCCTTTTCTCCCACGGTCTTAGACCTTTGGAGTACCGCAAAGACTGCCGGTGTTGGGGGCAACGGAGATGGAAGGATGGCCTCGTGCCCCATCCGGCTGGGATGACCGTGACTCGCGCATCTGCTTTCTTCCATGGTGTTCCCTGCCAATCTCCTGCTTTCTCGGCTCCTTTTCATGGTAATAAGTGCCATGGTGGTCCTGGACATAAACAGCCATCAGGCAGGCCTGTCAACATTGGCTTTACGCCCTGAAGTCACAGCCCTTGTTTCCTGGCAAAGCTTTCTCTCGCTCCTCAGTCACTCGGCTTCCCCGATGCCCCCCGACCAGAGCCATTCATGGGTTGTGAGAAGCCCTAACTGTGTGCACACCCACCAGTTAACAAATAACTGTGACCACTGCCACGGCAGAGCCGAACAGAGCCAGGAAGTGAGTGAATGGGCGTGCAGTACTGGCGATCCCTGGTGTGGATTCTGTGTCTCTAGACATTAAAGAAATAACATAACAAGAAACAAATGAGAAACATAAGTAGTCCCTCAGATAATAAGTATGAGCAGGAAATGGTGGAGTAGGAGAAAGATGTGGCATTCAGATGTGGGGTCCTTGTCTTCCTCGTCTTCCTGTCTTCTCTGGTCAGAGAGACCGTATTAATAATAGTCGATAAAAGTGAAAAGGGCACCGCAGAAGCAGAGGGATCTTCGACATTTATGTCTGTTCTGTGGATTGCTCTGTGACCTTTGGAAAGGAAAAGTCTTCGCCCTTTTACTTGGGTGAGATGTTGCCTAAGTCCCTCCCTTACTCAGCAGTGCCTGTGTTAGAACGTTAATCTGAGACTCCATTAGTTGACGTACATTTTTTTTTTAAATACCTGTTTAACCACATGCTGGGGGGTATTCTAAAAGACTCTGCTGAGTAGAAATAGTGATAGTGATGAGAGTGAATGTGCATCGATTTCTACACCGCTTGACCAAAGCCCCAGGAGCTCCGTCTATATGCAATACAGTCGTATATGTATACAGTTGTTCCGCTTAATTGTAACGTAACTCTGTTGAGTGTAGACTGTGCTGTTGTCCCTGTTTTACAGAGCTGAGAGAGGTTTGGTAATTTGCCCCAGATGGCCCCGAGGTGAAATGGCAGGTGGCGTGCCAGCCTAGCACTGCCTGATGCCCAAATGCCCTGCGCCCTGAAATGCTGCGTTTTAGAACAAGGTGAAGACAAGTAGTGAGCTTTTGCTTCCTGTGCTGGCACTCGTGCGCCTCCACCCGTTGGAATTTGTTCTTAGCTGGTGTCCCCAAACAGGAGCTTGTTATACTCACTCTTGTTCATACTCGTGTCTGCTGTCCGTCAAAGCCAGAGGCGGGAGAATCTGTGCCTCCCTTGCTAGTCCCTGTTGGGACTATCCCTTTGGAATAGAAAGAGTCAGGATGGCTGGTTAGCCGTGGCTGCTGAACAACACAAAGAACGCCCGTACTTGGCCACAAATCCCCGGGGCGGCGGCGTTCTGTGCGGGGCACGGGAACTCCTAGTCCTAGGCGTGCATGTACTCCTTCCTCGCTGTGTCACTGTCAGCATGCCACGTCTCCTTTCCTCTTGTGTTCCATTTGTGAGATAAACAGACAGACTGGATAATCTTCGAGATGCCCTTACAGCTCAGACAGTTGAGAGATCAGCCCTCGGTGAATGGACAGGCCCACATTTCCATTCATGAGCGTGCAAAGAGCCATTCATCAGTGAACGGAAATAATCATTCGCCCCGTGACATCAGGCGGGCCCCAAAGGGTGAATAAACCCTGAAAAATGGCCAAGAGAAAATCAGGGTGTGGCTTCAGCCCAAGGGAAATCTGGCCCTTTATGTATGTGGCTGTTTATTTGCACGCGAAGCATCTTTCTTCCCAGGGTCCTAAAGATGTTAGGAAAAAAGTAATAAAGTCAGACATACTAACTCTGTATAGGTACTATCTCCCTGAGAGACTCGAGGAATCAGAGGCTTCAAAAATAGGCTCAAGAGACGTTCCATTGAGGTCCTTGCTCTGTGTCGTTGACTTGAGTGAGCAGGGGTGAGCACCTTGTTTTCCTCTCCAGTCCCTTTCTTCAGTATAGCTTAAGGAAGAAAGTGGTGATTCTGGAGAGGACCTGTTTGAAGACCAACTCTGTTGCTTCCTGGCTTTGTGTTCCTGGCTAAGTGACAGCACCTCCTTGTTTCTCTTTATCTGTAAAAAAGGAATCCTCAGGGGTGCCTGGGTGGCTCAGTCGGTCGAGCGTCCGACTTCGGCTCAGGTCATGATCTCGCGGTCCGTGAGTTCGAGCCCCGCGTCGGGCTCTGTGGTGACAGCTCAGGGCCTGGAACCTGTTTCGGATTCTGTGTCTCCCTCTCTCTCTGACCCTCCCCCCGTTCATGCTCTGTCTCTCTCTGTCTCAAAAATAAATAAAAGTTAAAAAAAAATTTAAAAAAAAAGGAATCCTCATAGTATCTGAGTCACACGGTCGCTGTTGGGATTAATGACAGAAGCCAGTGTCCTTCAGCCCAGTTTTCCATTCACAGTTAAGAGTTCAATAAAAGGTAGCTGGTGTGATTTCCAATAGCTCTGCTCTGACTGAAAGAGGGGTCCTGGGGTGGCCTTTTTGCATCTCAATAACTTGTGCCAAATCGGTTCAGCCCTCACACTGTGGGTCAGATTCCGAGTGGTTCTTTCTTTGTGACATTTAGGCAAACATGACGTTTCGTTTAGAGCACACTTCTGTGATGCCTACAGATTTCACGTGTCCGTTCGTTCCCGCAATTATTCGCTGGCTGCCTACGGCGTGGAAGGCAGTCTATAAGCACATGTGAGTGACGGCTGCTTGCTTTTTCCTCGGTGGCAAGCCCACGTGGTGTTCCAGGCCCCACACTGAGCTGTGTTTGAAACTCTGATCCCTAAGTCCAGATCCTTGTGCTCACGTCCTGGCTTCCCCGGAAACGGCGTGCGCAGGCTGGTTTTGCCTTCCCCACTGGTGCCATGCTCCTGTATATGCCCTTCGTTCCTCCCCGTGACTGGCAAAGGCAGATGCGAACCTCGGGTGTGAGCCTCACGTCCTTTCTGACGGTACATTCTGCAGGTGAGGCTTGACTTGGTGTTTTGTTCAACCAAGTCCAAAGGAGACTAGAATCAGAAGGAGCCTGCTGTCCGTGAAAGACACAAAGGAACATTTTTTTAAATGGAGGGATTTGGATGTTACTTTCACATTTTAGGGACGCACAAGGGAAAGGCACATCATGATTAGTTCAGGGTCCTGCCCCCAGACTGAGCTCTGTTCGTCGGTCTCAGAGGGATGGTTCGCTCCCTGATTGGCAAAACTCCTTCCATCAGGAGAATCGTGACTTCACTAGGAGAATGCGGCCTCTGTCCTTCCTCTCGGCCTCTGAGCTCTTCCTTACCTGCTGGCAGCCAGTCCCGTGGTTGGAAATATGGGCTAGTTGATCAGCATCCTCCATCACACATTACGCGTAAACAGAATGTTTCCGTTTCTGTGACTGTGTATTTGCAGTGTGAGTGTCTTTCTTCCCAGGGTCCTAAAGGTGTTATGAAGAAAGTAATAAACATGTTTCTCGTGTTTTCTAGATCCCTTGGAGGTGGAAAGCACCTAGATATACAGAGCAGTGCCAGAATTCTGCCAGCTGTTCTCCTAGACCATCCATTAACCCCTGGGTAGTGAGCACCTGCTATAACCAGGCGGTCCAGGTCTATACCTCGGCCCCGCTGGTGCTTCCTCTAAGCCCCGGCATCTCCCAGCCCCACGGAGAAGCCTCCATCTGGCCAGATTCTCTGAGCACCCCTGACCTCCCGCCTCCACTTCTTATTCCTTCTTGGTTCCTTACGGTGGCCTTACCAATTCCGCGCTCTCCTCTGTCTTTGCACACATGTTCAGGTTCACGGCTGCCTTGGCAACGCAGGAATCTCCCTCTCTCTAGGTCCTCAGCCCTTCTCATCCTGGCAGACACACTGGGGTTGTTTGCTGGCTCCTCGATGTCTGAGAGACCACACACGTCTACAAAAGTGAAAGGGCAGAAGCAGGGCATCGCGAATGCCAGCGGTAGCACGCCGGACCCTAACCGGCACCATAACCAGGGCTACCACTGAGAGAGGACAAGCCCAGAGGAGAGATGATGAGCAGACTGCCCATGCCTTGAGTACATTGTCTCCAGCCAGATGAGTTGAAATGCAAGGATGTCAAACTCTTAAGACGTTAGGCGAGTAGAACGTGTTAAGGCAAGAGCTGAACAAAGCTTCACGTTAAACATCCCCTTTGAATGGCCTCACAGAAACAAAAGCCTCAAAGCCCAGGCATTTGGGATACTGACCTTGATGTTTCTTTTTTTTTTTTTTTTTTTTTTAGATGTTTTGATTTCTTTTTGAGAGAAAGAGAGACAGAGTGTGAGCAGGGGAGGGACAGAGAGAGAGGGAGACACAAAATCTGAAGTAGGTTCCAGGCTCCAAGCTGTCAGCACAGAGCCCCACAAGGGGCTCGAACTCACGAAATGCGAGATCATGACCTGAGCCGAAGTCACTCAATTGACTGAGCCACCCAGGCACACCTGACCTTGACGTTTCTAAGTCACAAGGAGAGACTATACCATTGTTTGGGAGTGTTGTGCAAAGCTGGGGAGAAAGCATGCTCGTAACATGTTCGGTTGTTTCTCCAGAGGAGCAAACGTGGGACTCCAACTGGCAATTTAGGAGGCTATATCCACTGCCCATTTAAGGACTTAAACATTCCCCAGAGCAAGAACCCTGAGACATGTAGCCCACAGATAGCACATAGTAGGTGATGCGCTGAACTTTACTCTTAAATCTCAGTGATGCACATCGACTCAAAAGTCAGCGTCTAGAAAAGGACTGGAAATGATCAGATGGAAATTTCCCTCAGAGTAGAAGAGCTGAAACGTTTGTTTATTTGATTATCAAAATGACAGCTTCTTTAGAGAAATCATAATAGACCCGCTCATGAACCTGTTAGATATGAAAATTTCCATAAGCAGCTTCTTTTCTTCACTGGTAAGTTAGAAAGCATGAGATGAAAAGTGTTGTTGGTTTTTTTTCTTTCTGATTAGTTACCTCGAGAATGTCCTTATCACTCTTAGATCTTCATTTTAGGCAAATAATATGTGAGTCATGCTGAACTATTGCATTCTTTTTTTCCAAATCGGTTCCATTCAAATCCCCAGATAAGAAAAACGCACGTAGGAATGGGTGGGATGTAGCTAATCTAGATGTTAACAGGATGTTTAAGGCATCGTATTTGGGAACTCCTTTGTTCCCTTTCATTTGAAGGGCAGTAGGCATGGGTCACACCAGTAGTGCCCCTCAGATGAATTAGTATCAGTGATGTTAGTGATAATTTAACTGTTTCCCTTGTGTTGGCTTTGCCCTCAACAGACATCTGTCTATCTGTGTTGGAATCATGTGGGGAGAGGTATCTAGAAAGCTTTGTGGTTACTTACACCAGGTTGGAAACACTAGTTATCTCCAATAACAGTACCTATCTCAATGGTTGTTAGGATGATTAAATGAGATGTTGCACGCACGGTCTTAGAGGAGTGGGTGGCACATAAATGAACGCTAGAATACTGTGCCTTTTCTCATTCTGCCTCTGTAGGTTGCTGTCTACTTTTAGACTGTCCCTCCGATGCCATGCAGATTACTGAATTAGCATTTTCATCAACTTTCTTCCCCCCACACACACACACTTCATAGTAAAGGACAGCTTGCTTGGATGACTTGTATGTTGAAATGATTATCCCTATAGGTGGATTTGTTTTAAGTTCATCCATGTTCATCACCATTATGCCTCTTTCTTCATTAAACACATTTTCCCACCCAGGAATCTGTATCTTTCAAGTTCAGTCTTTTTCCTACAGATAAATACATCCTTGACGCCCGGGGCTGTTTTCCCATGCCTGTAAACGTCATCACTGTCCGGTTGCCCATACTGCAAACCTAGGAGTCCCTCCTGAGTCTGCCTTCTGCCCTGCATCCCATGGCTGATCCACCACAAACTGTCATTTCTACCTTAAAAAAAAATAGGTCATAAGTCCACCGACTTCCCCCACCCCAATACCTCTGCACCCTATTTAGTGTCACCATCACCTCTTGCCTGGACCGGTGCACTAACTCTTCCTGAGCAGTTTTACTATTTCCCTTCATGCTGTATGCTCATCCACTGTCCTCTCAGTAGCCAGGGTAGAATTTCTGAAGCAAAAATGAGACCGTGTTTTGCCCTGATTTAAAACTCTTCTGTGATTTTTCCAAATCCAAATGCATTATGACGACCTATGAGCTCTGCACGGTCTGGCCCTGGGGGAAGCCTCAGGAGCCCTCTTGTACCCATGGCAGCCTGTGTCCTTCAGAGCACTCATTTCTGTTAATAAGCATGCATTTGTTTTTTGTCACCATTGCAGTGTTTTGATTAACACTGGCCTGTAAGCTCCGTGCGGGCGGGGAGTAGTCAACTTCATTCATCACTATATTTCCAGCCCTTCGCATAATTTTTGAAACTTAGTAGTTGCTCACATGTTTGTTGAATAAACACAGAGGAACTCATCCCAAATCCCACTTGTGCCCCTTTGTTATTTATTCGTCCAAGGAAAGTTTCTAAGGACCAAAATTAGTCACTAACAATAGAGATTATTCCGTATGCAAGTCATTAGACCGGTGGTTTGTAGGAATATTTCTAGGAGCTTCATTTTAAAAACCTTCCAGAATTATGTCCCAAGTCTTTATTTATGTCAAAGCACCATAGGTTGAAAGATGGGTATTTTTGTTTTGATCTGAATATTCAAATTGGGCTCCTTTCTTCCTCACTGTATGCTCTGTTAAGATTTCCAGAATGACCTCTCCAAATCATAATACTGTCATAAGATGAAGCCCAAACGAAACCAGCAATGTTTCCCTTTCCTAAAGTAAAAAGTCAGGGCCAAACCTATTAATATACATATTTCAAAACAATCTATTCGCTACTATTGAAATCTTTACAATGATTTGTGTTTACCAGAGAAAGAGGTCTGGCACATTTATGAATGATATAACTTTGGACATGCTTGGTAACAGCGGTTGAATTAATACTAGGCTACGTGTTTTACGTGATGCTATTTATCTATTAGGCATGAAAGGGCACTTTGGTAATTTAAGTTAACAAAATCACAAAGTTAGTGAGGGCAGTAAGAACTATTGAATAGGGGGCGATGACACGAAATCTATTCCCATTGCAGTTTCCCGTTTTGTTCTTCATTCTTAAACTCATTTCCCTCTAAAAGTCAAGAACGTTATATTGGGAAGTAATGTGTCTTGAAAATCTGAGCCAGCAAGCTTATGATCCAAGTGGTAATGACTTCTGTAATCGCTAATGAGGCAATGGACGTTGAATATCTCAGTGCACTCATTGGGGCCAGCCTCTTGCCTGTTCCACAAGAAGCTGTCATATCAAATTTTTGTCCTGACTCCATGGGCGCTTTGATTCCTAGACCTTTCTGAGAAACCTAATCTGAAATCAAAGTCAAGTTCCTTAGATGTGGTCAGACAAGGTCACATTTAAAACAGTTCAGTGAACTTGCAGATCAAAGTTGAAAGGTAATGCCCCCCTCCCAGAATTGGCACAGACTTACCTGCCAGCTTACCTTTCGGTTTCTAATGTGGCTTTTTCACCTCCTTCCCGACGGACTGGGAAAATGAGAGTTTATCCTCGGAAAAATGGTAGGAGAGTTTCCTTAAATCGTTTCATTAGGAAATTGGACACAGTTGTATTTTGGAAATGCACATTTATCCAAATCAGTGAATCGCAAGGCATTTGGTTGAAGAAGTATCCCGATCCTGCATCGAGTGAGTTGTGCGAAAGGCATCCTTTCTAATTCATAGGAAGATTTTTTAGAAACTCAGGATGTCATGGTAATTTCAGGTTCATTGGCTTTATTTTTTGGCCAAGATTGTCAGGATTTACCCACACTCCTGAAGAACCCAAAATACTAGGCAGGATTGCTGCTGAAATACTATGGACATTTTTTTTTCCCCGAATGCTATCTTCTTGCCGTGTAGAGCGTTGAGATATTACCTTAAACGGTGTTGGAAAAGGGGGGAGATGGTGACTCTTGTCAGGTATGATCTTAACATCTCACGACACGGGTTTTTATCAAACTCCATGTGATTTAAAAAAAAAAAACACAACAACAACCTTGCCATTGCTTTATATTTCAGTGTTCTGTCTCTTGTGGTCGAGGGCATAAACAACGAAATGTTTACTGCATGGCAAAAGATGGAAACCATTTAGAGAGTGATTACTGTAAACACCTTGCTAAGCCAAGTGGGCACAGAAAGTGCAGAGGAGGAAGATGCCCCAAATGGAAAGCTGGCGCCTGGAGTCAGGTGAGCAATGCTTCTCCTCTACGACTGCTTCCTTACCTTGGGCCACGTGGCTGACACCGGCGTGTTGGTTGCGTTTGTCTGCACAGGTTTGGTTTTTCAGAGGGGAGCTTGGGGACGGGGAGGGACGACTCCTTCCGTCAGGATAGTTGTTACCTGGCCGGGTGGATTCCACCCTCGGGGCCTTGGGTAACACCTACAGTAGGATGGTTGTGAGAATTAATTCTAAGTAGTAGTAGATATTGATGTCAGTACATCTAGCACGGAGTAGCCCTTTAATACTTCGCTGATGGCATTTTTATCATCACTCACCACTTAAAAAAACACTAACTCAGATGGCAGTAAGGTTGACTCTGGTCACCTCGCAGGGACTGGGTCTGAATTTACCTTTGAGGTTCTTAAAGAAGGGGCTGTCAGAGTGAAGTATTATCACGAATGTTCTTACATACAGCAGAAGTGGGAGACAGAAGTTCTCTCTCATTTGCTAGCTATGTGACCTTGGGTGATCTGTTTTCACCTTCCTGAGCCTACTACATTTAGCTCTTATGAGGATTTAATGCAATAATGAATGCCAAGTACTTAGTTCAGAGGTCTTAAATCTAAGAGGCTCTCAAGAGTAGTATTTTGTGTGGATGAATGTGATGCGTGCATCAGATGGGGAAGGGGTAAGCACCCAAGAAACTGATTGCGGTCAGACTCCGCTAATTCTAAACATTTGATAATCTAGCCAGCAGCTGGGTGAGAGAGTTTCCCTGTTGGATTCAACAAAGAACTCCAGAAGCTTCTACTTATCTATAAATAATTGTTGTGTGAGCTAAAGTCTCTGACACGTAATCTTTGAAGCTGATCTCTTTACTCTGTACTTGAACATTTTCTCAGCTCGGTTGAAGGTGCTTACCCAATAGTAATAAGGTGCAGGGGAGCCTGGGTGGCTCAGTCGGTTAAAGGTCCGACTTCAGCTCAGGTCATGATCTCACGGTTCATGAGTTCGAGCCCCACGTTGGGCTCCTCGCTGACAGTGTGGAACCTGCTTGGGATTCTTTCTCTCTGTTGCTGTCTCTGTCTGTCTCTGTTTCTCTCTCTCTCTCAAAATAAATAAATAAACTTAAAAAAAGTAATAAGGTGCAGTTTCATATATTCTGTATATAATGTTGCTCTTCCCCTCCACTGATGTGCCTCAGTGAGGTTTTACTGACTTTGTGGTTCTCCCGTGCAGTGGAGAATCACACAGCTGCCCCTAGGAATCAATAGAAAAGTAGGTTCCAGGTTGGCACCCTCTAGATTTGGTTCTTTCAGAGCCTTGATCTTGATTCCCTAAAGCCTCAAAGAAGCTTTGGACAGTTGTGTTAACATGGGGAGGAGTTGGGAACCCTCCATTTCGATGTGACTAACGGAAAGTTCCTCTAGCAATGTGAATTTTTCCTAAAGGCTCTGAGCTGTCATCATTGCCCCACATGCACACCCTCCCCCCACCATAGCCACTTCACAGAAATGTAAAACATGACCTGCATCATTCCCTAGAAGAGTAGCCTCATCCTTCTCGAGGCCTTTATCGGAATGATCGCGTGTGTTTGTGTTTGCGTTTGTGTTTTAATTCAACAATCCAAGCATCGGTGCCCAACCAGAGCTAGTTTCCCCTCTGGCTTCCCTACAGGATCAGATTTCAAGGCAGCGTTTCATATTGGTCTTCCTTAATGGTTTGTCTGAGTGACTGCTGTCCTCTGTAACTTCCAGCCCTTTTATTTGGGGAGCTATTCAATTCATGTAAAAGCCTGCAGCTAACATTATTTAAGATATTGCACTAATTAGCTTGCCCTCTTGTAGACTTTCATGCTCTGTTGCTTTTCTTTATGTTGCTTGGCCTCTACTTATCTATTTGCATCATGCCCTGAATATTAAGTTTAGAGCATGGAGATGATGCTCATTTTATAGGGCTATGTATTTGACATAGAGACAATTAAAAGAATCTTTCACTCTCTACTGGTAAACACAGAGTGAGTTTTAGCCCAGCATTCTGTGGTCTTTTGGGGAAGTCCAAAATTGCTTACAAAGCTGGGATGATTAGGTTTGAACCCTGTGGGGTTTTTTGAACATAATGTAATAGGATTATCAGACTGCCTCCCCAGAAAAGACTGCACCTGTTCAAAATGATTGCTTAGAAAAGTCTAGTCACCTTTGTAGAAAAATGCAAGTAAACACAGTTATGTAATGGTCTGTGGCCAGCTTTGAAATGCCCTGATTTGATCTGTAGAAATGAATTATAAAAGCGGGCAGGACAAGGTGCTGCGTGAGTAAAATCTGACTTGTGCAGTTTCGAAGTGTAGCTGAAAATAATCAGACGCAGTGGTTGATGGAGAAAGACGGTCTGCGTGGTTAAAGACGATTGGCTTACTAATGATCCAGTGGTAAACAGAAATGTCCCTAAGGCAGGGATACCGAAGCAAGAGTAATGATTGCCCATTTGCAACAATGGTTGGAAGATTTTATATCTGGTTCTTCTGTTTCCTGCCGGTAGCTATATCCTAGTCATCTCTTGTTGAAGGTAGGAAGAAGAATGAGTGACTTCTCATCATGTTGAAATGTCTGATGATGACAAGACGCGTAGAATGTTGGGGTTGGCAACGGGGATGCTGTGTGAATCTTCATAGTCTCGCCCTCAAAATTGGTGCTTTGAGATTTAAAGGGGAATGTTTCATTTCTCCATCTTTTGAAAATCTTGAATTTGTCAAGGAAATTTTTCCAGTAAAAGGAGAGCTTTTACTGGAAGACATCCAATAAGAACAAACTGAGGGCTGATGGGGGGTGGGGGGAAGGGGAGGGTGGGTGATGGGCATTGAGGAGGGCACCTGTTGGGATGGGCACTGGGTGTTGAACGGAGACCAACTGGACAATAAATTATATATTTAAAAAAAAAAGGAAAACATCCTCACTAAAACTGTAAAGCATTTTTAGAAGCTCATGTTCAATTTGTGTAGATGCTTTTGATCAAGAGGTAAGGGATGCACATGAAATTTTAAGACAAAAATCAGCCTCGAATTCTTGATTCAGTTTGAGAAATGTGAAGGCTCGGTAATCCCATGAAACAGAAGCATTCCTGAGTAAAAATCGTTTAATCTATCCTATTCTTCTAGAAAGCCTTTCAAAAAAAATGAAGGTCAGAAATAAAAAGATTAAATGAGCAGATTAGAGTAAAAGTAACACTTTATCGTCACTCATCAGTCATGAATCCACACAGTGGAGTCATTCATCAGTCCTGAGATGCATGTGTCTCTCACACCTTAACCTCTCTGTTCTCAGAGAGAACAGAATGCCATGGTTTAATTAAACCATGGTTTAATTAAAATAGACCTTTTTTGTAGCGATACAAAACATTATGCTTTGTCTTGCAATCAGCGGTGCCTTAGGTTAAGGGAAAATAACTAATTTTTAAAAGCTCTCCACCGTTCATGCCAAAATGGAAAATGGCAAGTTGCCTTGTGAATCCACCAGCCATTTTGGGTGAGGACTTTCCTTGTGATTCCAGTGAGAGCAGCTTGGTTTTGGTGTTTGATTCTGAAGCATTTTGCAAGTATTTAATGCAGAAACATGGCGAACGTGTAGCTCGTGTCCTTTGAGAAATCAAGGAAACCACGTGCACAGAGTCGGTGATGAGAAAGGGTCGCTTTCGTGCTTCGGGCTCTCCATTGTTTTGTTTGTATTTGAACTGTGAGCACTGATGTTGATTTGTTTGAACACAGGCTTCTCACCCACACTCTTGCTGACGTAGTACGGAAGACTGCATCATATTAGCACCATATTTTAAAACTGGAAGCCAAATTCTAATCCACAGTGACCATGGTACATTGCCTAGGGCAGAATTCACTTTGGCTGCTTTTGGGTTTTGTTTTTGCTGGAGTTGGAGTGATTATCTCTGTTCGTTGCCGTATTTGTGCACGATCTCCCTAAAAGGTTTATTAGGAAGTACAAAGATATGTCATGTGCCATGCTCGGCATGGAGCTAAGCCCTCAACTAGGGGGTGATTTTGTCCTTTGGGACATTAGGCAATTTCTAGAGACAGCATTGGTTGTCACAACTTGGTGGAGGGCGGGGAATACACCTGGCATCTAATGGTTAGAGTCCACAGATGCTGTCACACTTCCTACAGTGGATGAAACAGCTCCCAGCAAGAAAGAATTATTAGGTTGAAAAACCCTAGTACAGAGCCAGGAACATAGTAAGTGCTTGGTAAAAGGTGGCTATTATCATTGGGACTGTTCTTATGTATTAAAGTTGGTTCCGAGAGTTCTTTTTCAAGCTAGTCCATCCTCTAAATAACACCACCACCATAATTTCAGAAGTAATTCTGGAAGAAAGTATGTAAACACTTTCCAGTTTTCAAGTATATAGGATTCCCCACACACCAGAGGGTGCACAGAGATTCTTTTGATCCGTGGAAATAAGTGTCAAGGCCCCCGGTCAAGTTGGTGAGGCCTGCACACCAGCTAGCAGTGCACAGTACCGAGAGCAGACAGATGAAACATAGCTCCCGGCTCAGTAGTTCGGAACGAAAAACACCTCCTTTCAGACCTGCGCATCCTGTGCTGGAATGATGGCAGAGGGAGCACATTAGCAGAGACTGCCCGACCTTTTTCTTTTACAAACTAACGAAAGCCTGTTCCAAATGGAACCAGAAGCATTAAGCACACACATGTGCACACAGCACAACCCTCACCACCTCCAGGGTCACGCAGAGGTCTTTCGGTTGCTGCTTTATTCACGAGGTTTCCATACACATCGCTCAGAACTCTCCGAGCAAGCCTGACTGGCTGTGTATGCAACTCATTGCCTCCCTTGAGACACAGTGCGGGCAGAAAAGTGCAACCCAGAGAGTTCACTCGGATGCAGCCTATTACATTCAGAATAAAGATGACCGTAGATGCAGGATTCGGAAAGGCAGAGCTCATCCCTCACATGCCTTTAAGTTGTGTCAAAACTTTTATTTTTTATTTCACACCTGGCTTTGACATTATAAACATCAGAAGCCACGACGGCATGTTATATAATTGAACTTTCCTGTGTCTTTGCCTTTTGAAAAAGTATTCAACACTGGAGGAAGTGATTTTTTTTAGTTTTGGATACTTATGGCCCTTAATACCTTACCTTCGTTGAACCATAAGTAATTTACTCAATAACAATAGCATCAAAAAGAGGTTTCATTTATTTAGAGCTTGAATAGGAGACACTCTGAAAGTCTTTCATGGTTTTTTTTTTTTTCCTTTTGCTTTAGGTTATTAAAACGTTAGGAGACTTTGAATATATATCAGCCCTATGCCATGTTCAAATTTGTTTACCTAATGGTTCTCAGTCTTTCTCTGTATTTCCATTTCGATACACTGTTCTGGAAATGTACTCTTTTATATTTAAGACCCCAAATTCAAATGGCGGCAGGGTTTGTAGTCGTCATTGTTTGTTGTCAATGATGACGCCGTTGGAACATTTCTGTCATTCGTGGGATGACACTCCCAAGTTACAGTTCCTTCATTTCCAGGGTAATCAATGGGAAACATACGTGTAGCTCCCGTGAGCCTTAAAGGGTCATTCTCTGTAGACAAGAGCATTACTTGTCTTCAGGGGCCCTCCTATTCCACCCAGGACACAATGACTTTAAAAGTCTGGTTCCTTCTGGGTCACAGACTCATTCAATCCAATTAATACAATTAAACCCAAACAATAGCAGCTGTGTTGCCTCAAAATATTTCCTTCTCTTTAGCTAGCTTTGATGTGAACATTTGAGCCCCTCCCTGGCATAGACTCATCTGAAATGATATGATTTCCCGAGCTGCCCTCTGAAGAGCACCAACTATTTTCTTAAAATATGAAATGATTGGGCACGAATACCTTTCTAATTGAAAGGATCATGATTCTATTCTTTAAGACTTCCTCTTAGAAATACGGCTTTAATGTATGCTAAACTTGTTTTCTCAATGCCAGACAAATTAGCGGAGGCTGAGCTATCGCAAAAACTCAGGAACGATTTTAAATAAACGCAGTAATATGCTGTTCTTTCCAAACAAATGTTGCCTTTGGTTTTTAACTGTCAAAACCTTAATAAAGACAATAATTCTTGGCCTGCCCATAAGTGAGATTATGAAACCCAGCAATGAGGAAACCATTAAAAAGTTAATTTAAAGGAAAGTTAATTGCAGATTTAATATGGCGTTTTGCAACTTGGTCAACAAAATGCTTCAGCCTGATTCACAGTATTTTTCAGGGGCTGGAAACATGACGCCCGCCTGAAGAAATGGTTTTTTCCTTGTCAGTTTTTATTCTTCGTGTATTCATTTGAGGTTGTAAATAGACACTAACACTTTAGTGAATTCAGTAGTTTAAAAAAAATTCTTCTTTCCTCTATCTCCAGGAATAAGAGCAAGGAAAGAAAGAGACTGGAGAAAATAATTCTGCTTATAAGGCCCTAAAAGCTTCAGTAATTTACTCTCGTTGGGTTATGCTTTTAATCTGCCAAGAAATTCTTCTTGTACAGCACTTATCTCCAATTTTCAAGAAACTGCAATCCTCCGGGATAGTAATCATTGAGGATTTTCATTTCACACGGCAGCACTATTTATTTCTCGCTCGTATCGTTTCATAACGATCTCTCCCAACCTCTCCCATCTCCAAGACTTTTGGTATCTTTAGAGATTCCCCAAGAAAGGTAGAGATACTTTGCTCGCTCACCGGCATCGACAGGCAGTGCGTTTGCAGATTTAAGTACATTATCTTGGGTCCCCTTCATTGGAAATTAGAAAGCTTTGTAATCGCAGGGAAAGTCATTGGATTAGGAGCGCATTCCCCATGACTGTGACCCTCGCCACTCCTGCCACACACACACACACACACACACACACACACACCCTCCCCACCAAATGACCCAAAGCTCCCACTTACACAGTCTTTCTTCTTAGTGCTCTGTGTCCTGCGGCCAAGGCACACGGCGGAGAAGTGTGAGCTGTCAGACGGGAACACACAAAACAGCCAGAGAGACTGAGTGCAACCCCTACACCAGACCGGAGTCGGAACGCGCCTGCCAAGCCGCACCGTGTCCTCTCTATGCCTGGAGGGCAGAGGAATGGCAAGAAGTAAGTAGAGCCATGAAGTGGGCACCTGCCAGGCATTTCGCTCAACCCCCTTGCAACCATCACATCCGTTACCCTGAAAAGCCTTCAAGCACGGTGACAAGGCTGGCTGTTTCCCAAAAGGTTTGCTGTCAGACGGCAAGCGGTTCACTCCGACGAGGGTGGGAGAGCTCCTCCTTTTTATGCAGTTCCTACGTCTGTGTTCTTGAATGTTCCAAGTCTGGCTGCCTCCAGAAAAACTGTAACAGGCCTTGGGCCAAATGCATACAGCTATCTTTCACAAAAGGAGGGGGAGATGGAAGAGATATTTTAAATATGTGTATCCAAACTTGGTCATTCTGTGTCAGCTCAGACAGCCACAAGGCAGACTCCAGGTAGGACCTACTCTGTGTTTGTCTCCTTTCCGTGACTTGGGCTGTCAAGGAGAAGACAGGCGGTCGCTTGAAGCCCCAGTTAATTAGTGAAGCATTTCCAACATTAAAAAAAAGAATGATGGAATCTGAAAAACAGCTCAGTTGATGCAGAAATAGACTTGTTTTCTCCCTCACCAAGTTAATGTTTAGTTAAAGAAAACACTATGCGTCCCTGGAGAAGAGCCTGGCTAAGGAAGGTAACACTTGGGCAGGAGATAATCTCCTGTTTCCAGAACAGAATACATTGTAGAAAGGGGAGAAAGAATGTAAGAAAGCAAAACTGTGTCCACTGACTTTGGAAGGAAATAAAAAGCACATGCTGTAAAGGGTTCAGAGATACGAATGATAAGATAGGAATTTCCCACCAGGAATGATTTTTAGAACAGGGAGAAACAGCGCCTGGTGTGTGCTACGTGCTTTGTATTCTTCCCCTCGCTTAATCTTTTTAAGCACTGGGCACAGTGGGCATCACTATTATCATCCCATTTTGCAGTCAAGAAAACTGAGGCTCAGAGAGCCAACGTCATTTGTCCAAGCGTCACGTGCCCAGAAGGAGCAAGACCTGATTCTAAACTGAAACCATTACCTGATGCTACAGCTGCATTTGAAAATAATTTTACACAAGCACTCATGGCAATGCTGATGTACATTTTTTTCCAGTTGTATTGAGCTATCATTGGCATATAACATTGTATTTGTTTTAGGTGAAGACATGATGATTTGACGTATGTATGTATTATAAGTTGTTATTAACGGTAACTATGTTATACTTAACATCCGTCAGCTCACACGGTTCCAAAATTTTTTCTGGTGTTGAGAACTTTCAAGATCTGTTCTCTTAGCTTTCAAGTATATGATACAGTATTGTTAACTTTAGTCACCATGCTGTGTATTATATCCCCAGGACTTACTCATTTTGTAGCCGGAAGTTTAGCCCCGCTCACCTACACCTTTCCCATCACCTCTGGCGCCATCCATCTGTTCTCTGTATCTAGAAGTTTGGTTTTTGTAAGATTCCATATACAACTGAGGTCGTACGATATGTCTCTTTCCCTTTCTGACTTGTAGCACTCAGCATAATGCTCTCAAGGTCCATCCCGTATTGTCAGATGGCAGGATTTCCTTCCTTTTTATGGCTATT
Organism: Felis catus; assembly: GCF_018350175.1. Lineage (NCBI taxonomy): Eukaryota > Metazoa > Chordata > Mammalia > Carnivora > Felidae > Felis > Felis catus. The sequence goes on along the minus strand of NC_058369.1, from coordinate 32,058,764 downwards.
ATATTCCTTTGTATGTATACACATTTTTTTTTATTCATTCACCCATCGATGGACACCTCAGTTGCTTCCATGCCTTGGCTGTTGTAAATAATGCTGCTGGGGGGAGCAGATAGGTTTTCAAGTTAGCGGTTTTATTTCCTTCAGATGAATACCCAGAGGTGGAATTGCAGGATCATAGGGTAGTTCTCCTTTTACTTTTTTGAGGAACCTCCATACTGTTTTCCATAGAGTCTGCACTGATCTACTTTCCCACCAACAACGCCCAGGGGTTCCCTCTCCTCCAGATCCTCACCAACACCTGCTATGTTTTGTCTTTTTGCTAATAGCCATTGTGAGGCGATACCGCCTTGTGGTTTTGATTTGCATTTCCCCAATGATTAGCGATGTTGACCACCTTTTCATCTATCTGTTGGCCATCTGCACGTTTTCTTTTGAGAAATGTCTGTTCGGGTCCTTTGCCCATTTTTAGTTTGATGCAGTCCCACCTGTTTATTTTTGCTTTTGACGTCTTTGCTTTTGGTGTCATGTTCAAAACAAGTATGGCCATGACCAGTGTCAGGGATCTTACCCCCTATGTTTTCTTCCAGGAATTTTGTGTGTTTAGGTCTTTCAGGGTCAACTCTTTAATCCGTTTTGCCCTAACTTTTGGGTCTGCTGTAAGATAGGAGTTCAGTTTCATTGTTTTGCACGTGTCTGTCCAGTTTCCCCAACACCATTTGTTGAAGAGACGGTCTTTTCTCCATTGCATACTCTTGGCTCCTTTGTCGTAAATTAATTGACCGTATATGTGTGACTTTACTTCTGGGCCCTCTGTTCTGTTTCATTGATCTGTGTGTTTCTTTTAATGCCAGCACCATGTTGCTTTAATTGTTGTAATTTTGTAATATAGTTTGAAATCAAAGAGGGTGATGCTTGAGCTGTGTTCTCCTTTCTCAAGATGGCTTTAGTTTCTCAGGGTCTTTTGTGGGTCCATACACAGTTTAGGATTGTTTCTTCCACCTTTTGGAATTTTGATAAGGATTGCCTTAAAATCTCTAGATTGCTTTGCATAGTGTGGACATTTTCCGAGTACTAATACTTAGAGCTGGTGAGCACAGAAGATCTTTTCATTTATTTGTGTCATTTTTGATTTCTTTTATCAGTGTCTTATAGCTTTCAGTGTACAGGTCTTACACCTCCATGGTTTAATTTCTCCCTGAGTGGTGGTGTTTTTTTTTTTTTTTTTCTTTTTGATGCGGTCTTGAATGGGACTGTTTTCTTAACAGCTGCATGTTTAACCCATGTGGAGATTAGCCTTCCTCCCGGTCTTTCCCTCTCCCTCACCCTCCTGGTAGACTGCTTCCCTTGTCTGCCATCGTGTCTTTTCTTTAGGACTCTCATTCTCTCTGTCTACTCAGGTTGTTTTGCTTGTTTTCCTTCCGTATTTTTTTTTTCTTTCACCAGAGGATGGTGGGGAGGAATGGCTAAAGCAGTTAAATTTCAAGTTAATGGCACTGGAGCCACACAGGTTATTGGGATCCCCAGAGACTACAGAATTCTGCAGTCCAGTTCATATCCCAGCACTACTACTGTTCAGCCATGTGACCTCGAGCAAGGATGCTTCATTTCTCTGATTCTTGGGTTTGCCACCTGTAGAATGGGGATGATAACAACCACACAGAGTTGTTGTGAGAAAATGAGAGATAATAGAGTGGTTTGGGGGTTGACACTATCAGATATGGAAGGAAGAAAGGGCTTCCTGACCTCTCGCCCCCTCAGTGTTACCTCTTGATTCTCTTTTGGTCTTGTTTCAGACCTACCCCTGCCTGCTTTCTCCTTCTCCCTCTTCATCTCGCGCCAGACTCGACCCTGTGTAACTGTTCCAAGGAACAGAAAGTAAGAGAGTGTGCCGAAATGAATCTAAGCTGACGGCTCACGCTTTAGCCAACTTTCAGAAATGCTCCAGCCAATCAGGGAAATGCAAGCTCCATTTACAATTCCTTCTGAATTCCAAAGAATAGAAACCTCGCCAAATATGCACTGAGGAAGTCCTGCCTCTGATCATACCAAATCTGCTTAGAAATGTACAGCTTTGCCTGCGCTCTGCAGACGGATCTTTTAACACCCTGCTTTAAATATTGCTGTCAGGCTCCACGTAAGAACAGAACACCTAAGGAGCTAGCCTGACCTGAGGCCATATTTAAAAGTTAGAGGGTAACCATTCTCACAAAGAGAACAGAATCTTTAAGCGGCGGGAAAAGCAGATTCGTACAGTTACCCACCTGCAACCGCGCTTGCTCACCCGTCTGCACCCAAAGCGGAAAGTTTGAGAAAGGTGGACCTGGGGGGTAAGAGAGGATAGAGGCCTGGGGGGGTGCCCTCACGTGACACTGAATTGGCCGAGCGAGGCTTGGGGCTGCTGGAGGAGAGAGAAGACCCGTCCAAAGCCTTTGTTCCTCCTACGCACAGCACGCTGGTGGCCCTCTTAGCATGTCCTCACGGCCACAACACTTAGAGTGAGTGTTCGTAGCAAGTGGGCAACCACCTTAATAGGCCAGATCTCCCTTCCTGATTGCGTGCCCGCAGTCCTTGTGCGTGCCTAGGAAAGTTCTGCTGTCATCATTCATTGTCCCTAGTTTCATGATCAAAGTTATCCTTGTTAAACAGCAGATCGGACAGCACAGCACCCTTCAGACTCCCCTCAGTCACGGCCCTCACCCCTCTCTCATGCCTCCTTCCCCTCCCACCCACTCCCTCTTCCACCATCTTCCCTCAGACCTGCTTTGACTTGGTTCCCATCCACAAGTGACACCTCGACCTGATGTCAGGGAGGATGCCAAGGTCCAGCCTCACAGCCGAGGCCCTTGGCACCCACCTCAGAGCTGTCCTTGGCACCCACCTCGGAGCTCTTGTTTGCCTGCTGAGTGTGCATTTTTCCCTCTTGCCTCTCCCCTTGTGGATTGTCAAAGCCCACTTGTTTGGGGGCAAGATGTGTGTCATGCTAGGCACGTAGGGAACGGCAGCCCCCTCGTTTTGACAAATAATCCAGGTGTCCACCTTGAGGAGCACAGGTTCCGCATAACCACAACAGCAGGATCATCGGGTACGCTTTTCTCAGTCATACAGGTTGCACACTGCACAACTCTGGGGGTACCATTCCCATAGGTTACAATTCGAGGGGCATCCCCCAGACTTACACAGTTCAGTGGTCGATACTGATGATAAAAATAATACATCTTTTTGTTTATTAAGCTAGGGACCAAGCACTATATTGAGTGTTTTTTATGGAAGACCTCACTTAACCTTTCTATAACTCTCTAACGAAGTAATTAAGTTTTTATCCTCACTTAAAGATGAGGAAACTTGAGGCTCAGATAGATTAATTCATCCAGGTTCATGCATTCAGTAAGTAATAAGGCTGGGATTTGAAGCTTGGAAGCCTGACTTCTGGAACACGCGCTCTGAATCTTTATATTCTCCTCCCTCCCGTGCCAGCATTCATCTGAGGCAAATTATTTTATTTCCTTCTTAATGGCTGGTCTAGCCTCTCACAGAAGCCAGAGTTGGCATAAAGTCCAATTCCCTTTATTGGGTGAGCACCGCCCCCCCATCTCCTTCAGAACATGGAATGCTTGGTCCACTGGGTTGGCAGTCCACCCCTAAGCCAGTGGGGTCAGTCTTGATGGTGATAGAGCATCTCACTGGGCCTCCTTTTTTGGGAGGCCTGGTGCCTACACAGCAGGGAAGAAGCACCCGTGTGCCTTCAGGATACCATAAGAGTAGAGCCTGGACTTTTAGATATAAGGCGATGGGACGCCTGGGTGGCTCAGTCAGTTAAGCATCCGACTTCAGCTCTGGTCATGATCTCGCGGTCCGTGAGTTCAGGCCCCATGTCGGGCTCTGTGCTGACAGCTCAGAGCCTGGAGCCTGTTTCAGATTCTGTGTCTCCCTCTCTCTCTGACCCTCCCCGGTTCATGCTGTCTCTCCTTGTCTCAAAAATAAATAAATGTTAAAAAAAAATAATAATAATAGATATAAGGCGAGACAATTAGAGAAGAGACAAATGCTGTATCCAGACACGACTCCAGGTTTTTAATATCACCTGCCAACTTGGGGCCAGGTATTGGACCTTTCCAAGCTCAGTTTTACTCACTTTAGAATTATAATGCCCATGAGGCTGTGGAGGGCAGGGTGGGGGGGATGACTTTTTCATTGTTTTAAAAATTATCACGATGACGTTACTTAATAGCATCCTAATGGTTTTACTTACTAGTATTATAATCTGACATATGAATTTCCTTATAGCTGCAGAGGTCTCAATCGAGTTTGAATTGGGTGTGGGTTATGCATCTCTTAGCATTAAGGAACAAATTTTCCAGGACTTGCCAGTATTCTTTTGTTCACCTCTACCCAGAGTATTCTCTTCATCCCTAGTGCCTCTGCGTCACAAGGAGGCTGCCCTGCTCCTTCCCTCACCTCGGTCACCTCTGCCCACTCTTCAGGCTACTTCTCAGAAGCCCTCACTGATCACACCTCCCCACCAATAACTGCGTGAGACTACCCTCCTCTCAGCTCTCCTGGAACCCCGAAAATACTCTGCTCTAGCAGTTAGCACTCTGAATTGTGATTGCCTGATTTCCTTGTCTACAGTATCACCCGTTTGAGGTCAGAGAGTTTGTTCGCCAGAGTTTTCCTCAGCGTTTAGCATAGTACCCAGAGCACTGAACACACTTGTTGAATAAACGTGGACAGCGGGACCAAAAAAGGTTGGCAGGAAGGAAAGAAAGGAAGGAGGGAGGAAGGAAGGAAAGGAGGAGGGAGGGAGGAGGAGGGAGAGAGGCGGGAGGGAAGACATTTATATATCAATACCTTCCTAAGTCCTCAGAATCATGACATTCTAAAATGTCATTTAAAACAGTCAAGCAGACTGTGTTTTTCCTGTAAGAACAGATAGTTTATTTTCTTGCCACGCTGCCACGGACACGCTATGCTCTGACACGTCTGGCCTTCGCAGAGCTTCCCACCCCGTGGCTCTTTGGCTCAGTGCAGAGACTTGGACCGTGTGCTCTCATACATATTAGGATTCCACGGGCTTTTATTGAGATCAACTGCAGAATGATTCCCAAGTTTACCCCCTAAGCCCAGAAGAGTTAGAAAACGGCAGGCCTCTGGTCAACCTGTTGCAAAGATTTTACGAAGTTTGCAATAGGGTGTGTGGACGAGGGCCAGATATTAACTCTGTATGATTCCTTCCCTCGTTACTTTGCTCAAGAAATCTTTACCCGGCACCTACCAAACGCTGGGGTCTGGGCATCGGGGACGCAGTAGGGACAGCGACATCGCTGTGGGGGATTGACTGACCGGTGGGAGAGACGGAAAGCGAGCAAACAAACATGTTCTGTGAAGTTGCCGAGTGTGAACCGTGCTGTGACGGAAAGAAGCAAGGCACTGAGATACAGACAAAGAATGACAGGCCAGTCCTACCTGCTTTAGGGTGGTCGGAGGTGAAGGGCAGGGGAAGATGATTGCAGGTGGAAGGAAGAGGACAGGGTCCAGCCCAGACAAAAGTGCAGCATGGCGGGAGCAGAGCAAGTGAAGGACCAGAAGGCTGAAACAAGACTGGACCTGGGGGAGCGCCCCGATTAGGATTCGTAGGCCAGGGCCAGGGTTTGGGTTCTCCCCCAAGCAGTGTAGGAGGCTAGCAAGCGCCTTCGTGACCTGGCCCCTGCCCGCCTTCGGAAATTCCCATCTCGATTCGAACCGAGTCTCAGCCCCAAACTGCGCTGGTCGGTCCCCAGCCCGGCTTCCCCACGACATTCGCCTCCAGCCTCCATGCACGCTGAGCCCTGTCCTGAGAGTGTCCCCTTCTCCTCCTTGCCTGGCTAACCCATCTCTTCATCCACTGCTTGGGCTCCCCTCTCGGCACCATGGGAATTCTAGACCCTCGCCCTTACTCCTCTCTTGCTGTCACAGTTGTGGGACACCTTTGGTGGCTTCTTTTCGCCATCCTGCTCTGTTACGAAACCCGCGCCTGCTCCTCTGGCCATACGAGGCAGCCCTAAGTGTTGAATGCCGATGGTCACCAGGTAGCCGGCTGTCCTGGCATATGGACAGCAAGCTGGGAGTAGCAGCCACCTGGGTGTCATAACAGAGAGGGAACATGAGTAGGAAGATGTCAGGGCTGTATCCCAGGGCCCAGCACAGAACTCGGTCCCCCTGCAAATATTAGTTGAATGAGTGAATAACTTGGAAGTTATCAAATATCTCCATAGTCCTATTTCTGCCTTTTTCCCTTATAAATATACTGTTTGGGGGCAAGAATGTCCCAACTCCACACACCTGACTTTAAAATGAGCTTTGAGGGGCACCTGGGTGGTGCAGTCGGTTAAGCGTCCGACTTCAGCCAGGTCACGATCTCGCGGTCCGTGAGTTCGAGCCCCGCGTCGGGCTCTGGGCTGATGGCTCAGAGCCTGGAGCCTGTTTCCGATTCTGTGTCTCCCTCTCTCTCTGCCCCTCCCCCGTTCATGCTCTGTCTCTCTCTGTCCCAAAAATAAATAAACGTTGAAAAAAAAATTTTTAAATGAGCTTTGAGAAAGAACCCATTAGTAATTTGAAGACTGCTTTTTTCTTTTTTAATTTAAAGCATCGTTAGAAATTGATTCGTAATTACTGTGCCTTATCACATAAAACTCTGCAGAGTATACACAAAACACTGTGCCATCAAGGTCCCCACTTGTTGTGTCACTCGTCTGTCCACATGCTGTCTGACAATGGTAGTCTTGCATTGGAAACGACTTTGTCCGTGAACAAAATCGACAGCCTTAAAAGGTAGAGCATGTAAATATGAAATGTTTTTTTTTTCCTACTCATGGTTAGGGCATCTCATGAAGAAGTGTAAAGCAACTTCATTACCATGTTTAAGGAAAGGCAGTTTCTACTCCCTGCGTTAAAGGACCCTCTTTAGACCATTACCCTGTGGCCAACCTACCTGGTTAAACAAAATAGTACCTTAAAAGTTTACGGTAGCTCTTCCTCACTCTCAAATGTCGACAGCTGTTTTCCTCCTGTTAATCTCAGCACATTTAAAGGCATATGTAGCCTGCGGGGCGATGAGCAAGCTACCCAGTTTAGTGCAGCCCTGTGACCCGTGGCTTGATGAATTGTAGTTATTTCTCAGAGCTGTAACAAGAGTCGAGAAAACCTTTTGGAAGTGAAAATGAGGCTAGTTGAACTTTCTGGCTGTTTTTAGAACATAGAACATAGAACATAGAAAGAGTCCTGAATTCTGGGTTTGATGGGCAGTGATATTCCCAAAAGCTGATAAAATTCAGGAGCTTGGGTGGGTTTGCTTTCTGTGCCCCCAGCCCCCGTGCTCTAGTTAGGACCCCAGGAGAAAAGCCTTGCCAGGTGACTTTCAGAGCTGCTGTTGACTAATTCCAACGCCCTGGATGAGTCACTTATTTACCTAGCTTAATTTTTCTAAAAGCAATGTTCGTAAGGTCTCCCAACTAACTCCCTTCTCCACCGTCGGCAAAAGAGTTTTCATGGTAGTTAACCTTTCCTGGACACCAAGGCAGAAGCCCTTAAAAAGCAAATATGTGTCTAGAAGTCCTTGCATTTCTATTGAAACTGTTACTTATTGACACAGATTAGAGCCCGAGGGATTAATGAAGAAGACACTGGAAGGTTTAGTCCAGTTTGGGCCGCTCAGTAATCAGGATCTGAGTCGCCTAAGCCCTGATTTTCTAAGGAATTACTTTTTCTCCAGGCAGTTAAGTGTTTCTTCTGCATTTGTATACACATCACAGATTAACCACGGCTTTGTTTTGCTTTTGAACATTCAGTGGCTCTGTAACTCATTTGGGATTTTGTGTGTGTGTGTGTATGTGTGTGTGTGTGAATAAACAAAAGTGTTATTACTTCACACTAGTACCCAGGACACTCCAGAGGAACAGAAAACCCCAAGCTAGGGTTGACCTAGGGAACCGGGCTCAACCAGCCTCCCAGACCCTTTGAAGTGATTTGCTCATCTGCACTCATCACCTCAGAGAACTTTCAATTCATATTTGTGCCCCAGAAAAATTCAAATGACTCCACATTCTAGACGTGGAGGTTCGCTTCCAAGCAGCAGAAGCTATGAGTTAAGTTTGCAAATGATAAGGGGCTAGCAGGACACATCGCATATCCCTTTTACTTCCTAAAAGAACAAAGTGGCTCACAAAAGGCACGGGGTATCCCAGATCACCCAGCATTTCTACTCCTGGGGTACACCCCGAAGAATTGAAATCACATGTTCAAACTTGGACGTGAGTGTTCATAGCACCATTCATAATGGCCACGAGGTGGAAACAACCCAATGTCCGTTGTCATTTGAATGACCACAGTGTGGTATAGCCACACAACAGAGGGTTATTCAGCCACAGAAAGGAAGAAAGTACAGATACATGCTACAACACGGATTGACCTTGAAAGCAGCAGGCTGAGTGAAGAAGCCAGTCACAAAAGGCTGCGTATTGTATGATGCCATTCATATGAAACAGCCAGAACAGGCAAACCCATATAGACAGAGAGCAGCTTGGTGGTTGCACAGGCTTGGGGGGGGTGGGGGTGGGCGGGCAGTTGGGGAAGCAAGGAGTGACTGACTGTTTCATGGGTACAGCGTTTCCTTTTCGGGTGATGAAAATGTTTTGGAAGCACATAGGGATGACGATCTTATGACGTTGCAGATGATTAAATGCCACTGAATTGCACACTTTAAAATGATTGAAATGATCAATGTTAGGTTAGGTTAGGTGTATTTTACGGCCAAAAAAGCAAGGCACAAGACATATCTGCAAAGACTTTTCAGAGTCAGACTGGAGTCCAAACTGAAATAAATGCCTGTGGGACGAGGCAGGTAATCAAGGGGAAAGAGGTGTGAGAGGAGAAAAAGATAGGTGGGGGCCCATGGGTCTCCCTAAATAGACTTAAAAAAAATTTTTATGTTTATTTATTTTTGAAAGAGAGAGAGAGTGCAAGAGAGCAAGTGGGGGAGGGGCAGAGAGAGAGGGAGACACATAATCGGAAGCAGCTCCAGGCTCGGAGCTGTCAGCACAGAGCCCGACACGGGGCTTGAACCCACGAACCACGAGGCAATGACCTGAGCCGAAGTTGGGTGCTTCACCGACGGAGCCACCCCGGCGCCCCCTAAATAGACTTTTGAGAAGAGAGAAAGTTTAAAAGATACCATGCTACCCACAACTCTCGGTTGTTGTTAATGAGTTAGCTAAGGCCCAGGGGCTATAGGACGCATAATCCCTGGTGTGAAGGAAACACGAGTCCCCAGATTAGCTCACCGTGGATCTCCAGGGTGATTTACAGTCTTGAAATGCTGGAACACAATAGATGCTTTAGATAGGACGGGCTTTGGGAAACCTTTAGCACACAGATAACCAGGTTAAACTTCAAAAGGTGGGTGTGCTGTTGGTTAAAGCGAAAAAGATAGGGAGCTTGCAGACAGCATAGAGAGGGTCCTGGAACAGCACGTACTGCTTGCTCTGTTTTCCTCACTTGGTGGATGGGAATAAAAAGATGTGTCCCATCTACCTCACAAAGAGTTGTTTGATCTGGGACAAGGCATTTTGGCTACGTCCCAGTTTCTCCATCTGAAAAATGGAGATTGCAGTAACCTTTAAGTCTTAGCTGTCTCCGTCCTCAACGTCTGTCTTTGCTGCTAAAATATAAGCTCCTCTCTGAGGGCTGTGCGGCGCGTGTCCGTTCTTGTTGACCCCGGACCCATCACGGGCCCTGATGCTAGGAACTTGGTGAATATTTCCCGAGTGAATGAGGGATGAGAGCCCTTCATCCTGGAGGAGAAAACGCAGTCAGTTGGGGGCGGGGAGGGGGGTGGGGAAGGTGTCACAGTAAAGCAAAGCCTCTCAAGTCCCGGAAGGGGGACGATTTGGGAGAAATGAAATTTGTCCTTCATATTCCCCTGGAGTCAACAACTAGGACACGAGGCTGTGGTCTGCAAATTGGTGTGTGTAGTCGTAAGATAAAATGGGCCACCTGGACACGTAACAACTTCCCTGACTCTCGAGGTATTTAGACACCGTTCGATAATCATTTAGCTGTAAGTTTTAAAGAGAGTCCATGTTTGTGTGAGTAAAGTCGTCAAGCCGTAAGGTCCTTTCCAAACCTGACATTCGTTCATTCATGTTTCCATTCCTTCCCTCCAATAGCCACTTATCAAACACATCACTGTGCCAGGAACAGTGTTGGGAATAAGTGGGATAAGACAATGAGTCCTCTGATCATGCCTCCCCTCAGAGGCCTCACATTCCTAAAGGGTAGACAAGACGGGAAAATAAGTCACCACAAAAACAGCATATAATAAGCCATTTATTAGCATTTCCTTATCAACACCTGTTCTGTCTGTCACGAACAGTGCACCAAGACGTGTGGCGAGGGCTCCAGGTACCGCAAGGTGGTGTGTTTGGATGTGGACAAAGGCACTGAGGTTCACGGCCTACGCTGCGACACGAGCAAGCGGCCTGCGGACCGGGAGAGCTGTAGTTTGCAGCCCTGCGAGTATGTCTGGATCACAGGAGAATGGTCAGAGGTATGTCCCGGGGATTCTGTAACCGCCTTCAGGACAGCGACGGCCTGAAGGCAACAGAGTGACCTCTGGGTAGGAACGGGGGAGACTGGGACCCACCCGCCAGTTCCACCTGCTGGGGCTAGACCCCCCCCCCCCATGTGCAAGGTAGGAGGATGCCTGAGATGATCTCTCGGTTCCCCTCAGTCCTGTGATTCCCCTTGATGTCCTGTTGGTATGATAAAGGAAGAATTGTCACAGGGCCTGCTAGTTCATGTGATGCCTGTTGGTGTCTGAAGAGAGTTAACATAAGAAGATGCCCTTCGCGTCGGGGAGACAACAGGGAATGGCAGAGACTGTGACAAACGAGCACGTCCCGTGTGATGGGAGCAGGCTCCCTCCCTCTCCAGCAGAGGCCATGCAGAAATGTGGGTCCGGTGCTACCAGACCTGAGTGTTCAAGGAGGACAAAAATCTCAACTTTTATGTGGGGTCTCCTAACTTTAAAACGTGGACTCCAATTTTTTATTTGAAAACGTTATGTGGGGCGAAGCAAACGCTTTCCGTGGGCCAGATACGGACTGCCTCTTTGACAGCCTCTGATCCAGAGGAACCAAATGATTTTCCAAAGTATTCAAGGAATCAATTTTTTTCTTCTCTTCTTTTGCCCACAATGCCTAATCTAGAAACTTTTTGTTATTAATAGACCAAACACGATCACATTGTTTTCAAACCTCATAGCACTTCTTAAATTTATTTATTTAAATTCAAATTCGTTGATGTACAGTGTAGTCTTGATTTCAGGAGTAGAATTTGTGATTCATCCCTTACATATGGCCCCCAGGGCTCATCCCAACAAGTGGCCTCCCTAATGCCCGTCCCCCATCTAGCCCATCCCCCACCCACCTCCCCTCCAGCAGCCCCTCAGTTTGTTCTCTGTATTTAAGAGTCTCTTATGGTTTACTTCCTTCTCTGCCTCATAATATTTTCAAAGACTGAAAGACCTCTAACATCCAAACCCGTTGTCATTTGCCCAAAAGGAGTTAGAGGTTTCGGAATTACCTGGGCTCAGAGCAAAGTTTCACAGGGCAGCGGTCTCACATTTTCAATAGGAGGAATATTTGCATTCAGATGATATGTGTGTTGGGTGGTGAATGCTTCCTTCACTGTAGCTGGCCTAGAGTTCTTTCTAACTATGTCTCCCCATCCTTCTTCTCTTTGCTCCATTGACTTTTGCCTCCCCTTCCTCACCCAGGGGACATCTGGCAATGTCTGGAGACATTTTTGGTTATCACAAGTGGAGGAAGTGGGATGCTACCGGCATCTAGTGGGTAGAGGTCAGGGATGCTGCTAAATCTCCTGGAGTATGTGGGACAGCCCTCCCCCACCCAGCCACCCCTCCTCCCCCCACACACACAACAGAGAGCTATCTGGCCCAGATGGCCATGGTGCTGAAGTTGAGAAACCCTCCTTTACCCCGACTCTGCATGTTCTCCAACTCTTAAAGAGTGGAAGGGAGACGTGGTCCAAATCATTAGGAAGTACATTTACCATTGGCCAGCCAGGAACCTGGGAGTCCAGGTGCTTGCTCAAAATAGTCCTTGACTTTGGGTTTGAGGCATAGGTTCCAACCCATCCAGATTCCAAGGAGGGTCTTGGGGAGGGCATCTGGGGAGGGTTCCTCTCTTCTCTTCAACTCACTTCTCCCCGGTCCTCGTCAGGCGTGGTCCATAACTTCTTGTTCTCAGGTCCGTAACTGCCTGGTTCCCCACCAGGCAGGGAAAAGCCTCTCTTGCTCCTCAGGCCTCTGAGCTCTCTGCCTCCTGGAGGCCTCCTCTTATTAGTTTCTGGCTTACTTCTTGGTCGCTCATCTCTCTGGAGTTTCTACACTTACCACACTGCAAACATTGGCCTCTTCACTTTTCATCTTAGCCAGTCTTTTGTGTGTTGTTATTATTATGCTAAAAGAATTGCGATCTAAGACTGAGTCATGTGACTCCTATAGCTTTATTTTAACCTTAATCTTAACCCCCAACAGATGAGATTTGGAGAAGATCCAAATCTTCTCCAAAAAAAAAAAAAAAAGTCTTAAGTATTTATGCAAATTCTCAAGTGTATCATGGATTAAAAACTCTGGAAACTTATAGCAAAGTGGAGAAGGGTTGGAGATAGGACCTCACATGGATGCAAGGCCCACTGGACCAGAAATCCCTCTAGAAAAGCTTCTGGAAAAGTTCAAGAGCCACAGCAAGCCATGCCTTCTCTCTCGGACCTCTGTCCCCTGGAGAGTTGAGTGCTTTTCTCTGAGCTCTCCTTGAATTTGAGCAGGCCTGGGCCAGATGGGAAAAGAGCACCCCATCACCCCTGGCTCATCATGCATTTCTCGGCTTAGGCCTGAAGTGCATCATTAATGCAAGGAGCGCACATTCTTACCATTTCATCCTGCTTTGCTGTTATTTTCACATTAGAAAAGTAATATATGCTCATAATGAAGCAAGCACATGACCCCCTAGGGCATGGAGAGTCAAGAGTAAGAGCTTCCCTGCCTCCTTCCTCCCCGCCAGTCCCCCTCCTCCCTCCCAGCCTAGACAGACCCAGCATTGGCTGGCGATCTGCCCACACACGAAACACCCCAGACCAGCCTCGCCCTCCCCGGGCCTGGCCTCTGCTGGCTCTTCAAGCATTTGAACAGTGGCAGCCAAAGAAGGAAGAAACATGCACAACATTTCCAGGTCTCGAGCCATCTGAAAAGGAAGGACCAGGGATGCTCCGTGTGCCTCTGGCTGGGCCTGTCACCCTCCTGCCTCCAGGACCTCTTCAAGAGGTATCTTCTCCCTGGAACAGGTAGTTATAGGAGACGAAAGCCACGTGGCTGAAAGCACCAGCTCAGGAGATGTTAGGAAAGAATGACACTGTGGCTTTTAATAGCTAGTGAGACCTCATGGATGCGCCCCCTGGAGAAAGCAGACCACACCACTTGCTGCGGACTGGGTCGGGGGTTCATCCAGGACGCCTCCGGCAACCTTTGGTCTAGAGAATCCTGATCCTCTCACTTAATTTTATGTGACACCTTCCCAGGGGATGGCCGGTTATCTGACCACATTGTCTAAAAAACACCATCAAAACTAAATTCACTACAATGCACTTTTATTTTCTAAATATATTGTATCAAGTGCTTAGCGTGGGTGGTTGAACCTACTTCAACGTGGCGTCAATAACCAATTAGGTGTCTCATCACAGGAAGGATCTTGGACACTAGTAAGACGTCCTCTCTTTCTCCTTTGGCGTGTTGTTTGCATATTTGTAAATGCCGTGTAATGATGGTCAACAGGTAAAGTGACGGCCTGATCTGGTTAGATAGACAAAGAGATAGGAGAGCAGAAGGGTGACATTATCGGTCCAGACGTATGGGCAGGGAGAGCAAAGAGAGAAGGAGATTGAGTGCGGGGCAGACGGGAAAGGCAAACGAACGGAGCAGGAAAGGAAAACTGTGCCCAAGTCCCCTTTTGGCTAAGTGCTTGGGTTTCACCTGTAACTCAGGTGAGCTGTGACACACCCTCCTCCCGTCCCCTGTGGCCACATCTCCGGTTTGGAGAAGCACGTGCAGTGGGGCTATGGGGAGCGTCTAAATGGAACCAGGGACAGCTGGAGCCCCCTCCCCTCCTCCCCTTGAAATCCAAAGCAAGGGCTCAGGGCGCCCCGTCCCGCAGCGGGGGCCACACTAGATCCCCGAAGGCGACTTTTAAGGTTGTCTGTCCGCGGTGCGCTCGGGGCCTGCCGCTTGCGATGCACAAACAAGCTAATAAAGTGAGAGCTCTCTGCAGCGTCGTCCGGGGTCAACGTTGGATGTGGGGGTCAGGGGCCTATTGTGGGCTGCCCCCAGGCGCTGCTCCAGCCTCTCCTCCCACCCCCTGTTTTCCCAGTGCTCAGTGACCTGTGGAAAGGGCTACAGACAAAGGCTCGTCTCCTGTAGCGAGATTTACACCGGGAAGGAGAATTATGAGTACAGCTACCAAACGGCCGTCAACTGCCCGGGCACTCAGCCCCCCAGCGTCCATCCGTGCTACCTGAGGGAGTGCCCTGTGTCGGCCAGCTGGAGAGTCGGCAACTGGGGCAGCGTAAGTAGACCGTTCGGTGATCAAATGGGAAAGCTTTGGGATCCCAGACTTCACCTTAGACATGTCCTGCCTCGGCCGTCCCAAGGGATCCTCCTTCCGGGAGGGATGCTGGGAAGACACTGGCGTTAGCACCTCGAGGTGGGCTGATGGGAAGAGAAGGTTCTCTTCTCGTTCGGCAGGGTGGCCAAACCCAGAGCTTAGGGCACGGGCTCCGAAGCCAGACGCCCGCCCTGTGCATCCTGGCCCTCCTACTTGCCAGTTGAATGAGAGGTGCAACACTTCTGTGTCTGTTTCCTCATCTGCAACATGGGTGGTGGTGAAGAAGGGTCGAGTTAATATGTAAACAGCTCATAGATCATAATAGCACACTTCACGTTACGCTTTTTTTACCACGATGATTTTCCACACCAGCTCCCGGAACTCTGTCACCTAGTAAGAGTTACAGAAGAGTTCGTGTTGCTTCCGCGGTTAGGAAGCCAGCAGACTCTAGTCCCTCTTCAACGGGAGTATTTCACTGCATTAGGCGTACAATAAGCGCGAACATTTAAAATTGCGACTGTCCTTGGAGTATTGCCACCACCCCCTGGCTCCTGCCTCCTAGGTTCTCAGTGTGGCCAAGCGATGAGACAAAGTACAGGATCGGTTGAAAGGGGTTAGGGTTTGAATCCTGGCTCTACCATGACCTTGAACAAGTTTCTTGACATTTGGGCCCCAATCTCCTCTCTGTAAAAATAGAATAATGGGAGTACTATCTCAGAAAATTTTTGTAAGGCTTAAATGAGAAAATTATATATTGTATATATATGTCATATAATAAGTATATATGTTATGCATATAAATATAAATACACAGGTAAGATACACGCATATATGAACATGGATGTATAATGCTTAGCACAGAGACTGCTCCACTGTAAGTGTTGCACATACGTCAGCACTTGTTTTCAGCAGCCTAGGGTCTGAAATGACACCTCGGACGTGGAGCTGTGAGCCCCGCGTCACTAGACCCCAAGCCTCCTGGGTTCCGGGGCTGCATCACTGACTCTGGTCTGCCTTCCAGTGCTCAGTGTCCTGTGGTGTGGGAGTGACACACAGATCTGTGCAGTGTTTAACCAACGAGGACCAGCCCAGCCACTTATGCCCTGCCGATCTGAAGCCAGAAGAAAGGAAAACTTGTCACAATATCTATAACTGTAAGTGGGCCAGCTGAAGCCCTTTCTCCGGAGCACGAAGACCAGGGTTTCCTTGTTCGTTTGCCCACCCTCATTGGAAAGAGAATTTATAAGATAAATATATAGTGCTGGGGATGAAATGCACAGCGTGAAAACCATAGTCAACACTGCCGTATGCTACGTTTGGAAGTCGCGAAGAGAGTAGATCCTAAAAGTTCTCATCAAAAAGAAAAAAAAAATATTTTTATACATCTATCTGTTGGAAATGATGGATGTTAACTAAACTTAGTGTAACTATTCACAATCTGTAGGAGTCAAGCCACTATGCTCTACGCCTTAAATCTATACACTGCTATAGGTCAGTTACCTCTCCATAAAACTCAAAGAAAAAAAAAAACATTTACCCCCCAAAAGGGAAAGAATTTATTCTAAGGAAATTATCCCCCCCCCCCGCCTTTTCAAGCTGCAAAGTATTAGTGTGAACAGTATCATTCATTCCCCAGGCAGACAGCGGGGGGATCCGGGAGCATCACACTCCATTTGTACGTTTCGTGGTTTCTAGGTGAGTTACCCCAGAACTGCAAGGAGGTAAAGAGACTGAAAGGTGCCACTGAAGACGGTGAATACTTTCTGCTCATCGCGGGAAAGCTCCTGAAGGTGAACGATGGATATCAGTCATTATTTCTAGAATGATTGGAGAGGGAGTCGCCCTGGGTCCCATGGTCTCACCTCTGAGCTGCTCTTCCTAGGTTATCTCTGGCCTCTCTTTCAGATATTCTGTGCAGGGATGCAGTCTGACCACCCCAAAGAGTTCATAACCCTGGTCCACGGTGACTCAGAAAACTTCTCCGAGGTATACGGGCACAGGTAGGAGCATTCGGGCTCGGAAGGGCACAGACAGCTGAGGATGCCCCGGAAGTAGCTGCCGTCCTCACCAGAACATTCTCTCCGTGACGTAGGCTGCACAACCCAACCGAATGTCCCTACAACGGGAGCCGACGGGATGACTGCCAGTGTCGGAAGGACTACACGGCAGCTGGGTTTTCCAGCTTCCAGAAAATCAGAATAGACCTGACCACGATGCAGATAATAAGTAAGTCCGGTAGAATGTCACGGAGAAGGAGACGTGCTCATTCCTCTCCCCATTCAGCCAGCGCACTGCGCTCCGCACACTGGCCGGGGGGCAAGGCTCTGAGATGCTGCGGGGGAACGAGATGGGTTGCCTTGCCATCCAGCGACGACAGCTGGGGTCCAAGCTGCGTGAGGGCGGGGTTGGCTCCTTTCCGTTTTCCTGCTGTACAGCCAGTCCCCGGAAGGTGCCTTGCCCAGGGCGGAGCTCCCGTCAGATTTGTGAGAAACGAACGCGTGGAGTAGGTGAAGGCCACTAAAAGGGGACCACTGCAGTGGGGGGGGGGGGGGGGGGAGTGAGTCAGGATGGCATCCCCCAAAATATGACACTGAACCTGACATCTTAAGGTCAGGTAGCAGTTAGCCAGGCACAGGGTATCGGCGTGGGGAAAGGAAGGGTAGTAGCAGAAGCTTTGAAGGGAGAAGACAGAGTAGCTGCATGCCTTAAAGAGATTCTCATGGAATCTTCCATTCCCCCAACCGCCCCCCCCCCTGCACAGTGCACACACATGCAGGGGGACACAGCTAATTTTATCCAGTTGTCGATTTACAGAAGAGAAACGGGCCACGGGCTTGCCTCTTGTAACCAGCCTCCGCGCGAGCGGATTTCATCCTGCAGCCAAGACTGCCTTTTCGTAGGGACGTTAATCACAGGCGTGGTTGTAGATAGCTGAACGATCCAAACGTGTGCCCTCGAATAGAGGAAAAACAGAAATAATAATTTTTCCTCATTACCGTTGCTCCCGTAATATTGCATCGCTTTCCCCTCGAGGTGGATGAAACTTGATTTGTACCAAGCTACTTTTTATCGCCTTCCGCGAGCCTGATGGGGGCTAAAGGCAGAGAGTCTGCAGTTTTTCCGCTTAGAAAAACACTCCAGCTGAGACTCGGGGCTTCGGTGTGCTGTGGCCACAAGGGCCCCTCTCTTTGCGGGACAGGGAGCTCAGACTTCCTTCCCACCGGAGCTCGGTTAACTGTAGAAAGATGAAGGGCTCTTGCTGTTCCCGAAAGGCAAGGCGGGGAGGTAAAAGCGGAGGCCTCTCCTTCCACCAGCGATGGCTTTTGCGAGATCCTTGCTTTGACTCCTCCTGCTCTGTGTAGAGCTGCTCTCCGGAGCTATGAAGAGGTTAAAAACACAAGCATTGTTTTCATTGGATTTTTTTTTGAAACTCCAAGGTAGCCCCAAACTTGAGAAACTGCCATTAATACTTTCAAGATGAGGGTTCTAACTGCGCCACATTTTGGCAGGCATAGTGCATTGGCCATGGGAGGGCAGCTAAAGCCCCAGGAAGTAACTCCTAAGTAGCTGGAGATACTTTTGTAGCCGATTTCTTCCCATCCTGACAGCTGGGAGGCTGTACGCAGGAGACTCAGCCATCCAGTGACGCTTACCTTTAATGGACGTGATTCACGTATTTATTTATGCGAGAATCGATTCCAAAGTCATCTTAAACCCCCCTTTTGGCTTCCAAAGTCATCTTAAACCCCTCTTTTGGCTTCCCTCCCATGGAGAGACCGTGCAGATAAAACCCAGGGAGCGAGGCTCTTGAACCACAGATCCAAGGGGGAAAGCAGTGCACATCTGGATCTGTTGCACATCTGGATCCGTTTGCTCACTAATGACACTTCGGGTATTTTTTTTCTCTCCGCTCTCCCTCTTACTCTTTCTCTCACTATCCTTCTTCCCTCCCGCCTCCCTGTGACTGTCCTCCCTTCTGTACCTTTTCGGACTTCTCTCTTCTCTCCCTTTCTGCAAAACCCCGCAGCCACTGACTTACAGTTTGCCCGGACCAGCGAAGGACACCCTGTCCCTTTTGCCACAGCCGGGGACTGCTACAGTGCTGCCAAGTGCCCGCAGGTATGTGCTAAGGGCTCCCCCCACCGAGGACCCACGTCCCGCCCTGCCCGCAGGGGACCCCTGGCTGCTTCTGCTCCCGGGAATACAGTTAGAACAGCTGCTCTGGAGGGCAGTTTGGCCCCCTGCAGGAAGTCTCAGAGATGCTCCGAGCTACTCATCTAGCCACGCCACTCCTAGGAGTGTTTCCTAAGGAACCGCTCAGAGCTACATGCAGCAAAATGCACCTGCTATAACGGTAAACATCTGGAAGCAGATCAGGCATCAGAGGGCAGGGGCTTTGCTTAAACAAACCGTGCTGGTTCACAGAGTGAATGTTATACAGTCAGTGACAGGCCGGTATAGGCTTCATGACTGGCTCTTTAAGAAAATCACAAGTCCTGCTTTGTAGCATTTTTGCCAGCCGCCCAGGTGTAAATACTCTCGCTCCGCCCCGCCCCCACGCCCCGCAACTGATTTCAAGTCACCAGCGTTACGTCCCCAAATGGGGAGTCCGGCAGAAATGCACACGATCGGCTCTCGCAAGCCAGGACGAGCGCGCTCTAACCCACCACCACGGTCAGCCGTTACAAATTGCAAACGTCGTGTGACAGAAAAACTGCTATCCCTCCTTAGATGTATAAACCGTGTAGTGTCCAGACGAAGGGCAAGTTTATCATCGTCTGCTGGATTTGCTGTTCAGCAGAGCCGCTCAGCGGCCATCTCATTGCCCAGCCACACTGCCACACGCCCTTGCCGCCCTGGAGGTGTGGATATCTTGAAACGCGCCGTCCTAAGGATCTGCCTGGCGCCACTTTTGCAAAATCGGCATCATCTTTGCAAGAAGCTCCGGCCCTGAGAAGGCGTGACGAATTCCGTGATTCCGGCCAGGAGAACTTGGCCCCAGTTCTGGCTTTGGTTCGAAAGGGGTCCTCACGAGGCCGTTGCTAAACTCTGGGCCAGGAGTTTCCCACTCCGCCCCCCCCCCGCCCCCCGGGCCTTCAAAAGTCTGGGGACCAGGACGGGGAGCTGCATTGGGAATACACCATCTCCCCAGGATGGGTTTAGGCCCAATCAGAGACCATCCAAAGACAAACACATCTGAATTTTCTTTTAACAAAGTGTTTTCTCAGCCCCCAGCTTCAGAAAGCAATGCTAAACATTTTAGGGAAGTGAAAAGGAAGCTCTCAGGGAGAAAGAAAATAAACAAAGGACATAATGGTAAAAGGGGGCCTCGCCTCTATTACCCAGGAATTGAAAACTTTTGAAGTGCTGTTTCTTTAGAGCAGCAGATGACTTCAAACACCCCACTGGTGTGGGTTGCATTTTAACAGCTAATAGATTAGCCCTGTCCTGCCTTTTTCAAAAGTCTGAGGATTTTCTTGCTTCTCTCTGCGCATCTTTGGGGAAGTTTAGGTAAATGAAAGGTAATCTGCCTTCATTTCTTTTAATAATTCAGAGACAAATGAACTTATTGATTTGCTAAATCCTGACCCTGCAGCAATATCTAAATGAGAAAACCCAAAGCCCGTGAGAAGCTAATTTGTATTTTTTCCTAGCCTGTTCTTCAAGCCATATCAGGGGTTTTCAGAACTCAATCCCTTAGACATTTATTGAGCACCAACTCCGTATACTGATGAAAGCCCTGAGTTTTGCAGACGGGTTTTCCAGGAAAAGGTCCGCAGAAGCACCCTTGTGCGAGGAGCTTTGGAGCGGTCGGCCCCTCCTGTGACCGGCTGATTGCACAGAAGCCAAAGGGAATGTGCTGTTTCCTCCTCGTTCACACTGTGGCTTTGGCGACTTACTTAGCAGTAAGAGCAGGTCCCCCAAGGGCCCTCAACGGGAAATGTAGCCAGAATGTGTTTTCCTCTTCTGACCATAGGGGATGCCGCGTTACTGTTACTGATGCTGGTATTGGTAGCATTTACTGAGTGTTTACTAGAGTTTAGACTTGGCTCAGCATTCCTAGGTCGGTGTGGCATGTCACCCCACAGCAGCCACCGGCGAGAATGTCCCCCCTTTTCAGATGAGAAAATGGAGTCACAGAGACATGGGGGAGGGGTTGCCCAAACCCACACAGCTGGTGCTCAGTAGAGGCGGGATTTGATCCCAAATGTGTCTGAGTGCAAATCCACGATGGCAGACGGGTCTGCCTGACCCCACTTGCAGCGAGGACTTTGCAGCCTTCTCCTTTGTCTGAACAAAGAACAAAACCTCTCCTAGCCTCAGGCACATCTTTCTGAAATCCCTCTGGATCCTCTAGTGCATGCATAACCTGGAATTACTTTTACCCTCTTAAATCAGCCACAGGAGGTAGTAGCTATAACGTTCACACCCTCTACCCCTCGAAGATGAGGGCTGTAGGGGCAAAGATGTCTCACCTGGAGCTCAGAGGACAGTAAGTCTTCACTCCTCACGGGACCCTTAACTTAAGGTGGTCATTATCAGCTGAAAAGGTAGGTCCCCTGTGCTGGAAAAGGTGGAAAGAGAACGAGGAGGAAGACCGCCCGTTCCATCGGGTCTGTCACCCGCTCCGAGAGGGCAGCTCTAGCCAGACGTGTGTGTGGAAGGTGCTTAGATACCGGACGCCCGGATCAGCGGGGGGAGTTCTTGGGCCAGAAGGCAGGTCAGGGGCCTGGACCTTGCAGGAACCTTGAGGTCAAAGCAGATCACGCTACCTTCTCCTGCAGTGCAGGGGGAACAGACCATCCGCATGGGAAGCAGGATGGGAAAGGGAGAAAGAGAGGGATCCTCGGCTGCAGTGGGGTCTGGTCATAATGAACGGTGTGAACACGGCCTCAGGACAGGCAGGAGAGTGAAATAAGGAAATAGCAGGTGAGATAGCAGAGCTGGGAGAGGTGTGTATCTGAGGAGGCCGGGCAACACTGGGCTTCGTGCCTCAGGGCAGCCACAATCACGGACACTTACTGAGGCCACTTCGCCTACCAACCACGAACGCCTGTAGGGTACTGTCATAATTTCCAAAAATACTTTTTAAATATCACCTACTCTGTGCCAGGTAATGAGTTACATGCACTATACCTTCTACCTCACCCCCTCCTATTTGCATCATAGGCGTTACTAACCCATTTTACAGATGGACTCAGGAAAGTTAAGCCTACACGAAAAGTAGAAGAATCTGGATTCTAGGAAAAATCCAAACGGTCACAACCAGAGTTTCTCACCGTCAGCGCTATCAGTGTTTTGGACTGGATCGATCTCTGTTGTAGGGACTGTGCTGTGCATCGCAGGCTATTTAGCAGTACCTCTGGTCTCTACCCTCCAGATGCTAGTAACACACACACACACACACACACACACACACCTGCCAGTTATGACAACCAGAAAGATCTCTAGATAATTACCAGATTTCCCCCCAGGGGCAAAATCGTCCCCTGCAGAGAGCCACTAACTTCGATGCTCGCATCACTTCCGAGAATTGGAATGTTATTTTGTCCCCATGTCATACATGTGGAATCTAAGGCTCCAAAGGGGTTGATAGCCTCTGCTTAGGAAATAGTGATGGCACTGACACAGAGAGGGAGCCTGCAGGGTACCCCTAGTCCTGCCAGGTCATAGTGGACAAGCCAGGATGGAATATTTATTAACAATCTATCAACCGCCTATGTGTTACAGACCATTATTGATATAAATAAAGCAATACCAAGTCCCTCCCCTAAGTCTACTGTTCCTCTTGGAGCGAGACACCCAACACAAAACAACCAATAACCAGGATTTCTGAAGTCAGGTACCAGCCGTGTGCTGCATGGCTAATTTCATTTAGCCCTCCCTACAGTAGGCTGAGGCAGATACTGTTACTATCTTCCATTTTACAGGTGGACAAACTGAGGTTCTGAGATTTCATCCCCCCTCTCCCTCCCTGAAAGAGCCCGATTTTCACATAGGCCTGGCCGGCGCGGAGTCCGCCTCGCCTTATTAAAGACTGCTTTGACAAAGTACGGGACCGTGTCAGGTTCCGAGAGGAAACATTCACCGTGAGCGTGTTGGTGCAGAACATTTTCAGTTCTGAAACCGCTCCTTGTGGGGGAGGAAGCCTCAGCAAAGTATTTCAGGTGCCTTTGTGGAGTCATTTTTGCAAGCGAGGGAGAAACAGAGACAGATGGGCAACGCAGGAGAGGAGCTCTGCGGCGGCGTCTCCTTAGAAATAAACGTGGAAACACCGAGGCCCGGTTTTGAAAGGAATCCTGGAGCGGGTTGGGATCCGGGATCCCGGGCCTGGAAGAGGCGGTCCCGCTGCAGGCTGTGTAGAACGGGCCGCGCGCGCCCTCTGCTGGCCGTCCCGGAGAGCGCACCTGTCCTTTGAAGTCCCGCCCCGCTGTGCTTAGGCCGCGCAGTGCTCAGCGTGGCGGGGAAGCGGAGGCCCGGGAAGCTTTGGCAGCGAGATCTTGTTAGAAAAATTACACTGTGGCATTTTGTTCCTGAAGGAATCTGATAATTGTGAGCAACATCAGGATTGCTGGGTTAGGGAGGCAGAATGGCGCTGGTTGAGAGCGAGGACTTTGAAGTCAGGAAAATGTGAGTTGGCCTCACACTGTCTCCTGCCGAAGCTAGTCACCTCCACCGGGCCTTAGTTTCCCCATCTGTAAAGAGAACGCCTTCAGAGAGCTCTTGTGAGCATGCATGTAAAGTGCCTGGCCCAGACTTCCCCCCCACCTTCCAAAAAAAAAAAAAAAACAAAAACCACCCTCATTAATTAGTAGCTATCGTAATTAATTAATGTCCTTCTCCTTTCCAAGGGCCCTTCATTGTGTGGCCTTTGCTTAGGACATCACGTGGACTGAAAGTCTTTTTCATTGGCTATTTATTCCAGGGTCGTTTTAGCATCAACCTTTACGGGACCGGCCTGTCTTTAACTGACTCAGCCAGGTGGATATCACAAGGGAACTACGCGGTCTCCGACATTAAGAAGTCCCCGGTAAGGTGACCTAGTGGCTTCCGTTGGGTTTTGGTTTTTTCTCTTTCCTTCCTTCCTTGCCGGGTCTGTTGTGGTGGTGCTAAAGGGAGGAACGCGCTTTCCCACTTGCTGAAACTATTTTGCAAAGTGTCAGGAAGGAAATTTAGGACATAAATTGAAGGTGAAGCAAGTGTAAGTTGAGTTTATCCGAAAGAGCCTTGCTTCGCTTCTGGTGAATCCTTCCCTGAGTCTTCAACCTGTGAACCATCCGAGTAATTGGACGATGCCTAACGGGGAAGCTGAAAGCAGTTAAGAAGCCTCTGAGAGAGGGTGCAGCTCCAACACCTTGCAATTAGCCAACATTAGATTCCTTTTGTGAACGTAGGGCACAGGATGTTTGTTTGTTGTTGTTGTAAGAAAAAATGGAAATACAACAGAGGCTGGAAGGTAGGGATGTTATCAGGTGACGTTCGCAGAGCGTTAGAGAAACACTCAGGGGTTTCACAGTTACCAGGTTTTCATGCTCAAAAATCCTGCCACTCAAGGTGTGGTCCAAATAGAGCATCAACATCACCTGAGGCTTGTTGCAAATGCAGTTTCTGGGGGCCCGTGGCTTCTAAGTCCGGATCTGCTGCTGAACAAGGTCTCCATGAACAAGGTCTTATGATCCAGGTGGATCATAAGCAAGGCACAGCTTGAGAAACCCTGGTCTCGGCAGTGTTTCTCAGAATCCCCTGGAAAAGTTTCAAATGCATGTGCCCAGACCCCAGCCAGACTGACTGAATGGGAACCTCCCAGGCAGGGGTAGAATTTTTAACTCCCCTTGTATATACCCAGGACAGAAACCGCTGCGTGTTCCAGCCTTCCCTCAGTTCTGAGAACCTGCGACAGGAACCTGACCCCAATGACAAAGGGGAAATTTACCAGAGTATGGCCTGTGGTCCCAGGTCCTGCTTCAGCCGTGACCCTCACACGGGGTCTCCTCAGAAATGTGGCTGGGGGAGGACAAAGAGGAAGAGAACGGGGAAAGGGGTTATCATTCCAGAGTAGGGTTGCCGGATGAAGTAGAGGACACCCAGTTAAATTTGAATTTCAAATAAGCAAGGAACATTTTTTCTTTTTTACTACATGCATGTCTTAAACACTGTGTGGGACATATTTATTCTAAAAAGATTACTTGTTGCTTATTTGAAACTTACATCTAACTCAGTGCCCTGTATTTTTATCTGCTAAAACTTATCAAAATGAATATAAAGAAGAAATTCAAGCTGCTCCCCCCCTGCCCCCCCCCCCCCAGGAAGGGACGAAACATCCAATTGTGACTTCCCAGGGAAATCCCTGAGTTTCTAGAGCCCCAATTTTCAGCTTCCAGGGTTAAATTTGTCTATGGAAAAAAAAAGAAAAAAGAAAAATCTGACACCCGTCTTGCTCTAAGCCAATCCCCATTGATTGCTCGTAAATCATTCACCGTTTTCCTTTGCACTGAAAGGAATAAAGATAGCTGATAGACGGCCCGCCTGCTTTAGAATGTGCCACCAAATGATTATGTTCTTCCACACCACTACCCCCCAGGGGCCATATATTATGTTTCAGTCACTCCGAGGGACAACAACATTAACTGCCCAAAACGTGGTCAGACACGAAGCAGGATTCCGTAGGAAACCGTCTGTGTAGACTCCGTTAGCTAAGTTTCAATCCCGTCAGCCCTTATCAGTATTGTTGTTTGCGTCCAGAACCTAAAAATAATTACGGCGGAGAGCGCCACCTTCTGGAGAGAATGATCACTGCCCTGCAAAGACGGGTTGGCTCTTTCCCAAGCGTTTGGGAGAAGTTCCGCCTTTCCTGGAGGGGGTTGGTTTGACATTTGCCTGCCAGCATTTTTTTCTTTTTTTAAATCTTGGTGTTCCGGAAAAAAAAAAAAAAAAGAAAAGAAAAAGCAAAAACAGAAAAAAAAAAAAAAAAACTCTTGGTGTTCCGTGACAGCCCGGAGAGCCGGAGCTCAAAATTAATCTCCAGGGTCTGCTGAGCACTCCTTGTGAATCCCTGGGAGCCCGGCCGGAGCCATCTGTGGCTCCTGGTTGCCTGCCACGTGCTGCCCTGTGTGCCTCACCTGCTTGTGGGGCTCTCAGAGCAGCATCCCCTGACTACACGCCCCGAACACAGGCCTCCCTGGCCAAAGACATTTGGAAGAAAATTGTATATTTCATTTGCTTCTTGAAGAGGCACGATAAGCTTGAGCTTACTAAAGCTTGGAATGAACTATACAGGAAGGAAGCCTGTGTGACTTTATCGAAACCAGTGTTGCCCTAAATCAGTGGTTCTCAAACTGGAGCGTGCATCACCTGCTGTGCTAGTTAAAAACACAGCCAGCCTCAGGAAGGGCCCAAATGGACATTTCCAGCAGTTTCCTGGGTGGTGCTGATGGCCCTGGTCTCAGCCCACGTTTCCAGAACGGTTGGCCTGAGTTAGACCAACCCCAGAACCTTCTTTTCAAAGTTACACTTTTTGGTTGCCCCCGAATAACCTGGTGTTCCTTAGAACACACTTTGCAAAACCCTGCAATGTCCTGCTCCCCCCATTACGTACTCGCTGGTTGCCCCGAGGGACTGAGGCCCTGCTTTGATCATCCTCCCTTACTTCCTACCGTCTTCTGCTGAGAGCTACAAAGAAAAAGCCATGGTGAAAACCTCAATTCTCCAAACCTGGTTGGCAATAAAATGTTTTTCCCCAGCAAAACTACAGGAAGACTCCAGTTGTCCAGGGTGGAACCGAATCACCAGAATCACTTCTGGTGGCTGGCACCCCAGAGCACCAGCTGGGTCCCCACCCCACCTGGGAGCGAGGGACAACCCTATTTCCCAGCGGTGCTTTAGCTGCACCTGCTGTGCACAGGAACTAGAGTCTCTACCCCGCTTGTGTGTGAGGGGGAGACCCACAGAAAGGGGAGCATGGTCCGGATGTGAGATCGGAGAGGAGATTTGGAATTCGGAGCTCCTCTGCCAGTGACATTCTGTGCCCCCTCAGCTCACAGATGTGCTCAGGATACGAAAAGGCCCTCAGCCCCATCCAGAGGTCTCCCGGGGCTCCCCACGCCCATCCTCAGAGCTGCTATCTGAACGTCCAGGAGGAGGTTCTGGAACAGCCTTGAGAGCTGAGCAGAGTGAAGGGAGGTTCACTTCAGGCCACATGGGAGAGGTGCCCACCAGTCTTCTCGCTTCTTTGCAGGCCTGGGGAATTTGTGGGGTCAGCAAGGGGAGAGGGGCGGGGCCTGTGTTTCTGAGGCCTGGCTGCCTGGCCCTGGGGCCTAACAGACATTCCTTACGCTGAGGGAGGGTTGTAGATTGAAGAATTGCTTTGAAATTCAAAATTAATGAATTTTGCATTGTCATAGAGGAGATGGCCTCAATTCATATCTGTTTCTAATTTATTTTTTTCATTTACATCCAAGTTAGTTAGCATGCAGTGCAACTGTGATTTCAGGAGTACGTTCCTTAAGGCCCCTTACCCATTTAGCCCATCCGCCCCCCCAACTACCCCTCCAGAACCCTCTGTGTGTTCTCCATATTTAAGAGTCTCTTACGTTGTGCCCCCCTCCCTGTTTTTATATTGTTTTTGCTTCCCATATCTTGTAGCTCATTTACAACCAGTGGAGTTAAGGGAACACGAGATGAACGTGTTGGGGCGGGGTGCAAGTGTATACGTGGTCCGGAGTCCATGCTCATTCATCTTCCATGTACTGCCTCCTACCTCGTAGTTCACTTGTGAAAATCCAACTGTCCGCAAACATAGAAATCATACTGCAGGCCAGGAGAGAAAAATGACATTTTCGACACGTGTACTTTTTCTTCCATACGTTCCTGTAGAAGTTAGAGATTTAAATATATTCTAAATATTAAACAATGTGTATATTCACATATATGTGACGGTGTAGGGTTATATTGGGAAATATATATACCTCCCATGTTTTATGGGCAGTTCACCACCAGCACACTCCAAAGAAATGTACATCAGGGGCGCCTGGATGGCTCAGTCAGTTAAGCATCTGACTCTTGATCTGGGCTCAGGTCATGATCTCACAGTTTGTGAGTTCGAGCCCCGCGTCTGGCTCTGCGCTGACTGTGAGGAGACTGCTTGGAATTCTTTCCCTCCGTCTTTCTCTGTCCTTACCCTTACCCTGCTTATATGTTCTCTCTCTCTCTCTCAAAATAAATAAGTAGGGGCGCCTGGGTGGCGCAGTTGGTTAAGCGTCCGACTTCAGCCAGGTCACGATCTCGCGGTCCGGGAGTTCGAGCCCCGCGTCGGGCTCTGGGCTGATGGCTCGGAGCCTGGAGCCTGTTTCCGATTCTGTGTCTCCCTCTCTCTCTGCCCCTCCCCCGTTCATGCTCTGTCTCTCTCTGTCCCAAAAATAAATAAACGTTGAAAAAATAAATAAATAAATAAATAAGTAAACTAAAAAAAAAAAAAAAACGAAAGAAAGAAATGTAAATCAATACGCTTCAAGAAAATCACAAGGAAAACCACAAAGCCCACCTCATGTTGATGGAGGAGAAAAATTTACGAAAAGTATGAAATACAAACTATTCACAATTGAGCAGAGAATCTCTCGTTTTGATTACATGTAAGAGCGCAAACTAAGCTAACAAAATATTCACTGCAAAGAGATTTTTAGAGTACTTGCTTTAATGAAGAAAATAAAAATGGTTTATAATTAGTGTTTCATTGTATGTGAGTAGGTACTTCTAAGATGCCGGAAAGCATACCTTTTTCTCTGAAATAGGCACTGTTTCCATGACAATCATATTTATGCTAATCATTCTCTTGGTATGTTTTTTTCTTTGTGTTCTGTAGTAAAAACGATAAGTTTTAGCTCAGACTTGATCTAAATCACATTAACAGAGTCCCGATTAGTGAAATAGCACGAACATTGCAAAGCCATTATCGGCACCTTTATAATTACCCAGACTTTTCTTCTTCTTCATGAGAAAAGGCTATGATGGGGATCCACACATGAAAAACTCCCTTTATGATAATAACAGCTAGTATTTTTTGAGCACGCACATCAGGCCAAGAACTCTGCTAAGCACTTTGCATACATTCTTGCTTTTATAGCAGATCTCTGAGGGCAGACAAATATTACCCCCATTTTAGAGATGTTCTAGGAAACTGAGGCTTAGAGAGAGTTGCTTAAACATGCAATACAAGCCCCAGGCAGTCTGACTGTGGTTCTCTCTACTGCTGGGTCCGAAGAGAGTGTGAAGAAAGCATGAGCTTGTGTGAGACAGAAGGCATTCACAGCACATCAGCAATTCTGAAGACCCACAGGCCAGCGATTTAGCCTCCAGAGAAGGTTCCTAGTTGGAAGGCTGGCTGGTCTGGCATCACATCCAGTTGATGGTATCAGATTGGCTCCAGAATTAATACGGGCCCCTAAAAGCAGGACCAGTCAGGGGCGCCTGGGTGGCTCAGTAGGTTAAGCCTCCGACTTCTGCTCAGATCATGATCTCACAGTTCGTGGGTTCAAGCCCCACGTCTGGCTCTGTGCTGACAGCTCAGAGCCTGGAGCCTGCTTCCGATTCTGTGTCTCCCTCTCTCTTGGCTCCTCCCCCCTCAAAAATGAATAAACATTAAAAAATAAATTTAAAAAATGTTTAAAAAAAAGTTTAAAAGGCAGAACCAATTTGAGTTTTAGAAATAGATCACTCTTCCAACTCAACATCACTCATAATCAAAGGCAAGCAAATTTTTAAAAGGGAGAACTATTTTGTTCTCTTTGTTAAATTGACAAAGCTTTTCTTCCCTTTGTTTTTAAACAAGATTATCCGTTATTTGCAAGAGACTTTCACAGTTTGGCAATATGAACCAAACCTTCATGACCTTGACCCAGTTCTGGGAATGTAGCCCGAAGATATCCTGAAATGCAAGCACAAATATGGTTCATCACAGTGTTTCTCTCGACAGTGAAAAATGTGAACCATCCAAGATGCCAAACATTGTGCAGGAATGAAAGGGTGGGGGGTGGCTAACACAACATGGGAAATTTACACAGTGAGATATGATGTCACAATTAGACAAGGAGTTCTTCACAGCATGGTAAAGTGTTAGGGGAATTAATTCAGCAAGCGATCTGAATTGCGGGTCAAAAAGAAGAGTGTGTATCAGCTTCAGCCTCTCACTCATTCATTCATTCATTCATTCAGGAAATCTGTATTTAGTCCCAGCCTGAGCCATACACTGTTGGGTTCTAGAGACCTTGAAATTTAACAAGACATTGGTCTTGAGCACCTGGGTGGCTCAATTGGTTAAGTGTTCGACTCTTGGTTTCGGCTCAGGTAATGATCTCATGATTCTTGGGGTTCGAGCCCCACATTGGGCTCTGCACTGACAATGCAGAGACTGTTTGGGATTCTTTTTCCCTCTCTCTCTGCCCCTCCCATGAGGATGCTCACTGGCTGTCTCTCTCACTCTCTCTCTCTCTCTTTCTCTTAAAATAAATAAACTTTAAAAGCAAAAGAAGACATTGACCTTGCCATCGTGGGGCTTACATTCTAGCAGGAAGACAAATGTAAAGAAAGTATTACCCAGTTTTATAGGATGCTATGTGGTAGGTAACTGGGTAAGGAAGATTTTTAAGAGAAAGTGGCTGCTAGGCTGGGTTCTGAAGAATTTAACAGTCAAAAACTGGGGTGGTCCAGTGTACACAGATGGGCAAGGGACACGGAAGAGAGTTCCAGGCATAGGCCGTGGTATTGCATGTGCAAAGGCCCTGTGTTATAAGGGGCACGTCAGGAGAACAACCCAACGAAAGGCAGAGGTCAGGGGTGGGGTGGAGGGAAATAAATGAGAGCATCTGGAGAGTCAGGAAGGGATCGACCGCAGGCCAGCAAACGTTTTCTGTGAAAAACTGAATAATGAATACTTTCTTATAAATATTTTAGACTTTGCCAGCCAGGGGGCAAAAATCAGTGCTATTGTATATGTATTTATCTGACAAGAGTGAAAACAAATTTGCACAACATTTTTATTGATTCCATTTTAAAGATAATAATTGAGTACATTTTTTTGTCAACATACTTAGCAGTGAGAACCATGGGATATTCAGAAATGATCATATTTTGCTTCAACTCGCTGCATATTTTGCTTAATTCTCTGTTATCAGAGTTGATGATAAGTATTTGTTAATGCGGGTCAGCGATGAGATTTTCTGCATTTCATCTTTATAAACTTTCTTTTACACAAATAGGTATTGTCAAACACTGATCTAGTCCACAACCATGTCCTTTTTTTTTTTTAATTTTTTTTTTTAACATTTTATTTATTTTTGAGACAGAGAGAGACAGACCATGAACGGGGGAGGGGCGGAGAGAGAGGGAGACACAGAATCGGAAGCAGGCTCCAGGCTCTGAGCCATCAGCCCAGAGCCCGACGCGGGGCTCGAACTCACGGACCGCGAGATCGTGACCTGAACCGAAGTCGGCCGCCCAACCGACTGAGCCACCCAGGAGCCCCCACAACCATGTCCTTTTAAGTGAGCATATTCACACCTTGGCAAGCATTTCTAGAATCCTATTCGATTTTTCTCTTGGTATTCGCCCTTTCGTACGTCATTACATCACAGATTAAGCCCTTGCCATCGAAGGCGAGATAGAAGCTTCTCAAATGCCTTGTTAAATGGATTTTGAGATATGAAATTTGCTCGGCACTTAGCCCAAAGTCCAGAACATGGGGCGGGTGCTGCCACTCAAGCTCAGAAAGTACATTCACCAAAAATGTACGTGGCCTGAGATACGGCTTCTTGTCTTCATTCTCAGCCGAACGGAGAGCACGTAACGTGGCTTCACCCTACTTACGATTGGAACGATGTTCATTGACGTTAAAATGACTTTACCCCAGGGTAAGCTGTGCCTGTAAATGCACTTTTGCCTTGAAATTCAGGTTCCATTCCCTAAGAAATATTGTCAGATCCATAGCAAAAACGAATGCGCACAGCCAGGGGGGTGTCCAATTACAGCGACTGAGAGCGGTTCTCGTTCAGAAAAAAATGTTAATCCCAGCTCTGAGCTCGAAAGTTCACGGTCCAACCTGTCCACTGCTAAGTTATCAAACTGCTAGATGGCAGCATGGGTCAGGGCGTTCCGTTTCTAGTTCTGACAAGGAAAGTCTATAAAACTGATGATGGATAAGGTCGTGGTAGCGAAAGCTGTTCATCCTCGCTCGGTAACACCTGCTGGATTCTTCTGTTTTCCACCAGGCACCCACTGATGGATAATACGTTAAGTGATTATAGGCTTCAGGCACCTTACGTTTTTATGAGCTTTGTAAATTTGACCAACTAAAGCTTTCTCTGCGTTCACATACTTTTTTTTACCACTGTCAGTTGCCAACACATCTTGGTAGATTCCGCTTCAGCTGTTCTGTGCTAGTGTTTTCTCAGCCTCTTTGACATTGTCTTGCCTGAATTCATTTCCCACAGACTATTCCCGGAAGCCAAGTCTGCAGTCACTTCACGCTCAGCATCATCTCAAATAAACAACTGAATGGTATCCATAATACCTACCTATCAGCTCATCAGGAGCCAAAAACAAAAAACAACACCCCCCCCCAAATTATTTGCCTCGTGTTTTAATTGATTATTGATGTTACTGTCAGTGTCATCGATTTTTCAAGCAACTGTTTTCCTCCCGAAAACGATTGTAGTCTTGAACAATTTATTTTCTCTGGACACGTTTGTTCAGCTGTTAACAATGAAACAAGGATGTCTTTAACTCACCTTGGGGCAAACTGTTTTCCTGGCTTAGCTAATACATCAGCCACTTGGAAACTTACTTGGTTTCATTATTTTTACTCAGTTTCATTTTTTTTTAATTTTTTTTTTCAACGTTTATTTATTTTTGGGACAGAGAGAGACAGAGCATGAACGGGGGAGGGGCAGAGAGAGAGGGAGACACAGAATCTGAAGCAGGCTCCAGGCTCTGAGCCATCAGCCCAGAGCCCGACGCGGGGCTTGAACTCACGGACCGCGAGATCGTGACCTGGCTGAAGTCGGACGCTCAACCGACTGCACCACCCAGGCACCCCTTTAATTTTTTTTTTCAACGTTTATTTATTTTTGGGACAGAGAGAGACAGAGCATGAACGGGGGAGGGGCAGAGAGAGAGGGAGACACAGAATCTGAAGCAGGCTCCAGGCTCTGAACTGTCAGCCCAGAGCCTGACGCGGGGCTCGAACCCACGGACCGCGAGATCATGACCTGGCTGAGGTCGGACGCTTAGCCGACTGCGCCACCCAGGCGCCCCTCATTTTTTTTTTTAATATCTTAATATTTATTTATTTTTTGAGAGACAGAGAGAGACAGACCATGAGCAGGGGAGGGGAGAGAGAGGGAGACACAGAGCCCAAAGCAGGCTCCAGGCTCTGAGCTGTCAGCACTGAGCCCGATGCGGGGCTCAAACCCACGAACCGTGAGATCATGACCTGAGCCGAAGTCAGTTGCTTAACCCAGGTGCCCCTAGTCGGTTTCACTTTTTTATCGTTGGGAAGAAACAATGCTACGGTGAGATCTTCGGTTTTGAATATTCTAACTTTATGACCATGGCTTTCCTTGTGAGTTGGAAACGTGTGCTGAGGCTGAGGTTGGTGACGATGGTGTATATTGTATACTCCTGGCACAGCTGTGGTGGCGTTGCATGAGAAACACAATGCTTTGCCATCTAAGTTTGATAGCAGAATAGCTCACATACAACAGAGCCTTAAAAGAGCAACATACATAGTCCCTTTCTGTTTCTTGTTCCGACACGATGGTATGCGCTGGTAATGAAACAAAATACAATGTTAGGATATGGCAACACGCACAGCACTGCAAACGCTGTTAAGTCACCCCTGTGTCCCTGTGGTTTGCAGCATGCTGAGTCGCGGTGCAAAGCAATGAGAGGTGTCACCACCGTCCATCCTGCTCTTACAGCCTGGAAGCAGGCACAGACATTAAGTGAATGAATGAACATGGCTGTGTTCCAATAAAACTTTATTATGGATACTGAACCTTGAATTTCGTATAATTTTCAAATGTCAGGAGATTCAGTTCTTGGTTTGCTTCTTCACGCCGTTGAAAAAATGTCAGCGCTATTCTTGATCGATGATTGACGAGCCACACAGAAACAGGTGGCAAGCTGGATTGGACCCACAGACCATAGCTTGTCAGCCTCTGCTTTAGACCGTGTGGGGACGTTGGGGTCTGCTTCTATTCAGAAGGCCTACCTCCCGTGCATGCAAGAAAGATGTCCAAAAAGCCAGCGCAAGCCTTGGAAACACTAGTCGGGCAGGGAGTCTGAGAGCATGCGTTTTCTTGCAGGACGGTACCCGAGTCATGGGAAAATGCGGTGGCTACTGTGGAAAATGTACTCCGTCCTCTGGCACTGGCCTGGAGGTTCGAATTTTATAGTTAAGGTAAGTAGGTCCCACGTTTCTCTCTCTCTCTCTCTTATTTTGTAAACTCAAGATTAGCAAATGTAGCCAAGTCATTTGCCCCCAGAAAGGTTACTGTTAAGCATCTTGAAACTGACTGGCTGTTCTAACTTTTTCTTTCCTGTTCATCTGCCCTGTTCATCTGTTCTCCGCCCTTGGATAGGAGGTCCCTAGGCTTTCTGCGTCAGATTCCTCTGCAGTTTTTCTTTAAAAACTTAGCCAGGCTCCATCTCTAGAGGTCCTGAGGTCTCTGGCGCATCTGAGAATCTGTATTTTTGATACAGGGAATTCTGATTCAAGTGACTTACGGATTAACTTTTGAGATACTGCCCGAGAGTACTGCATTAATAATATTCATGACATTCATTGAGCTGTGACTGTGCCAGGCACCAGGCTGAACACTTTGCTGGCATTATTTCATTGCACCTCATAGTAAAGCCACGAGAGGGGCCACTTACCCTCATTGCACAGATAGAAGCTCAGGCCCACATAATTAAGTAGCTTGCTTACGATCACAATAGATTCCTTCGACGGAACCCATCAGTGTCCTACACCAAAGCCAGTGCTCTCAATTAATGCTCTGTTCCACACGCTTGTGACTCAGCGTGTCATCCAAGGACTGGCATGATCAGCATCACCTGGGAACTTGTTGGAATGCAAAATCTCAGGCCTTCCCCTGGACTTACAAAACCAGAATCTGTATTTTAACAAATCCACAAGAGAGTCATGCGTGTGAAGGTTTGAGAATTCCTGGTCTCACTACATTATGCTGGCAAGTGCTCCCTCTGCTGGGCAGAGGAATGAATCGGTCACTCATTTTCTGGTGCCCGCGCCTTCAGCTACAAGGTATGAGTTCAGCCAACTCATGTGACCCTTCTGCAACTTATTTCAAGCTTTCAGCAGTCCATTCTCCTGGAGGGCTCTTCAAGATCCTGACACAGGAGTACCTACTTGACATTTGTGTATCAGTGTTTCAGTGTTTAATTGAAATCCGTAGTCAAAACTATGATCTTCAGTTAGGATTGTTTTTATTGCAAGAGGCAACAGGAAAAAAAGGAACTTATCATCTTAAGGAACTGAGAAATCCAAGCAGTGGGCCAGCTGCAGGCATAGCTGGATCCAGAGGCTCAAACGGAGTCATCAGGACTCATTTGTTCTCCCATCAGCCAACAAGGCTTGCTTCATTCTCAGGCAGACCATTTCCCCAACACCATGAGCTGCCCCCAAATAAACGCTCACATCCAGCATTCATTCTGCACAAGAACGCAAACTGTTTGCCACATGGCTCTTGTTTGCCACATGGGCACTTCTGAACCAATCGCCACGTCCAGGAGACAATGTCCTGAACTCATGTACCCACCTGGAGTTGGGTGATTGACAGCTTCCTTTAGAAGAGGAAAGAGGCGTTTGTTATCAGGAAAGATGAGATGGGACGGAGACAGGCAAAGTCAGCAGGTGTCCACTAGAGATTCCCGTTTTAAATGTATGTTACATATTTGATATCTAGTAAAATAGTATTGTGTGTGTTTATGTGTAGTAAAATTTGAGTGAGTATATATTATAATATTTACATGTATGTCTAGGAAAAAGACTAGAAGGAACGGTGCCAATATTTGAAAAGCATTATCTCACGTGGGGGATTTCAGGCTAGGAGTTTATTTTATTCTATATGCTCCCCTGAAACGTCCATGTTCCTATAGCAGACATACATCACTTTTAAAATCCAGAGACGTTAACAAGTGTCATTTTTTAAATTCTGTACGTAAAAATCTTTGGCTTGTCTACTCTTGACTTACCGCAGTTGATACAGGAGATTTACTTTTCTTATTTGGTTTGTTTATTTCCAGGTGCTCTGAAAAGGAAGCCATTATGGGATGGATGAAGGATAGTAATGCAATACCTCCACCTTAAATTTGTGTGCGTGTGGGCGTGTGAGGACTTGTATGAGTGCGTGTGTGTGTGTGTGTACATATGCACATATATACATATATATACACACACACACACACATATATATCTGTATATATGTGTGTGTGTGTGTGTATATATATGTGGAATATCCTAATGATGTAAAGTTTAATATTTATGTTTGAAATTATTTATTGTGATGTAATATTTTTGTACGTAAAATGATTCTATTATGACTGCTTTTTGCATTATGTTGTCCCTTGCAGTCAAATCACTGCATTTTACGTACTCTACATTATATGTAGTACTATGACAAAAGTGATCCTTCATTATCACGGTACACTATTGTTTACTTTCTATCTGTAAATATTTTATTGTGACCTTTACGGAATTGTAATTTGTCTTTTTAAAACAACCTAGCTGCCATCAAGGTGCTACAGAGTCGTGTGAGTGTATTTTGGCATTTCTAGGAAAGTATCCGCCAACAAGTAATTTAGCGATGTCGCAGATTGTACCAGCCATTAGTTATGTTAACTATTCAGTTTCATGTGATCTCTGGGAAAAAAAAAAATTGCTGCCTTGGTGCTATATAATGTATATATTTAAGTGATCACCAGACTCAGAAATGTAAACACGTTTAATAAAAGGGAGGCCTAGAAGGACAGAACGCGACGGACAGAATCACTTGGAAAAGCAAGACCACTTGTTCTTATTTTTGGACACACTTGTTTTGGAAGAGGATTGGGCTCTGTTCTTTTTGTTACTGTTATTAATACTTTGCTTCAGTTCATGGTGCCTAGATCTCTCTGAAGTTAAATGGAGGAGACCCCAAAGCCACTGCATTACAGAGTGATATTGAGAAAGTGAAATCCTCTTGACATTTTGCTGAGATGTTCTATAATGGTGTCCCCGTTTATCAGCTGCAAGACAGAGGATGCTGAGGATGGGGTGACCTTCAGCACCCCCAGCACACCCGGAGAAGTTCAAAACCAGTCCCTCATCATCAGGACTGCCTTCTGCCTAAACGCATTGACTGGTGACCTGACTTTTCTTCAGGCCATGAGCCTGAGACCCTGCCAGTTCATGGCTGCTTCAGTAATTAGCATTTGTGAGAAGACGTAAACCGTGGAGTGGAAGACACCTGAGTCTTTCCAATCTTCCATTAACCCACTCTTTGTTACTTATGTCCAAAATGGAAGTCCTGAAGTCAGTGTCTCTCAGCCCTTCCAACCTGATTGAAGGGGAGTCATTGCCAATGACCCGTGGCAGACCTTCACTGTTTGAAATCCTGCCCACGTCCAAAACCCAAAGAGATTAGAAAGAACCTGGGAGTATCCTCCAACCCCAAACTCCAGAGTGCTCCATAAGAAGTTATACTCAGTGTATGAATAAGTGTTATTCTCCTTTATTAATACATTGTGAAAATATACTATGAATAAATACCATGACCACATCCAAACATTTGTGTTGGTTTCTGGACTCTTGATTCAACTGGGAATGAAAATATATCTGTTTTTTTTTTTTTTTAAGGTTGCCGGATTGAGAAGAAATGCACATTTTCTTTTTTTTTTAATTTTTTTTTCAATGTTTATTTATTTTTGGGACAGAGAGAGACAGAGCATGAACAGGGGAGGGGCAGAGAGAGAGGGAGACACAGAATCGGAAACAGGCTCCAGGCTCTGAGCCATCAGCCCAGAGCCCGACGCGGGGCTCGAACTCACGGACCGCGAGATCGTGACCTGGCTGAAGTCGGACGCTTAACCGACTGCGCCACCCAGGCGCCCCATATTTTCTTAATCCCATCCATTACAGTTGCCATTCCAGAGGTCGATAAGGGACAGGGTCTGTCCCTCAGGTCTGCGTTTTCACCCTTCAAATCACTCGTCTCTTCTGAAAGAGTCTGTGTGATGGGGAACAGATGAACAAACAAAACAGGAGATTTCAGTGGGTTTAGGGGCTTGATTGTTGATTTTATATAGTAGTAGTTTCTACTCTATGGACTTAATGGTGTCCAGGGATATGAGAGCTTTCCAAAGAAGTCTAATAAACAGCAAATAGTAGGTCGCCAGCCCCTCTACGTAATTGGTTGAGCTCATCCTGACAACCACCAAGTAGATGTTCACGTACAGCAAATAAGTAGCCGTCCCCAAAAGAACCCTGTTTGGCTCTGATGGGGTTACACGTCCACTTCTGGACCAGTCGTATTGTTGAGGGAGCTGACATCCTGTACCACCTAGGGCCGGGTGATTGACAGCTTCAGCTGGAAAGGATGGTTCCTGGAGGGAAAGGTTTGTTTTCAGAAAAAGGTAGGTAGAATAAAGACAGACAAAAGCCAAAGGAATCCACTCCAGAGTCCGTGTGTGTGTGTGTGTGTGTGTGTGTGTGTGTGTGTGTGTGTGTTTGCATGCACGGGCAAACTCAAATCCCATAGCTCATACCAGCCACAGTCCCACCCCTTATCATCCCTAAGCATCATCTAAGACTTGGGTTCTAGGCCTTTCTCTGACATATATTAACTGTCTGATCCTGAGCCTTAGTTTCTTCATTTGTAAAATGAGGCTATCGTTAGTCCTACCACTTACTTGTGAGATGGTTTTCTGAAGACCCTTTCAGCCCTGCATCAATGGTGGCAAACTAGCTGCCCTCAGACTCTGCATCAGCAAGCTGAAACTGATTTACAACAGTGAGACACGAGCTGTTTCAGTTAGGAACTGCGTTCCGCTGCTAATTTCAGAGCCCTGACGGCAATGGCTTACAACATTACAGAGTGTATTTCAGGGGCGCCGGGGTGGCTCTGTCGGTTAAGCGTCCGACTTCGGCTCAGGTCGTGATCTCGCAGTCCATGAGTTCGAGCCCCACGTCAGGCTCTGTGCTGACAGCTCAGAGCCTGGAGCCTGTTTCAGATTCTGTGTCTCCCTCTCTCTGAGCCTCCCCCGTTCATGCTCTGTCTCTCTCTGTCTCAAAAATAAAGGTTAAAAAAAAAGAAATAAAAATTTAAAAAAGGTGTTCCAGAAACCGTGTTTAACAAATTCCCCTTTAGCTCCTCAGCCAGAAATTAGTCACGTGGCTGCAGCCAGGCTGCAGGAGCAGTGGGGGAAAAGGGTTGCTTCTCAGAGCACATTGCCAAACTGAATAAAAGGAGGGATCTGTTCCTCCAAAAGAGCGCAAAATGAGTCTGAGAGACGCAACTAAAGGTCTGTGACAGGTTCAAGTAGAGAGATTCGAGGGAGTGGTTTAGAAGCAGTTATCACCGAGGAAGCAAGAGATGATAGGATCTGGGCTAAAGTTGCGATCATCATAATAGTAGAAAATTACAGCGTGATCTCGGTGGTGAGATTGACAGGAGCTGACAGTGGATAGACTGAGGGTGGACTGTGGGAGAGAAGGCACTGGTAAGGGTTCAGAGGCGAGGTTTCGCTTGCTTGCAAATACAGCCAGGGTGATACAAGGCTGAATGTGTAGATTGCTGAATGGACAGATACGACCTTTTAGAGTCTGTTAATCTTTTACATTTTTATAGCACTATACAAATTAAATATTGTCTTTCTAGTCTTTCGTTTATTTATCTAAGTAATATTTATTGCATACATGCGAATTTCCAGGCGTGTTCTGGGCTCTAGGGGTGCACATGCGAATTTCCAGGCATGGTCTAGGCTCTAGGGTACAGGCTAGAGGCTGTATTGGTCCACTAGGGGGCGCCATAACACAATACCGCAGAGCGTGTGGCTTATCCAATGGAAATTATTCTCACCGTTCTGGAGGCTAGAAGGCCAAGCTCCACATGTCTCACCTGGGTGAGACCTCTCTTCCTAGCTCATAGACATCCCTTTTCTTACTGTGTCCTCACATGGGTTTTCCTTGGTGTGAGGGCTGAGAGAGAAAGAGAGATCGCGATCTTTGGGGTCTCTGTTTCTCCTGATGAGGACATCAGTCCGATTGGATAGGTCCCCACCCTTATGACCTCATTTATCTTTGATTACCCCCTTACAGGTCATGTCTCCAAACACAGCCGCATTAGGACTTCAACCTATGAATTTTGGGGAGACACGTATCAGTTCCTAACAGAGGCTATACGGAAGAGATCGCAAGTTAAGACGGATCTTTATTGCTCTCTCCTCACCATGCAGAGGTCAGATCTGGTTGGGGAGTCTGTTCTGTATGTCATCGGAGGACTTGGGCTCCTTCTGTTTTGTGGCTTAGCCATTCTCGCAGGTGTGGTCCTGAAGTGGCTTGTCCTCGCCACCGCATCTGAGTTTAGCCTACAGGAAGGGGGCGGTCATTTCCAGGCAAGATCTGGAAGTTAAAGGACTTTAATTCACCACCTACTGGCAATTGCTTCGATGCACTGCCTTGTCTAGCTGCAAGGGAGGCTGAGAAACGTGCTCTCTAGTGGGTCAACCGCACACCCAGCAAATGCCACGTGGAGGTGGGGGTTCTGTCACTAAAAGGATGAAGGGGAGGGTGGCTGATGGGCAAAATGGCAGCTTTTGCCAGCCGCAGTGAAAAAAAAAACCTGCCCTTCGGAGCTTACATTGTAGTGGGGACAGATGGAGAAGAAAATAAGCAAAGACACGAAAGACACGACCAAAGCATTCCACAGTCGTTTTCCGGTAGTAAATCTGACCTGTTTTCCCCAATGGCCATCCAGATATTGTCGTGCCACACCACATCACTCTCTCAGCATCCAGAGCCTCGTAGCCAGAGCTTTCACACCTGCTGCTGTCCCCTTTGCCTTTGTGCATCCAGTTTTCTGTCTCTTCTGATACAAAAGTAATAAATAGCAAGTGAAACCTAGTGTGTGGGATGGTGAGAGGGAACAAAGGGAGAAATAAAGCTAAGAAGATGAACAGGCACTGCCCTGTGTCCTGAGGGGACATTTACTTTATTTATTTATGTATGATATTTTTGAGAGAGAGAGAGCACACGCAGGAGAGGGGCAGGGACAGAATCCAAAGGAGGCTTCATGGGCTAAAGGCGCTGAGCTGTCAGCACAGAGCACAGCACGGGGCTCGAACCCATGAGCCATGAGCTCATGTCCTAAGCCAAAGTCAGAGGCTTAACTGACTAAGCCACCCGGGTGCCTGAGTGTGTTGCTGTTTTAAATAAAGTGGTCAGAAATTCCTTCTTGATTAACTTCTGCAGCTACAAACAAAGCTGTGGGTACCACAGCCGACCGACCCTGCAGGTGCGGGGCAACTCTACCTGTCACCAACAGATGGCGGGAGAGGTCTCCAGGCTAGGTCATTGCGCTGGGAAGTCTTCAATGTTTTCTGCTGAGTTTAGAGGTGATTTTGCTGGAAGGCCATAAGCCCCGCAGAGCCCCTAACCCTGCAAAGATTTTGCTACTCCCCTCAAATAGGTACCTCAAAATTAAAGATAACTCAGACCATCAATTTAGTTTTTCTCATGAAGGCTATCTTTAAAAAAAACCAAATAATGATTTTTTTTTTCCTAAGAAATTTGAAGACCAGTTTTTCTGTAGCCCTAAGTACGTGTTTTGTGGTCAGTAGGTGATCCAGCTAGTTTTACAGCATTATTAGTCACAATGATATTCTATCAGGACAAAGGAGCAAATATTCAAAGCGCTTATAAGAGAGGCATCCAGCTACAGTGGGGAAGAAGATAAAATTTATCCAGTGATAAAATTCACATCACTATGTGGCTGGTATTATGGCACTTTGGTAGGACTTAGGAACAAATATGTCTCACACATTGTTGCTATGCATATCACAGAGTGGTCGAACATGGCGTTTATGTGTAGAAAAGACAACTAAGAGTCAATGTATTACATTTACAAGTGCAAAAACCTAGTTCTTAAGCTTTGGAGTTCAGCTTAGAAATTCTATTATTTTATGTATCCATCTAGTTTTTAGCAATTACTTTTTAAAAACTGTTAAATAATGTTGGCTTCATCTTCAGTCAATTAAAAGCCTTCAAATACTTTCTACGGTATTTATACGTTTCATGAAATTTGTCTTAAGTCCTTCCATTATCTGACGAAAGCAAACCTTCCTGAGTACTTAAATATTTTTTTATAAATGCAAACATATAATATAAATATTACATAAATCAGTGGCATTGAGTTCTTTTAGGGTTGTCTGGAGGCTCAGTCGATCAAGTGCCAACTTCAGCTCAGGTCGTGATCTCACAGGTGAGTTCAAGCCCCACGTCGGGCTCTGTGCTGACAGCTCAGAGCCTGGAGCCTGTTTCGGATTCTGTGTCTCCCTCTCTCTCTGCTCCTCCCCTGCTCACTCTCTGTCTCTCTTTCTCAGAAATAAATAAACATTAATAAAAATTTTTTATAACGTTCTTTTAAATATCCCCAAATAGAAAATTAATCCAGGATGGCTGTAATGTAAAATTACTAATTTAAATCAAGTACTCAATGGCATGTTTTAAATTGGCATTATAAGCTACCATGCTCGTGGTTCAAATGTGTAAAATCATGGCGATTATAGAAGCTATTAAATGTTTACAAATTCCTAATACAAAAATCTTAACACAGTGGTTCTGATTCCCTTAAGCATGTTTATATCTTAAGTCCGACTGTTAGCGTGAATAAAAGCTGTGCCTCCTACACCGTGTTATAGACCCTGGGATTCCCATTGGCAGATCAGGAGCAGGAGACAATCGGCGTGGTTCTTCTCACTCCACCTAGGGAAACCTTCTGTATCTAGTTATTTCCTGTTGCTGCTGTAACAGATTTCCTCAGGCCAGGTTTAGAACAATACACATTTATTATCTGGAGCTCTGGAGGTAAGACATCTAAAATGGGTCAGTAGGGCTGTGTTCCTTCTGGAGGTTCTAGGGGAGAATGCATTTCCTTGCTTTTCCAGCTTCCAGAGGCCACCTATGTTCCTTGGCTCCTGGCCCCTCCCTCCATCTCTGAAGCCAGCAGTGGTAGCATGAAACGTAGCATCTTCAGGGCGCCTGGGTGGCTCAGTCAGTTAAGCGTCTGACTCTTGATTTTAGCTCAGGTCATGATCCCAGGGTCATGAGATCGAACCCCACATTGGGCTCTGCACTGACAGTGCAGAGCCTGATTAGGATTCTCTCTCTCTCTGCCCCTCCCCCCTCAAAATAAATAAACTTAAAAAAAAATGAAAAGTAGCATTTCCAAATTTCTCCCTATGACCTCTGCTTCCATCATTACAACAGCTTTTTCTGACTTTGACTCTCTTGCTTCCTTCTTGATTGCATTGGGCCCACCAGATAAGCCAGGGTGTTTTCCTTATCTTGAGATCCTTAACTTAATCGTATCTGCAAAGCCCATGTGATGTGTAAGGTAATCCCCCGTGAGATGTTTGGAGATTGGGATGTGGTCATCTTTGGGGGTCATGGTTCTGTCTGTTATACCTTCTCCATGCATTTCAGGACCAGAGGTTTTGGTCCAATGTTGACTTGATCGTCCAAATCCCAAATGGGCCACACTGGCCTTTGTGTCAATGACCCTTAACTTAAAGACAGGACTGTTCCCATAGCCCATGTTCCTGGATTTGAATTCTCCATGTTCTGCCTAATTTTTTCCACTCACAGTCCAAAGTCTGCAACAAATGGCTTGGTTGGATTTTGCACACAGCTCTTGTATA
Source organism: Felis catus (assembly GCF_018350175.1). Taxonomy (NCBI): domain Eukaryota; kingdom Metazoa; phylum Chordata; class Mammalia; order Carnivora; family Felidae; genus Felis; species Felis catus. Next base: position 32,015,089 of record NC_058369.1, on the reverse strand, counting down.
TAGATACCTTTCTGTCTTGGTCCAAAGGCTTTTGAACTCGACAGGAATTCTGTGTTTTCACATGTACTTCCTGGGACACAGAATTCCTATGATACGGAGGCGATAGCACACTGACTTCTGGTTTCTCTTATACTTGGATATCTCTGAACCGCCCTAGAGAATCAAAGGTCCCCCCCTTTATGATGGCTTTTTAGGACATACAATGATATGTACAGAAATCTAGGGGCGCCTGGGTGGCTTAGTCGTTTAAGTGTCTGGCTCAGTTTCAGCTCACGTCATGATCTCATGGTTCGTGGGATCCGGCCCCGTGTTGGGCTCCACACTAACAGTGCCAAGCCTGCTGGGGATTCTCTCTCTCCATCCCTCTCTGCCCCTCTCCCGCTTGCATGCTCTCTCTCTCTCTCCCTCTCACTCGCTCTAAATAAATAAATAAATAACTAAACTTCAAAAAAGAAAAAGAAAAGAAAACCACAAGGGAGTCTGCAAGTCTCCCTTGCAGACTCCCTTGCAGACTCCAAAGCTGACATTCAGTGTGCCTTTATCCACCTGCCCCTGTCTCTCTCTCTCTCTCTCTCTCTCTCTCTCTCTCTCTGCCCAGGAGGGGGACCCTCTTTTGGAGTTTCCTTCTTCCCACACAGCCTGAGCCTCTCCGGGCAGCATCCGTTTCCCACACTCCCCCAACTCCAGCACTTAACCTCTGCCTATTGTCGTCTGTGGTCAGTACCTACAGGCTCTAGAACAAGTGGGATGGCTTGCTTGGTTCCTCCACTCCCGGCTGGGTAACCTTGGACATGTTGCCTCCACTACCCAGCCTCACTTTCCTCTTCATGTCGTGAGGGATAATAGTGGCTCCCGTGTTATTTGGTTGCCGAGAGGGTTCAATGTGCTAATACATTTAAAAGCATTTAGAACATTACCTGGCATGGAATAACTGCTCAGTGTCTCTTAGCTATTAGAAAATATATGTAAAACATTAATAAAGGCTATGTACAATCTATACGTTAATTTGGGAAGGGCTACTGTGGAGAAGGTACAAAGGTATTGACTCAACTTTTCGCCTCAACTCCATGTCCTATAGGTTAGAAAACTAGGTTTTTGTGTATGTCCCCTTGTGTATTCCATTTGCTCACAAAATCCTACAGTTCTTTGCTTCCTTTTCCAAAACGTAGGAAGAAGGAATTCTAGACTCTAGACTGCCTTCACATTGCAACATCAGCTCCTTCCTGGGTCTCCAGCCTCTGGTCTGCTTGCCAAATTTTGGATTTGCCAGCCTACACAATCGCGTAAGCCATCAAGACAAATCTCTCTTTAGATCGTATGATAGCATATATTGTCTATCTCTATACATACTTTTGTTTTTGTTTTTTAAAATGTTTATATATTTATTTTGAGAGAGAGAGCATGCTAGTGGAGGGTCAGAGGGAGAGAAAGAGAGAGAGAGAGGGAGGGAGAGAGAGAGAGAGAGAGAGAGAGAGAGAGAGAATCCCAAGCAGGCTTCATGCTCAGCACAGAGCCTGATGTGCGGCTTGATCCCACCACCCTGTGATCATGACCTGAGCCGAAATCAAAGTCAGATGGTTAATGGACTGAGGCACCCAGGTGCCCCTCTGTATATTCTGTACAGATATCTATATCTGGTTGATATCTCCTATTGGTTCTCTTTTTTCTGGAGACTATTATACTGTATGACAGGCCGGAGCTGCTCTGTTGCCCAACTTCAGAGGGTCCCGTTCACCCTGAGCCCTGTGCTTTGCATGCGTCCTTTCATGGAAACCTCACGACTGCCCTCTGGGGGAACCACTGTTTTTATTCCCATTTTAAAGCTGAGGACATGGAAGGTTGAGTCTGGCAGCCTGACTCCCAGGGTCTGAAGCACTTGGGGCAGGCGGGATCCAAAGCCAACATCTCCTCCCTCCTGAACCACTGAGTTTCCACACAAGGAAGAGGAAATTTCGAACCTTGCTGCACATGAGCAAGCAGAGAAAGAAAGAAAATGGTCCCCCCCCCCCCCCGGAACACTTCCTGTGAGTGTTCGACTGTGTCCTGAACAAGACACAACAGTTAAGAGCCACAGGGCCCCTGAGAAGTCAGGATGAAGTCAGTTTCCAGTTAATTAGTAAGACTTCCATTTCTCTTTGTGGCTCACCTTTTCATACGACTGAGAAGCCCTTAAAGATGGCGGCCTCAGCGTCCTATCCAGCTTGCTGCCTGACCAGCAGCCCGGTTCCAACAGGGAAAGGTTGGGAGAGAAACGCTGGGCTCATTTGCATTCCCTCGACACAGTGACACAGTGTCTGAAATAAAACCTCTTTGTCTGGGGCAAGAGCCACGCTCTTCCCTCGACAGCTGTCTGGTGCAGAGACCTGTGGCTTTTAAGAGGCCCAGTGTTGTCTGAAGTGAGGTTTATTTTCCATCTCTGCCCAGGTATTAGACCAGTTAGGAGCTCAAGTGTTAAAAGCAATTGCTTGGCCAGTTTGGGCTCACCCCGGGGTTCGCAAATCCATGCTTCTTGCACAATTTACAAAATATTTTCTTTGTAGTTGTCTTTGAAGCCCAAGTGGGACTAATGGCTTTAACTACCAGCCTACATGTTTCAAAGCGATTTCCACATCAGGAAGCCATTGTCGGCTTCCCCAAACACTTAATTGGTATAGGATGTGAGCCGTTCTGAAAGGGCAAGCTTCTGTTCCAGTCCCGATCTGCTGCCCAGATAGGAGCAGGTTTTCAGCAGCAATTTCCACCTCTGCCTCCTCGTGTGTGCTAAATCATTTATGGCTCCATTTTTCTATGGAATAAAAGGTTTCCCTGGTAATGAACATGCCTTCTAGTCATCGCCAGCGCCTAAGAAATAGACTTGGCTCCGCGGTCACGGAGACCAAAGTGCTCTGCGTTGGCGCGAGGTCCCAGAGGAAGGGCGTCAAAACCGTCTTGGCGAGCGTGTGGTGGTGAAGAGTACAGTCTCTCAAATCTGGACAACTCGCATACTTTTCTAGACCTCCGCTTCCTCGTTTGTAAGTCGTTTGTAAGTCGGGGCAATCATGGCATTGATCTCATGCCAATGTGGCAGATCCAACACATCACCCCAAAACTTTGCAACATAAAACAATGCACACGTTTATCTCACAGTAGCGTCTGCGGATCAGTGACCCAGGTAGGACTTAGCTGGGTCTGAGACGCCTTCCGAGTGTCCTACAGGCTCCACTCAAGACGTTGGCAGGGGCTAAAGTCAGTTCTAGGTTGACTAGGGGGCATCCGCTTCCAAGTTCATGCCCACGGTTGTTGGCAGGATTCAGTTCCCAGGAGGCTGGTGACCAGATGCTACCCTCAGTTCTTGCCAGTGGATCTCTCCGTAGATCCAGAGTGGATCTCTGATCGGAGTGAACAAGCAGAAAGAGCCAGAAAGAGAGTGCCGGCAAGGTGGATGTCATAGTCCCTTATAACCTAATCTAGGAGGAGGGATCCTATCCCTTTGGCTGGATTCTATTCACAAGAAGCAAGTCCTTAGCTAATTTCAAACATCATGAGCTTTTACTCCTAGATTCTTCTAAAAAAGAGACATTCTCCTCCTCAACCACAATGCCTTATGACCTCTAAAGTAATTAAAATAATTCCTTTATTTATTGTATTTTTAAAGTTTATTTATTTGTTTATTTTGAGAGAGAGCGAGAGAGAACAAGTGAGGGCGGGAACATGGGAGGGACAGAGAGAGAGAGAGAGAGAGAGAGAGAGAGAAACCCATGCAGGCTCCACACCGTCAGCGCAGAATCCGACTCGGGGCTGACACTCACAAACCGTGAGATCGTGACCTGAGCCGAAATCAAGAGTCAGGTGCTTGACCGATTGAGCCCCCCAGGCGCCCCGAAAATAATTCCTTACATCACCTAAGTTCCTGTTCCTGTCTTAAAATGTTTTCAGTTATCCCTGCAATGTCCCTTATGGATAGTTTATTGGAACGACGATCCATTAACATCCACCCACTGCATAAATTTGACTGTGATATCTTTTAACTCTCTTTCAATCTCCAACACCCTCCTCCCCTTTTTCGTGCCATCGATTGGTTGCAAAGAAGGGAGGCCAATGGTTCCACCAGCTGGATTTATCTGAGTGCTTCCTTGTGATGTCCTTGAACTTGTTCGTTTATCTGCTGTATGTTTATGTTCCTATAAACTAGATGTTAGATTTAAAGACTTAATTATATTCAGCAAACTATTTCATCAGTGACAGAGTGCCATCCAATTTCTATTTTACTAGGAGGCACGCAATGGCTGCTTCTGCCACTACTAATGATTTTAGGATTAATCAGAGTGGTGTTTTTAACATGTTTTTGTCACTCCTTTGCCTAAAGCCCTGGAAGGGCAACCCATTCATTACGCTTAAGATAAATCCAGGCCCCCTACCGTAACCTGGCTCGGGGCTAATTCTTCTTCCCCTGTTTGTCACTATACCGCCACTGCAGTGAGTTCCCTTACCTCACACTTGCCAAGATGTTTCTCAATTTAGGACCTTTGCACTACCCGCTTGGGACACTCTTCCCCTAGAGCTTTGCATGGCTGGTTACTTCTCACCCCTTCTCAACAGCCCTCCTTCCCAAACCACTCTCTAATCCATAGCCCTGTTTTATTTTCTTTTGCTATTTATCACAATTTCACCTTTTTTTTTTTTTTTTTTTGCTTGCGTTATTTCTGTATGTGTTTCTGAGTTTATTGTCTGACTTCCCATACTGGAATAGAAACACCTCCTGGTCAGAGACCGAGTCCTGGTTACTTACTACCGCACCCCCACCCCTTGGCACAGTGCCAAGCACCTAGTCAATGCCCCATCAACTGAGCAAATAGATCAATCTTACCAGGCGGTTTGTGTTAAGATACATAACCTCTAAGACACCGCTCTGCTGAGAGTAAAAATAGCCCCGTCCCTATCTGTACTTCTGCAGCTCAGGGGTTTGGTTTGGGGGCGTATAATGCTTTCCCACCACAGACCATTGCTGCTCTTTAACGCGCGCGGCACAGACCAGAAGTCTTGGCGTTACCTGCAACCCCGTTAAAAAGTCAGAATCTTTCAGCCCCAGCGCAAACCTACTCAATCGGAAGCAGTGTTTAACCAGATGCCCAGGTGGTGAGTGCATTTTAAAATCTGAGAAGCCCTGGTCTGTTCCTTTCTCCTCCCCACCCTACCTTCCAGCTATACCCAATTACACCTTGATGGCCCATCCCCGGAAGCAGCTTCTGGCTCCTCCTGAACTATTTACCGAAAGGCTTATCTTCCCGTGCTCCTTCCCGCCAGATTTCATTCTGTTTATAAATATGGAAGCTGAAATGTAAACCACATTGAAATCCTTCTCCCAAAGGCCGGCCGTCCCGGTAAGACTTTTTTACATTTGCCGCTATCTCTTGACCTATCTTAGGCAAACAGTTTTAAATGTTTTCGCTCGTGTCTTGGGTTTAGTTTTTACTTTCATCTTGCCTGTTAAGCAGATGGAGGCTAGCGTGTGTTTTTAAAGCATGAAGCTTTCGCCGAGTTTCTTAAACGCGGGTTGAAGTCGCATACCGCCCCCGCCACGGAATTCGGACCGGATCCCAGCGGCCTCGTCGCAAAGCCTGGGCTGTTAACCTCTGCAGCAGGGGTGTCCACAGAGTGTGGTTTACCAAAGTGCTCTTTGTCCAGGCTTTTCTTCGGTCGTTGCTTCTTTTGAAAGGCATGTGAGGATGTTGGAGCCTTTTGGCCCTTCAGAAGAGAACGTGAAATGAGTACACAAGTAACCCCACAAGGGTGAGCCCTGCAAATGGTGTAACACATGCTTTGAGTGCATTGGAGACTTTGGGAAGGAGGCAGAGGTCCTTGAAGAGCAGAACACCCAGGAAGTCTGGGTCAGAGGGCTGTCCCTGAACCCTTCCGTCCGACTTTGTTCAGCATCTTGGCTGTGTTCCACACCGTTACTGAACTTCTGTCTTTTAGGATATAGTAAGAGCCCAGGAATCATACAGGACCTCGGGTCAAATAGTGTTCACCTCCACTCAACATTTTCCTGGGCATTTGCTAAACGCAGCACAGGGCCCGAGGAGGGAAAGCACTGTAGGAAATTAACATCACAATACCACTCTTGGGCTTACGTTCTAATGGGAGATAAAAGAGGTAAATAATGTCTAAAGTGCTTGATGGCTTGGGGGTACAGAAAAGACTATTGTGACGCGTATCTTGGTTTTAGAAATTAACAATTCACCTGGGTAGCCTGCGTGGCTCAATTGGTTAAGCATCCAACTTTTGATTTCTGCTCAGGTCATGATTTCACGGTTCTTGAGTTCAAGCCCCGAATCAGGGTCTGCCCTGACAGCATGGAATCTGCTTGGGATTCTCTCTCTCTCTCTCTCTCTCTCTCTCTCTCTCCCTCTCTCTCTCTCTGCCCCCACCCCCCGCTCACACATGTGCACGCTCTCTCTCTTTCTCTCTCAAAAATAAATTAAATGAACATTAAAAAAAAGGAAATTAACAATTTAAAAAAATTGTTAAAAAAGCAAGGGTTTAAGCTCAGATTATACATTTACTTTTAAGCCTGAAACACGTGAGCCATCATTTCTAAAGGCCATTTGGAAAACGTCTGATTGCATTTGCAAACTTAATTAAGCTACATTTATAAATTTTGTGTATTCAGTTTCATTTTTTTAGTAGCTCATTTGTGTTATTGACAAATCTTCCTAGGTGCTTAAGTAATTTTTATAAAGCTATTAAATTAAGCTAATAAATATAGTGATCCTTAAAGCATCTTAATGTTCTAACGTTATATGTAAACTTCATAAGATTTCAAATTAAAATCCTAAGTCAGGATCCATTATTACTCAATTACATATTTTAAATGGCTGCTACTAGGCTGATCTGTTCATTCTAATAGATCAAATTACTGTAAACAAAATAAGCACATAAAGGGCGCCTGGGTTGCTCAGTCGGTTAAGGTCCGACTTTGGCTCAGGTCATGATACCGCGGTTCCTGAGTTCAAGCCCTGCGTCAGGCTCTGTGCTGACAGCTCAGAGCCTGGAGCCTGCTTCAGATTCTGTGTCTCCCTCTCTCTCTTCCCCTCCCCTGCTCATGCTCTGTCTCTCTGTAAATCAAAAATAAATTAAACATTAAAAAAAATTTTTTTAAAGCATATAAAATTTACATTTTGATATTGAAATATTTAAAATACGGGGCGCATGAGTGGCTCAGTCGGTTGAGCGTCTGACTTCGGCTCAGGTCATGATCTCACGGTTTGTGGGTTCGAGCCCCGCATCAGGCTCTGTGCTGACAGCTCAGAGGCTGGAGCCTGCTTCAGATTCTGTGTCTCCCTCTCTCTCCACCCCTCCCCCACTCACACTCTGTCTCTGTCTCTATCTCAAGAATAAATAAACATTAAAAAAAAATTTAAAAATAAAATAAAATATTAATCTATGGATTTAATTATCTTAAACCGTTTTATAACTAATTGTACTTTTCCTAAGGGTAGTAATATGCTTAACCTTTAAGGAGCAATGATGTCAAGCCCTCCAGGTTAGGGGTGGGGGGCGTGCCTTCCAGGTTCATTGAGTATCATGAGGATATTGCTAGGTAATTGAAGTGTCATGTGATACCTCAACCCCTTTTTAAGCACTGTCTAAAGAAGAAAGTGGTGGCTTCACTCCTCTTAGAGTCCCATGTAATTCATGACTCTTCACCCAGATGGCCACATTCTTGGTGTTATATTTCATTTACTTTACAGATAAGTACGTCTATTCCTAGATCTAAAAGGCTTGTGAACCTGACCAGAATATTTTTTTTCTTCTCCCTTCATAGTCCTAAGGCCACACAACATTTACAGCTTTCTAATTATGTTGTGAATATCTCTCAGAGGGATGTGGAATTCTTTCGGAAGTTTATTTATTTTGAGAGAAAGAGAGCACGAGCAAGCAGGGGAGGGGCAGAGAGAAGGTGAGAGAAAGAATCCCAGCAAGCTCTGTATTGTCAACACAGTGCCTGATGCGGGGCTCGAACCCACAAACCACGAGATCATGACCTGAGCTGAAGTCGGAGGCTGAACCAACTGAGCCACCCAGGAGCCCTGAAGGGTGAGGAATTTTTAAGCACAGTGTCCAAGGTCATTCTTTTGACATGGAGTGCACTATGAAGGGAAGAAAAGTAAGGCAGGGCTTAGAAAAAGGGTTAGAAAGTAAGGACTGAGTGCTGTTTTATAGGGTGGTTTGAGATGGTCTCTGGGAGGAGGTGACACAGGATCAGAGACTGAATGATGGAAGGGACTAAGGCCACGAAGATATCTGGCAGGGTAGTGTTTCAGGTAGAGAAAAGAGTAGAGGCAAAGGCCCTGAGGTAGGCGTGTGCTTGGCATTTTAAAAGAACGGCAGTGGAGCCCTTGGGTTAGCTCCGGCGGTTAAGCAGGCGACTCTTGATTTCGGCTCAGGTCATGATCTCTCAGTTCCTGGGTTCAAGCCCCATATTGGGCTCCACACTGACAGTGCAGACCTGCTTGGGATGCTCTCTCTCATCCTCTCTCTCAATGAATAAACTTTAAGAATATTAAATAAATAAATAAATAAATGAGCAGCAGGGAATCCAGGTTTGGGCTATATACTTGGGGCAGGAGGAGTGGGACGAGATGAAATCGGAGAAGGGGCAGGATGATATGGGGACAGTCTATACATGATCCACAGAGTAAGGCTCCTCAATTCTGTTTCCAGCCAGCGAGGAAGTCATTTGACCTAGCTTAAGGTTTCCAAAACTTTCTCTGGCTGCTGCCAGTTGGAAAACACAATGTAGTCCGACAGGGATTAAAGCAAACAAACCAGTTAGGAAGAAGCTCTTAAAACCGTCCCGCCCAGGGCTGGCTTCAGCCACACTGACTACCGAAATTTGGTATTGTGCGAAGAAGACGAGCGCGACCCCCGCGCGGGGGAGACACGCAAAAGAGTCCCATCCAGAGAGCATGGCGGCCTCTTGTCCAATGGACATTGGGCCGAGGGCTGGGAGAGCAGCGGAGGAACGGGAAGAATGAAGTGGCTGGTTTCAGAGACGGGCCAAGTAGCAGGTGGAGTGACAGCGGTCAGCTCAGTGGAGGGCAAGTCAAGGCCCAACTGAGCGCATGAACCCGGAGCGCAAGGCGGCGGCTGGTTTCATCCTGGCTGTCACCTCTGATCTCCGCCCCCAACCTCCAGACTGAATGTCCCCCTGCTCTTTGGTTCCTCCCGGGATGTCGAAGGGGCGTCTCTGCCTCTCAGCAAAAAATGGTTATTGTCTGTAAGCACTGGCTGTCCTGGGTGTCTGGCCGATGGAGGGAAGAGGAGATACACGGTGTATATTCTCCTAGGAAAAGGAAGTAATCTGGGTGCCTTTTCAGAATTTCTTGTCCCGTTTGCAGTGCAACTTCAGAGGCTAATGTACCCCCGCCAAAATTCCAGCTCCGGGCTGATCCAACCTGGGTAAAATGTTTGGATGTATGTAGAGTTAGACGCCAAAACACGGGTGGGCGTCCCTTGACTACGTCTTCCAGGGCTTCCCGATGCCTCCCACACGCAGGCCTGTTAGTTCCCTAGAGCTTCCGTGACAGATGGCCACACACTGGGTGGCTTAAAATAGCAGAAATCCAGGGGCTCCTGGGTGGCTTGGTCAGTTAAGTCTTGCTTCAGGTCCTGATCTTGCAGTTGGTGAGTTCAAGCCCCGCGTCGGGCCCTCTGCTGTCAGCAAAAGAGCCTGCTTCAGATCCTCTGTCCCCCTGTCTCTCTGTCCCTTTCCTGCTCATGCTTTCTCTCTCTCAAAAATAAATATTAAAACACACACACACACACACACACACACACACACACACACACACACCAGAAATCTAGTCTCTCATGGTTCTGCAAGCCAGAAATCGGAAATCCAGCTGGGAGCAGGGCCATGCTCCCTCTGGATGCTCTAGGGGACAACTATTCCTTTTTAATTCTAGCTTCCGGTAGCTGCTGGCCTTCCTTTGGCTCTTATCAGCCCAGTCTCTTTGCCTCTGTCTTCACATGACCTCCTCTGTTTCTGTGACTTCTTTTCTGTGCCTCATATGGACCCTTGTTACTGGATTTAGGTATGCTACGGACTGAGGGCTCATGTCCCCCCGAAACTCCTGGTGGAACCTAATCCCCAACATGACAGTATTAGGAGGTGGGGCCCTTGAGGGGTGATTAGGCCACGAGAGCGCATGGGATGAGTGCCCTTATAAAAGGGACCACAGACAGATCCCTTGTCCCCTCCACCATGTGAGGACAGACACAGTGATGAGATGGCTGTCTGTGAATCAGGAAGCAGGCTCTCACCAGACATCACATCTGCTGCACCTTGATCTGGGACTTCCCAGCCCCCAGAACTGACAGAAGCAAATATTTGTTATTTATAAGTCACCCAATTTTTGGTGTTTTGTGATTTTTTTTAAAGGTTTTATTTTTAAGTAATCTCTATACCCAATGCAGGGCTCAAACCCACAATGTCTATGATCGAGTCACATGTTCTACAGACTGAGCCAGCCGGGTGCCCTTTATGCTGTTTTTGCTATAGTAACTCGAATAGATTAAAACTGGGTTCCATCCAGATAATCCAGGAAGATCTCATCCTGAAATTAGTTCCATCTGCCAAGACCCTTTTTCCAAATAAGGTCACGTTCACAGTTCCTGGGGATTGGGATGCAGACATAACTTTGGTCAGGGTATCAGTCAATCCACTAGATTCCTCTAGTATTGCGGATAAAGGAAAAGATGTAACCTCTTCACACACTCAAACACCGATTAATAAATTCAACAAATATTTACTGAGCAGATTATAAGACAAGGCCCTGTGCATATTGTAAGACCAGTCTTTGCAGACACGGAGGTCAAGATAATAGGCCAAGACCTTACAGAGACCTCACGGCCTTGTAAGAGACCCAGGATACAAAAAATAAACGAAAAGAAAACAGCAAAAAAACCAAAAAACTCAGCTCCACTAAGAGCATTCATGGTATGCTCACGTACATTATATCATTTAATCCAACCGATCCTGGGAAATAACTATTAGTGTTTCCATTTGCATTTGCATTTCCATTTCCATTACACTGGGTTCCCTTAAGGTCTGGTCATCTCCGAACCCTCAGACCTGTTAAAGAGCACGAGACTGACAAAATACACCTGAACCTCGGCAACCCAGGCTCTGTGTCTGGATAGAGAGTGATAACCCTCCACACGTGGGCATCTGAAAAACAACAGTCCCAGTAATTGATTATAATTAAATGCAATACAGAGTTAGGGAGTGGTACTCTGAACGTAGTAAGCAATGTGGCTTTCCTTTATACTTACTCCTTGGTGAGACAGGGGGGATTCTTTCTTCTTCTACTGTGGCTTATGGAGGCAGTCGTGTGCCCGACAGGAGACGGGGGTACCCTCTCGCAACGCGACCCCTGAGCCGAGTGATCCCGGGCACGTTGCTTCTAACCCCTTGCTTCTAAGCCCCCGGTGAGAATGTTTGTACTGAGGTGATCTTTGGGGTTTGTTCTGCCTCTGGAAGGTTGTAACGGCAAGGCTAAATATTTAGTGCTAATTATATTTGTTAGGATACGTGTTCTGTATGGCCAGGCTTAGTTTACATCTTTTAGGAGACAGATGAATGAGGTTAATAAGAATAGATAATTAAAAAAAAAAAAAATACTGGATTCCCAGAAGGCATTTTACTGTGAATTTAATTATGGAAAGTGCTAATTGTATCACTCCAAGACTTGAAAGTTGTCCAACTGCTTCTTGCACAAAGTAAGGGACAGCTTTTCTTGAGTCAGCCTCACTTCTAAACGCGTACCAGAGATACAGAATAGCTTACTTTCTAGCCATGGAAGGAAAGAGAGTGCCGGTCATTCCGCAGAGTTGGTCTCTTTCTTGGCCTTTGGCAAATTAATGCCTGTGCAACAGACAAGAAATACGCATTTTTATATACAGCTCCACTATTATCTACCTACAGTATGCTCTCACTGTAGGGCTGTCACTGTGCATGGCATCTTCATGACAAATTAGCCAAAGGCACCCTCTTTCAGAGGGCACGTTCCCACAGACAGCCTGGTGGCCAGGTAGCTCTGCATCAGGGTATGGTTGGGCAACTGCAGCTTGGGACGAACTGCAGTCTCTACTCATGGCCTTGGCTATTGTGCAGTGCACACACTGCCCCACTGAACAAGGCAGTCCTTCTTGGCTCAATCACTTAAACTCTTTCTACTCCTCTGAAAAAGTGGCCTATCTTTGTTTTTAAAAAGCCCGTGATCACTGCTTTGGAGATACTTCCGTTTGGGGCTGCAGGCAGAGGGCCTAGAATAGTTGAGGGCCTTGGATTAGGAGAGAGAATGACATTTTTGAGGAACAGAGAGAAAAACCGTTGCAGCTGACATTAGCAAACAAGGGAGACAAAATTAGGAGACAAGATTCTAGAGATAGATAGGGGTCATTCTTTAATTTCTAGGCCATTGGCGAGGGGCTTTTCCCCCCCTCACCTGTTTTAAGCATTGAATGATTTAAACAGATCCAGCTGCTCTGTAGAGAATACATTGTAGGAAGCCTTAATCAGGGTCAAGGGATGCTGGTGGCTTGGGCAAGGCTGATGTTGGAGAAAGAGGAATGGATTTTAGAGATATTTATTTATTTCTTTATTAAAAAAAAAATTTTTTTAATGTTTATTTATTTTTGAAGGAGAGAGAGACAGAGCATGAGTGGGGAAGGGCAGAGAGAGAGGGAGACACAGAATCTGAAGCAGGCTCCAGGCTCTGAACTGTCAGCACAGAGCCCGATGCGGGGCTTGAAGTCACCCCTCGTGAGATCATGACCTGAGCCGAAGTCGGAAGTGTAACCGACTGAGCCACGCAGGCGCCCCAGATTTTAGAGATATTTATAAAGTAAAATTGCCCAGAAATGGTAATGGATTGGGTTGAGGAATGCAGGGTAATTTCAAAGGTAAGAATCATAGCTGACATAACACTTTGATATGTTGATTTAATCTGTGGAGGAGGCACTATTCTTTGTCTCCTTTTAGAGAAGAGGAACTTGAAGTGTGGAAAGATGAAATAACTTGCCCCACGTCCCACAGCAGAGTTGGGATTTCAAGCCTGAGAGTGAGTTTTCTGTCCTTGCGATAAGCCAGTGGTCCTTACCTGGGGATGATTTTGCCCCAGGGGCCGTTTGGCAATATCTGGGGGCATTTATGGCTGTCGCCACCGGGGTAGGGGGATGCTATTGTCATCTAAAGAACAGAAGGAAGCCAAGGTTGCCGCTAATGGATTGCTGCTACCCCCAGGACAGCAGCCAGGGTCGGAAGCTCCAGCCCTGACCACTGTGTTCCTCCACCTCTTGTGGGTACTGCCTGGGTTACACCTGAGACAACTCATTTACCAAGACCAGGAGAAGACCAGTTTGAGGGGAACCGTGGGTTGCTTTCTGGATGCATCCAGTTGAAGTCCCTACAGACGCCCAAGATGGGACCCTCTGAGGTACACAGCAGGAGGATGACTGTGTATGAACCAGGAGGAAGGCTTTCGCTACGTAGTAAATCTGCTGGCACCTTGAACTTGGACTTCTCAGCCCCCCAGAACGGCGAGAAATAAGTGTTTCTTGTTAAAAAAACAAAAAACAGGGGCGCCTGGGTGGCGCAGTCGGTTAAGCGTCCGACTTCAGCCAGGTCACGATCTCGCGGTCCGCGAGTTCGAGCCCCGCGTCAGGCTCTGGGCTGATGGCTCAGAGCCTGGAGCCTGTTTCCGATTCTGTGTCTCCCTCTCTCTCTGCCCCGCCCCCGTTCATGCTCTGCCTCGCTCTGTCCCAAAAATAAATAAACGTTAAAACAAACAAACAAACAAAAAACAAAAAACAACAAAACACCCAGGAGCAGATGACGAATAAATGACTGGCTGCCTGCTGGGATCTGGCATTGGTTGAAGGAGGTTTCTCTTCCCTGGCAACTGGACACACCTAGATACCTGATACATTTTATCTTGTGTGTTTCTACCCCACCCTCTTCCAGAAAGGATGTAAAGCTTCTTAAGAGGATAAGGAATGAACAATACAGCCATACAAGTGAAAAGTGGGACCGAGAAGGCTTGAACACCAGGGTGGAGACGGAGGGTGGAGCCAGAAACAAAGTCTGAGAGGCACCAAGCTGTCCTTCTGGCCGCTGCAGGGTCGTGGTCGGGATTTGACCGGACTGGTGCATCCTGTCTCTGCTGACCTCCATGGCTGAATATTGCCTCTCTCCAGCGGAGAGACCCTTCGTCTCATCTCTTGGCCTCTCTGTGGTTCAGAAGAAAACTGGATATTCTTACCGTCTTTTAAGTTCCTGGTACCTAGTGGGAAAGCAAAAATAGTTGCTCAGAGCATCTCTGGGGATCCAGCTGTGAACGAGATACAGCCCTTCCCCTCAGGAGGCTGCCTTTCTAAGGGAGACATCAACCCCAAGGCAGGCATTTGGTGTGGGCGTTCATGGTTGGTTTGGGGTTTTTTGGTTTTTTTAATTTTTTTCATGTTTATTCATTTTTGAGAGAGAGAGAGAGAGAGAGAGAGACAGAGCGAGAGTGGGGGAGGGGCGGAGAGAGAGGGAGACACAGAATCCGAAGCGGGCTCCAGGCTCTGGGCTGTCGGCACAGAGCCCGATGTGGGGCTCGAACTCATGAACCGTGACCTGAGCCAGTTAACCAACTGAGAGTGAGCATGGGCTGTTCCAGGCCCAGGGAACAGCATGGGTGGATATTCCTGTGTGGAAAGAGCCTTGGCCTTTGACAGACCCAAAGGAGGGCCTGAAGCAGGATGAGGGAGGCGAGGCTGAGAGGCAGGAAGGTAGGAAAATGGGCCAGGCCTTGTGAGGCATAGGAAAGAGTACGGGTTTTATTCCAAGGGAGGAGGGAGCCATGGAAGGATTGGGTGGTAAAGACCCACAGTTGTCTCCGCGTATCCACCCTCCCCTTCCCCTTCGCTGATACAACACACCGCTCCGTGGGATAGGCACAGCTTTGCCAGCCTCCTTTTGCAGATGTGGTCATGTGACTCAGGCTGGTCACTACAATGGAGGCTGAGGTGTAGCCGTGAAAGGAATGGCCCCTTCCTCGCTGCTCTGTGGAATGTAGACTCAATGGCTGGAGCTCCGACGCCATGGGGGACTTGGAAGCAGCCTTAAAAATGGAAGCTAGAGACGGAGGTGCACACGGTAAGTGTGCGTTGTCTGTCACAACTGAATCTAACACTAACTGAGGGAGGTTTTCAGAGTTCTGTTTCTCATGCACGGAGTTTCCTTAGGACACTGTTTGGAGAATGGACTAAAAGGGAGTAAGAGCCTGGAAGCAGGGAGATAGGGTAGAGTCTGCCGTATCTGTTCAGGCAGGCGCATGAATGAATGAATGAATGAATGGATGGATGGATGGCCTAGTGCTGCCTGCTTTCTCACCTTCTCTGACGATTTGTTCCTCTTTGCCTTTCTGCTCCGTTAGTTAGTGAGCCAGCCTTCCATCAAGGCTGCTCGGGCTGCTGTAACTAAACACCACGGATGGGATGACTTAAACATTTATTTCTCGCAGTTCTGGAAACTCACAAGTCTACGATCAAGGTGCCTGTAGTTTCCGTTCTTCGTGCATACCCTGTTCCTCCGTGGCAGAGAGCGTGAGCTCTGATGTCTCTTCCTCTTCTTTGATTGACTGATTGATTGATTGATTTTTATGTTTATTTTTGAGAGAGAAGGATAGAGAGAGATAGGGTACGAGTGGGGGAGGGGCAGAGAGAGAGGGAGACACAAAATCTGAAGCAGGCTCTGGGCTCCGAGCTGTCAGCACAGAGCCCGACACGGGGCTCGAACTCGTGAACCACGAGATCATGACCTGAGCCGAAGTCAGACGGCTAATTGACTGAGCCACCCGGGCGCCCCTCTTCCTCTTCTTAAAAGGGCCCTCATCTCATCATGGGGACGCCCACCTCATAACCTCATCTAAACCTACCTACCTCTCAAGGCCCCACCTCCAAATACATTGGGTGTTAGGGCTTTAACATATGAATTATGGGGAGAGGCGTTGAATTTTTGCTTTACGACAACTTCTCTGACACTTCTGGTCACCAAATGGTGGGGTTTGTGTGTTCCCTGCAGCAAGCAATTCGGCAACATCAGCTGAGTATCTTATAATTTCACTCAATTCTGACACTATCTTCCTGGAGATAGGGTCGATCCCACAGACGAAGGGTTCAGCCCATCTGCTTCCGCCCCCTTCAGATGTTAGTTGAAGTAGCAGGTCCCCAGGTCCTCACACCTTCTGTCCACCTTGGCTACAAATTGGAGATTTTCACAACCCCCTCCTCGGGTTAAATCATGTTGCTAGAGAAGCCCACAGAGCTCACAAAAATCCTTGCTTACGTTTTCCCGTTTAGGAAAGGACGTGGTAGAGAGCAGAGATGAACTGCCAGGTGAAAGGGTTCATAGGGCGAGCTCCGGGCGTGTCCCAGGCACGGGAGCTTCTGTCCTCATGGAACTGGGATGCGTCACCTTCCTGGTACACGGATGTGCTCACCAACCTGGAAGTTTTCTGACCGCTGTACTCCGGGGCTTTGTATAGCGGCTTCCCCGCCTGGGCATTCTAGATCAGTAACTACATTTCCAGCCTGTCGGCCTTCTCCAAAGAATGCGGCGCAGGACTGAAAATTCCAAGCTTCTTATCATGGCTTGGTCTTCCTGGGGACCAGCCCCCTTCTGGGCGTCCACCTAGAATCACCTCATCAGATTGGAAGATGCTTCTGTCACCCAGGAAGTTGCTGCAAAGGTCTCAGGAGCTCTGTGCTAGAAGCCGGGTGAAGAGTCCCATATATATTTTCTATTACCTCACAGGGCGCACAAACCTTGGTTCCATAATACATGCCGACTGTACTTTCCTCCTTTCTCCCCTCCCGATCCCCAAGTTCACCAGTGTGGGCAGAAGGAAGAGACCAGGAATGTCCCAGCCCAACCCTATGCCCCCAGCACTTGTTGAAGATTTTACCTGGCCTTCCACAGAAGGAAAAAGTCCCCTCACACAAGGGGGAGGAGAGGAAGAGGCAACTCTTTAGGTATTAACCTCGGAAGGGCCCTTCAGGGTCATCGAATCCCCACTTTACGGAAGGAGAAACTGATGCCCAGAAAGGGCAGAGACTTGCCCACGGCCACATAGTGTGTCAGTAGGACAGGATTCTTAAAAAGTAGAAGCTGGAAGGGGCGCCTGGGTGGCGCAGTTGGTTAAGCGTCCGACTTCAGCCAGGTCACGATCTCGCAGTCCATGAGTTCGAGCCCCGCGTCAGGCTCTGGGCTGATGGCTTGGAGCCTGTTTCCGATTCTGTGTCTCCCTCTCTCTCTGCCCCTCCCCCGTTCATGCTCTGTCTCTCTCTGTCCCAAAAATAAATAAACGTTGAAAAAAAAAAAAAAGTAGAAGCTGGAAGAGGGTGTAAAAACCATGTGGCCCTCCCCCCTCATTTAAAGAAGGGGAAACCAAGGCCCAAAGAGGGGAAGTAGTGACAGCTGGGACGAGAACGCAGGACAGAGTCGCCACTGTACCTGGCCTTAGGACTTAATGCTCTGCTCCCGTGTCTGAAATTCTCATTTTATCCTAAATCTGTGTTTGTTAAGTGTTGTCTGCGGGACAGCAGAGCAAGCACTGAGGGCTGGGAGCCTGGATTTGTGTGAAGTCCTGCCTCTCTTTCTCTCTGCCTCCCCAGGGGGGTTCTCAGCCCCCCAGCGGCCCATGCCTAGCTCCCTCAGCCCCTCCCTACTCTCCTAGCCCCATCCCTACCGCGGCCACCCTCAGGGGCCTGTGGATGAGGAGGACTGGCCCACACGCCCTACAGCGTCTCAGGGAAGGGCATAACCGCAGCGATTTCTGCCTGAGGTTGGCAGGTGCCTTCAGTGGGCAGCCCAGCAGGGCTGAGCCTCTCCCCTCGCCCTGATTCGGGAAGCTAGCGCATCCTGAGATGGAGGATGCAAGTTTTGGGGTCACCTGTGCATTGTGGGTTGGGGTAAAGGGCCTATGGGAAAGTAGGACGCCTCTCTCTACTTCCCTATCACCCCATGCGCTTGGTGGTTGTCAAGGGAGTCTGCAAAAGAACCAAAGGCTTATATTTTAGTACCCTTAACAACACGTCTTTCCTGCTTTCTGAACAAGGGCTCCGCGTTTCGCTTTGCTCTGGAACCTGACATGAGGTGACAGGTCCTGACTCGGGACCCCTGCTCCTGTCGGCCTCCAGCTCTGATTGGGCAGCGCTAGCTTTTTAATAGTCAAGATACTATGCTCCAGGCCCTGTGCTCAGCAACTTTTTGTGTATTATCTGTCTTGAAGGCTTGTGAGAACCCAGTGAGGAATGTCCTATTAGCACACGTCGGACCCGATAATACAGTAGGCTCATTTTAACGTTTATTTATTTTTGGGACAGAGAGAGACAGAGCATGAACGGGGGAGGAGCAGAGAGAGAGGGAGACACAGAATCGGAAATAAGCTCCAGGCTCTGAGCCATCAGCCCAGAGCCTGACGCGGGGCTCGAACTCACGGACCGCGAGATCGTGACCTGGCTGAAGTCGGACGCTTAACCGACTGCGCCACCCAGGCGCCCCAGTAGGCTCATTTTAAAGGTGGGGGAAGGGGAGGTGTGAATAGGAAATGTAAACTTAGTTCCTAAATCCTGCAGGTGAGGCGAGCTCTCCGCCCCCCCCCCCCCCCCCCCTCTGCAGCTCGTCCACCTGTCCTGCCCTGACCTGCAGGTGGTGGGGCGGGAGGAGGAAGGCCCAGTGGCTAGGAGCTGGCTTAGCTGCCTCTGCCCCCCTCCTGTGCAGGGACACGTGTTCCTCCCCTCCTCGGTTCACCCTGGGCCCTCTGAGGGGAGGAGACCACGTGGTCCAGATCACCATGTAACTAGGCAACCGTTCCAAGATGCTGCTTTTCCTCCGAGCTCTTTCTGCCTTGTTCAATACCTGCCAGGCAGGCATGGCTCCTGGGAGCATCCAGAAAGTCATCCTTAAGAAATAAGGCTGACTGGGGAGGCCTGCGGGGATATTTCGTATTCATCTCTTCGAACCCCGTACTCCAAAGGCTTGAACTTGCCTGTCGAGGATTCTGAGAGAATGGTGGGAATCCAGATTCCCTGGGATTGGTTGTTGATGGACAGGGCATGGGGTATGGGGAAGACAGGGCAGGGCAACACTTGGTGTAATGTTACACTCGACCCCCAGCCGCTCCGCAGAACGCCCTGTTTCCCCCCCACTGGATGGAAATTCAAATACTGTGCTCTCGGAAGCAGCTCAACGCTTAGAAGTCCGCCTCCTGCTCACACAGTTCCTGCCCTCTGCAGTCAGGTGTGAGATGAAGGGGATGGCCAGGATTTATTGAGCTCCTATTATATTCCCTGTGCCACACACCAGGGAAAGAAAAATTCACAAGTCAGACCCCATTCCAATGTCACAGATGGGAAAACAAAGTCTTAGACTGGCGGGAAGAGCCCGTACCTAGCCGTGACAGCCTCTGTGCCTGCCCCTAGCACTGGTGCTGTTACTGGAACAAGGAAATTTAGGAATCCTCTAGGCCAGGGGAAACTGACAAACAGGGAGGCAAAATGTCTTCCCCCAGGACACATAGCTCGCTTGGCCTCAAGGCCCTCAGGAGCTACTTGAGCTCGGTTTTGACTGGTTCTTGGATCTGGTAACTGTTGAGAACTCCAAGCCTTCTGTTCTCGGGAGGCTGCTGCCTGGTGCTGGTGCTTATGTCCGTGTGTTTCCAGAACAGTAATGCAGCAGTAGCAAGAGCATAATGGAGTAGCGACTCATTCCTGCCTCTTAAGAGGAGGGGATTGGGGATAATGATTTCATCTCTTTGGGTCTCAGTTTCTTCCTCTGTAAAATGGGGATAATAATACTGACCTTATAGGATTATTACATCTTTATAGATATAATCTATATATATTTTTTATTTTTTTTAACGTTTATTTTATTTTTGAGACAGAGAGAGACAGAGCATGAACAGGGGAGGGGCAGAGAGAGAGGGAGACACAGAATCGGAAACAGGCTCCAGGCTCTGAGCCGTCAGCCTAGAGCCCGACGCGGGGCTCGAACTCACGGACCGTGAGATCATGACCTGAGCTGAAGTCGGACGCTTAACCGACCAAGCTACCCAGGCGCCCCTATATAATCTATATTTAATCTTTATAGATTCAACGAGACCCTTTGTGTCATGCGTCGAATACAATGTTGAATACTATTTGTGTCCAACTTTATAAAAAGTTTGTTTAATTATTTTGAGACAGGGAGAGAGAGTGCAAGCAGGGGAGAGGCAGGAAGAGACGGGGAAAGAGACAGAATCCCAAGCGGACTCCACACTGTCAGCAGAGCCTGATGCGGGGCTCAAACTCACAAACCGTGAGATCATAACCTGAGTGGAAATCAAGAGTCGGACGCTCAACCGACTGAGCCCCCCCAGGAGCCCGTGTCCAACTTTTGTGACAGATGTTATCAAATCCTCAACCAGATGAAGAATAGGGTTTATATCATATTCTTTATTTCTTTATTGGTATCCCCAAAGCTTAGGACTGTGTTTGCAAAATGGTAGGTACTCAATAAATGTTTTTTCCATTAGTAAAATTTTGAAAAATGTTGAAAGTCGAGGTAGACACGAAAATGGACAAAGTTGTAGTCCTCTCTTAGCTATGATTGAATGTAAGTGTTTGGGCATCCAGCCTCACCTTCCTTCCCTTCTCTCTCCCCAAACCTCCAGCCTTCTCTCAGGGGAACACTGGAGACCTACCATTTCCTCTGATGTGAATTTAATATCAAGGTGGCCCTCTTCCCAGGGGTGGTCGTATTCACAGTCTGCGATTATGGAAACTCTCCCGTCAGAAAGAGGAGGCGGGCCTGGGCAGAGAGCTCCTCACAGAGCTCAGGGAATGAGGGAGAGACCGGCTGGCTAGTCCCTAACCTCCACATCTAGGCTCTATTTCCCAGCTTCCCTTGCAGCCAAGCATGACCACTTGTGAGTGAGTTCTGGCCAGTGCTGTGCCTGCCCCACTTCCAGCCCTGGCCCATCAGACTTCGCATGTACTGTCCTCTTCCCCAGTCATGAGGGGAGCCCCCCACCCCTCCCGCCCCCATGGGCACCCCCTCATCAAGAGCATTGATTTTGGACTTTACCGAAGAGATGAATGTCTATTATGTTCAGCCATGGAGTTTGGGGAGGGAGGTGGTTATCTGTTACAGCATCTAGTATTACCTTAAGTAATACGGTCACGAGGCAGATGGTCACAAAAGGAAGTTGATCAGCTGCCCCCCCCCTTATTGTGTATGCAGGAAGTGGGGCAGGGTTCAGATTCTGCCTTTCCCACATCCTACCTATGCTTTTCTTCCAAAAGCTCTGAGCAAGCTACAAAAAAAAAAAAAAAAAAAAACTTTCAAGTTGAGATCTTCATCATTGCTTGATCATTCTCTTCTAAAGAGATTCTGGGAGAAACAGAGAGCTGGAAAGTAGGGCAAGGGTTCTTTGATTTCAGCTCAGTTTTTTATTTTTGCCTTGGCTGGGAGTTTGGAGTTAAAAATTCCCAGAGGGAAGAGTTCTTCAAGCTCTCCCTTTGCTGCCTGCCCCTCCTTCCCTCCCTCCCTCTCTCTGTCTCCTGTAGGGGGACTGGGGAAGGAGGCAGCCTGGGATCCCAGCTGGCTCCACCCTTTAGCCCTAGGACCTCAGCCCAGTTTCTCTAACCTCCCCGGGGGTTTTCCATCTCCACATCTGTAAATTGAAGATAATACCACCGCCTTGCCCGGTCCTTGGGTGGATTAGCGATAACAATGTTAAAAGACCAGCCTCAGGGGGGAAAATGGCTCCTGCTTGTATTATGACTACTACTTCTAAACCTTACATTCTCTAAATCTGTGTTTCTCTTCAATCCTTGACTCAGTGACCATTTATGGAGCACCTGCTATGTAACAGGTAGTGAACAAAATGACCGAGTCTGCTCACATACATTGCATCTTGGCAGAGAGGTAGATCTAATAGAAGTGAGCAGACACATGGGATAATTGCAAATTGTAACAAGGGCTGTAAAGGACATGAACAGGTCGCTGAGAAAGACAATAAGAAGGAAGGAAGAAGGGGGGGGCGCTTCGGTGGCTCGGTCGGTTGAGCATCCAACCTTGGCTCAGGTCATGATCTCCCAGTTCATGGATTCGAGCGCCATGTTGGGCTCTGTGCTGACAGCTCAGAGCCTGGAGCCCGCTTCGGATTCTGTGTCTCCCTCGCTGTCTGCCCCTCTCCTGCTCACGTGCCTGTGCTCTTTCTTTCTCTCTCTCTCTCTCTCAAAAATAAATCAACATTTAAAAAAATTAATAAAAGAAAAAAAGAAGGAAAAGGTGAGGTCCATGTTGAATGGGGCAGTGAGGGAAGGCTACTGTGAGAAGGTGGCATTTCTATTAACCTCAAAGACTAAGAGGCAACCAGATAAGATGAAATAAAGGAGGAACCCTCTGGGCAGAGAGAACAGCTGGTATAAAGGTCTATAAGTGTTCAAGAGGCAGACAGGAGGCCAGTGTGAGCAGATGGGGTGGGGGACCCTGAGAGCGGAGGGCCACATCCTGCCTGGCAGGCCGTGGTATGGAAGGGGAATTTTGAAACATGTATGTAAGTGTAATGAGAAGCCATTTGAATAAGGAGCTTGTGCTCCAAGTTATATTTTTACAGTACTGGTCCTCTAAGTGTGGTCCCCAGGCCAGCAGTCTCTGTATCACCTTGGAACTTGGGAGAAATGGACATTCTCAGGGCCCCCCCAGACCTGTTGGACAGAAACTCCAGGGTGAGGCCCAACAGTCTGTGTTCCAACAAACCCTCCAGGTGATGCTGATACTTCCTGTCTGGACTGGACACTCAGTGGTTCTCAGTCCTGGCTTCACAAAAGAATCATCCAGGAGCTGGGGCCCCCAGGTGGCTCAATGGGTTATGTGTCCGACTCTTGACTTTGGCTCAGGTCGTGATCTCACAGCTTGTGAGTTCGAGCCCCGCATCTGGCTCTATGCCGACAGCCAGGAGTCTGCTTGGGATTCTGTGTCTCCTCTCCCTCTTCCTCTCCCCCACTCATGCTCTCTCTCTATCAAAAAATAAATAAACTTTAAAAAAATCATCATCATCATCCAGGAGCTTTAATGACCTATGAATGTTGAGAGACCCCCAGCTCCAAGATTTTGACTTATTAGTCTGGGGTTGGTTCCTATGCATGGGTAGTTCATTAAAGTCCCCAGGATATGCCAGTAAGAGAGAAGGAGGAGGATTTTAATATTTGTAAGAGACAAAGCCAATAAGATTTTCAGACAGGTAGGATGCGGAGACAGAGGGTGGAAATTAATTCAGCATCAGAGTCCAGGTGACACCAGTATGATAGTGAAAACCCTGTGCTGGTAGGTGGCCTGCAGCTAGAAGAGCCTGGGAACACGGGCTGGACATTGAGAACAGGCACCTGAAGAGGGACACCTTCTCTATCTGCTTGCCAGTTAAGGCGGCAAAGATCACAGCCAAGTTAGCAAGCCCTGAGTTTCTCCCGAATGATAGATAAGAGGAGCTGCAACGTGTGCACTGTGAAAGAACCTTCGCCTTTTTTCCTGAATGTTCTGGTGGGACGTTTCTGTTTTATAACCAAGTTGCTCCAGAACACGTGAATGGGCAGCTGCAGGGAACGCCCGGCTGAGTGACGTAGTCAGGAGTGACCAGCAGGGGGCGCGCCAGACTCGGAAATGTGCTTTGCGGGGTGTGAGCTGAAATCTCGGTTTCCAACCTAACTGGGAGAAAGGGATCCACTCTGGAAATAACAATCATATCTACATTTCTAAACAGCTAGTATGCACCCAATACTGTGCAAATGCTTTACGTGTACGGTCTCACTTATTCCTTGTAGCTCTGCAAGATGGATGCTGTAAACATCCCCACTTTATGTACATTCAGTGAATATGTGACTCGGCCGGTCTCACACAGCTAGACGATGGCGAAACTGGGCTTCGTCTTCTAGCCTGTCTGACCCCAAAGACACATCAACACTTCTCTGTCAGAAGGGCCAGAATCCCCAGCAGCTCTTTCTTAGTTCTGGTGGTGCTTTCACTGAGAGTCTTGGGGAAATGCCCTTGGAAGAAGGTGACATCACCTGAATGAGCAAAGCCTTTGAAATCAGACTTCCATGGTTCTGAAACTCACTTGCTATGTGATGGTGGGAAACTTACTCAGCCTCTCGGTGCTGGACCTTCTTCATCTTTAAAATAGGGTGAGGTGATGTTATCTAGCAGACTCAGACCTTGATGCCCAGAGGAGATGGTCAGTTAATGACAGCTCTGGAAGGTCCGAGAGCTGCGCTGTCCAGCAATATTTTCTGTTACGATGGAAACACTCTCTGCACTGTGCAGTATAGGGTAGTCTCTAGCCACATGTGCTCCTGAGCGATTAATAGGGCTGCCTACTTAAAATTCAAGAACTGACTTTTAAATGTTACTTAATTATAGGGGCGCCTGGGTGGCGCAGTCGGTTAAGCGTCCGACTTCAGCCAGGTCACGCTCTCGCGGTCCGTGGGTTCGAGCCCCGCGTCGGGCTCTGGGCTGATGGCTCAGAGCCTGGAGCCTGTTTCCGATTCTGTGTCTCCCTGTCTCTCTGCCCCTCCCCCGTTCATGCTCTGTCTCTCTCTGTCCCAAAAATAAATAAACGTTGAAAAAAATAAAAATACAAAAAATAAATGTTACTTAATTATAATACATCTGAACAAACGCTTGTGGTTGGTGGCCACTGTATTCGGTAGTGTGGGTCTAACACATATCTAAGTTCAAGGTCTGTGTATCCCCTTGGGCGTTAGGTAAAATAAGCCACGTTCGACATTTAGAACCTGGCAAAAAGCAAGTGCCCCATGAATTTGAGTTTGTCAGAATGAAAGAAGAGGGAAAGGGACATCAGCAAGCAAAGCCGTGTTCTGCATTGAACAAATTTTGTTCAACTGGGGGACTGAACTCTCAGACTTCCTCAGGGAAAATCTCCCAGTCAAGTCAGAACTCTTTTTTTTCAACGTTTATTTATTTTTGGGACAGAGAGAGACAGAGCGTGAACGGGGGAGGGGCAGAGAGAGAGGGAGACACAGAATCGGAAGCAGGCTCCAGGCTCCGAGCCATCAGCCCAGAGCCCGACGTGGGGCTCGAACTCACGGACCGCGAGATCGTGACCTGGCTGAAGTCAGACGCTTAACCGACTGCGCCACCCAGGCGCCCCAAGTCAGAACTCTTGAAACATTTCTTCGAGATGTATTTAGTGGGGATAAAGGAAAACACCTAGGTTCTGGTTAATACTGTGTACATTCAAAACAAACTGCCTTCTTTTGTTCCCTGACTAAAGAAAAATACTTTCTCCTTTTCTGGGCCCCTCTCTTCAATTTTCCTTTGCAATAGTACAAACCAGACCACTTCTCAGAAAGTTTTTTTTTTAAAGCGCAAAATGTAACTAAAATACCTGGTCCTCGGGAAACCGTACTGTGTCACGCACTGCTCAGCTCTGAAATTTCATCTGTGTGGCCTGTGCCTTTAAGCAGTGGTTAATTGGCAAATGCCAAGATTCAGTCGTGGTGACTCGCAGCCCATCCAGGCTAGTTCCTTCCAGCGATAGGTCCCGTCGGTGGACACTGTCGTTTATTTCCGCCCAAGGGTGACTTCTACTCTGACAGTATTAGGACCAATTTGCATCGTAGCCAGTCAGCCAGAGTTCATGGGCACGCTGTTGTCAGCTTATTTCTGAGATATGTAGTGTTTCTGCGTGGACCGGCGCTCTGGGCTGCTGGCTGTGACCTCATAGAATATGAAGCCCCTGTCATCCAGGGTACCCTGTCTGCTCCCAGGGCTGGTCTTGCCGTACTCAGCTGCCTGGCAGGTCCTGTCCTCCTTTCTTAGCATCCTGACGACGGGTACTCTCTGGGCGCTCTAACTTGATAACCCAGCCCCTCGAGGACCTGTGGTTCTAGCAGCAAGTGGCCCGTGTAAAGAGGTTTCTTTCCTACCTTTTCCTTTCGCGACACATCAAAGCTCCCAAGGGACAGAGAAGATTCTTTGCCAGCATGACATATTCCTCCTTTTTTAAACTTTTAAAAAAATTGAGTGACGTATACATATAACATTATATTCGTTTAAGGTGCACAAACATAATGATTTGATATTTGTATACACTGCAAAATGATCACCACGATAAGTAAGAGTGTCCCACTTACAATGGTTTCTTTCCTTGTGTCTATTTTCTTCTGTCTTTACTTTTTATTTCTGAATATAGCTTGTTCCAGCTCCGTCACCAAAGCCCCTTGGTCCCCTGGGAATGTGGTCCAGAATGAATAAAGAGGCAGGGCATCTGGGTGGCTCAGTTGGTTAAGCATCTGACTCTTGGTCAGATCACGGCTCAGGTCATGACCTCACGGTCTGTGAGCTCATGCCCTGTGTGGGGCTCTGTGCTGACAGCCTGGAGCCTGCTTGGGATTCTTTCTCTCTCTCCCTCTCTCTCTCTCTGCCCCTCCCCTATACACTCTCTTGCTCTCTTTCTCTCACTCTCCCTCTCTCTCAAAAGTAAAGAAACATTAAAAAAGAGAGAGAGAGAGACTTCCTCCTTGATTGTGCCTTTGAGTGAAGGGAGGTGGGGTCTGTGGGTGTGCCTCCTTACCCACCACTTATCACCTCTGTGTGTCCTTGTAGGTCCCCAAATGGCTGGGTGTCCTTTACTGAAAGAGCTATTTTCAACATTCCAGCAACCCAAGTGACTATTCACAAACCCAAAGCGAGATGCGGTGCTAGATTATATCAATTAGGTTAAACATCTGCAGGGCTCAAACAACCTGCAGCAGCCCTGAAGGGCTTCACCGAGGTCTTACCCAATCCCCTGTGGGGATGGCAGTTCTTAGCAGCGGCCAAGTGTGGGTTTTCATGCTCCATTAATGCTCCTTCACCCCAGAGCCAATCTGCAACCTTGGCCCTCTCCTACCCCTCCTTCAGCCCTTAGCTGCTCACTTCTCTGCACCTGTCTCTAGGTAAAAGTGCTGCCTCCATCTTCTGGGCTTGGCATCTGGGTTCCCCATTAAACCCACTCCTCTGTGCCTGGTGGCTGACCATCTGTCACACAGTGTCTTTGCCTTTTGGCGTTCAGTGGGGGCCTGCCAATGCAGAGCCCTGCAGGACATTGGAGAGAGGGGGGAAGAGAAGGAGGGGGAGGGATTTCCTGGGTCCTTCCTTTCAAGGTCACCTCGACCAGACTGTGTCCCTTCCCTCATCCCTTCAGATCTAGGGATGTGACCCTTAGCTTCTCCTTGCTTTAGGTTATTGCACTAGTCCTTCCGTTCCTCTGCACCTGCCCCACTCGAAATAGCCCCTTTCTAAATAAACCTTCTTCCACTTGTCCTTCCTTGAGTGTGTTGAGTCCCTGTTGGCATACCTTCCTTTGGCCTGTGTAGGCATTCTAGCTTTGCCATATTTATATTTCTGGTTGCTCCATGAAACTCAGTACTGATATTTACCACCTCCTCCAAACATTGCTTGGGTTCAAGATGTTTGCTAATTGTTCCCAAACCCCAATTTCTCAATTCTAGTCTCTTTCAGACTGACCATCCGTCTGTTCTCCTTCTCTCTATTCCTTCCTTCCTTCCTTCCTTCCTTCCTTCCTTCCTTCCTTCCTTCCTTCCTTCCTTCCCTCTCTCCCTCCCTCCCTCCCTCCCTCCTTCCTTTCTGTGATTGTAAACACTAGAAGTCAAACTGCCTTGATTAAAATCACACCTCCTGTACTTACCAATTATGTGACTTTACCTTTCTAACCCTCCCTTTTCTCCTGTGTATAATGAGGATAATGGTTGAGTTGTCATAGAATTAAGCAAAATCTTAAGAACAAGATCTGTGCAGTCTGAGTCTCCTCTGTATCTACTGACTGTGACTATTATAATGCCCAGGCCACCCTATAACCTCCAGTTTCTCAGGTTCCTAAAGACCCTCTTCCTTGCCCTTCCAGATGGCAGATAAGTTCCCGCTCCCCCATCACTACCCATGATCCTGGGGTGACCTTTTGATTCCTGGTCTTTATAGAAATCCTTCATTTCCACGGGCCCAGTTTGGTCTGAGAACAAATTGTTACCTAATTCTTATTTATAGTTTGCTTCTTCCCCACGGTTACTGGCAAAGAATAGCAAAAAGGTGCCTGAAATTGTATTATTATTTTTAGTAGCTTCTGTGAAGCCTTGGATATTCAGAGTGCCTCAGAGGGAGGCCTAGAGGCCGGGAATCTTTTCTTACAGAGGAGATGGGCCCAGCAGGAGGGAGAATTTGATACAAGTTCTAAGAGGCTGGCAGAACAGAAAAGTACAAAGCGCTTTACACGGGAAGACTCTGTAAGTATCTGTGGTTTTGCAGTGGATTTCATCAGGATTGTAGAGAAAGTAGTGGAGACCAGCGGTTAGCTCCGAGACTTAGGCTATACATTCTCCGTGACATTTCTGATCCATTGACAATTTTTAGGTGTTGATTATGTGATTTTTCACCTCTACTCTCCTGAGAATTGGAGGAAAGAGATTAGCTAAGAGGGGTGTGTGTGTGTGTGTGTGTGTGTGTGTGTGTGTGTGTGTGTGTGTGTAATTCACAGAGAAAGAGTCGAGGATGCAGTGATAGCACCTCCACTGCCGAACGCATTTTCTTGATGCTCTGTTTATTTCATACTTTTATTTTCTCAAGAGTCCCCCAGAATAGCAGTTATGCACATGTGTCTTCCCATTGAATTTTGCTTTAACAATACTGGGGAAAACACAGCCAGAAGCTTTCTTTTAAAAAAAAAAAAAAAAAAAAAAAAAGAAAGAAAAGAAATCTACATATTGACATCAATGTCAAAATCAGTAGTCAGTCTCCAGAAAATTACCTTTTCAGTTCAGTTACTAATTAAGTTGACCCAGCCACCTCTTAAAT
Organism: Felis catus; assembly: GCF_018350175.1. NCBI lineage: Eukaryota > Metazoa > Chordata > Mammalia > Carnivora > Felidae > Felis > Felis catus. Next base: position 31,986,147 of record NC_058369.1, on the reverse strand, counting down.
TCTGGGATCACGGGGTGGGGATAGGGGCAAAGTGGCCGGTAGTGCTGAACCCTGACCTGGTCCCAGGGAAATCAGCCTGCAAACCTGTTCTTTCTTGCAGTTCCCTGGAGAAACAGGCTCTAAGGCAGTTTTCCTATTTAAACAATTAAACTTTAATTACCTAAATCAGATATGAATAGAATCTCCTTTAAAAAACTTCACGTGTCACAGACAAAGCCACGGTTCCCTTGGACCATTACTCCTCATCATGATCCTGACCCTCCTTACTGGAGGTTACAAGTTTGGGGTGTATCTGTCTAGAACTTTCCCGTTTGTGTTTTTCTGCGTACGTAGGTACACATGAAAAAGAGGTAGCGTTGTTGAGTGTTTTTCTCCTTGGTTCCTCGCAGTTCTGTTTTTCTGGGCCCCCTGCTCTTGATGACAAAGACTAACTGAATAGCTCAATGGACATAGTTCATCTTTCGTTCCTACCGGGGAGTAGGAAATTAACTGATGTCCTTGTAGGATAAATGATTGAAAATTACTTCTCAATATAGTAGAGGCTAATTTATTTCATTTCAACTTACGGACTGTAAGTTTTCATTGTAATTTGTTGATCTTGAGAAAATTAAGGGAAAACAATTTCCCTAGGATGCTATGTTCATAGAATTCATGCTAGAAAGATCTTAGATTGCATCCATTTTATACGTCCAAGCTCATGAGGGGACATGAGGCCTAGGGAAAGGACTGGACCCCTGTCTTCTGCGTGCTGGTCAATACGCTCTTCCCTACCCCACGCTCACATAGTCCTAGAACTTGGTTGGTGGGGAGCATGTCACAAATACCCAAGGAAAAAGCTCCTCGAAGGAATAATGCAGTGTATTAAATATTCAGTGAACACAAGACTCACCTTTTGTCTTTTAAAGTAAGCAACAGAAGATAAAAGGTATCTGACCCTACCCTGTATTCACCTGCAGATAATAATGAAAAATGATTTCCCATGTTCATTCCCTGTCTCTATACTGCCCTGCTCTTGTCAGGCACCCGCCTCAGTTGCACTCTCTTTCCTGAATCCATCTCGGTATTCAGTAACTTTCCGCCATGAATTTCTTAATAGCAAAGCAAATTGCCAATGTTGATTATGCTTATTCTGCAAGGGATCGAATGGAGAGCTTACCATATGTTTTCTAATTTTTCCTCTCTGAACACTATATGAAGTTGGTACTGTTATTGCTCCATTTTACAGATGAGAAAAACTAAGGCTCAGAGAGCATAGGAACCCCAGCCCAAGTCTCTCAGCAGTAAGTGCCAGGACTAGGATCCAACTTTACTTGCTCCTTAACTCTGAAGCTCACACTCTCAATCCAACCCTAGACATGTTCAGTTACTTTTTGAAACAAGCAAGAAGAAACATTTAGGGTAGAATGGGCAGAACATGTAGGTGGCTCTTAACAAGTTCTAGCAAACTGCCTCGTAAGTGGTAGGAGCTCAATGTTTGAAGCTCAAATGGAATGGTCTGAAGACGATTAATATGTGTAAGGACCTAGAAGTTTATCTGGAACCTACCAAGTTCAAGATGAGTATTAGATGTTATTGTTAATTTCTGGGGCTGTGTCTGTGTTCATGCCTCTGCGGATGCCTCAAAGGCCAGGCATCTCTTGTCTGGAGCCCAATGTCGTGGGGGCCGATGATGCTACGGAGACGATTTAAAGCAACTGCCCTGAGGGGCACCTGGGTGGCTCAGTTGCTTAAGTGTCCAATCTCGCGGTTCGTGAGTTTGAGCCCCGCGTCGGGCTCTGTGCGGGCGGCTCAGAGCCTGGAACCTGCTTCGGATTCTGTGTCTCCCTCTCTCTCTGCCTCTCCCCTGCTCTCACTCTCACACACACACTCTCTCTCTCTCAAAATTAAATAAACATTAAATAACAAAATTGAAGCAAATTCTCTGAAATACCACCTCCAAGAAGCTGGAGGGCTTGGGCTTGCTAACAAAACCATCTGGGACATTCTGGCAGTGGGAACAAGCAGAGCCTTGGCTCTTTGAAGAGAAGGTTTGGAATCCTTTAGTATTACTAAGGTTTAGAGTTCGGGACCTTCCCCCCTATTTTGTTTCCTTTTCTACAGAGCACAGCCACCATTATTACTTTCTTCCTGGACTTCTATGCCTTCTGCTGCTTGTCCTTTGCTCTATTACCCTTTTGTGTCTGTGGATCCCTTTAACCTGGATTTGAAAGGTCAGTCATTGCCACACCTTCTTGGGCAACCTGCATGTAACCCAAGTAGGCATCAAATCATGTGATCTATCCTTTACCTTCCCCAGACATGATGAATCAGTTAGGATAGGATAGGTCATCATGTCACGTTGAGACTGGCCACCAGCTTGGGTCACGTGCACGATAAGGAAGCAGATGAAAAAGCCTAAGTGGGACAGTGTGGTGGCCTCTGTTCCTGTGTCTCCAGTTCTGTGCCCATGACACCTCACTAAACTCTGTCTCCCATTCTTCATTCCACAACCTATTTTCCTTTTGTTTTCTTTCTTTTCTCTTTCTTTCTTTCTTTCTTTCTTTCTTTCTTTCTTTCTTTCTTTCTTTCTTTCTTTCTTTCTTTCTTTCTTTCCTCTCTCTCTCTCTCTTTCTTTCTTTCTTTTTCTTACTTGAGTTAAATTGAGTGAGGTTTTTGTTATGCGGGTCTAGACGAGCTTTTACTAGGATACTTCCTAATCGGGTAATTAAGCTCTTTGAGGCCATTGTCCCTATGTGCCTCTCAAAGTGTGAGATGCCGTCTAGTACATTGTAAGTACTCAACAAGTATTTGTTTCGTGACCATGGAGATTTCATGGAGTGGAAATTTTCTCGATTGGCGGATTTGGGTGGTACTTCGTTTTCTTGAGGGAGAGAGGCCACGTGGCAGTAATGGACATCATGTGTTTGTTCATCCAAAGACATTTGTTCTATGTAACAGAAATTGAAAGGTGAAATAAGGTTCAGGTTCTGACATTAGAAGCCTCTCTGTCGAGCTGGGGAGATGCCATGGCCAGCAGATGAATTGCTGTTTGATTGGTTAGTGAAAACTAACTGAAATGTTCCCTGTCTGTAACTGCTGTGGTCTTTGGTCACTCGTGCAAACTCAGATGTGAACCCCGGCCCTCCCGCTAGCCACGGCCGACCCAAGGACTTGTGATTGATTGTGCAATCTCAGGGTGATGGATAAGTGTCCCTTACCCCAATTCTAACGTAGAATTCCTTCCATTCTGCATTTTCATTGTTCATTCCAGCCTGCTAGTCACGCCTAAAATCAAGACTGGTTCCTATAGCCTCTCTTAGCATGTGGAGGACCACCTGTCCCAGGTTTCACAATGAGTTGGAATATTCTCAAAGTCAAAGGGTGTGTCCGTCGTCTTGGTGTCCCCTCATCTGGTGGACTAGGTTTGCATCATGGCTGTGATCCCTTTACGCCCCCCCATTTGAAACTCATAGTATTGGGGCGCCTGGTTGGCGCAGTCGGTTAAGCGTCTGACTTCAGCCAGGTCACGATCTCGCAGTCCGTGAGTTCGAGCCCCGCGTCAGGCTCTGGGCTGATGGCTCGGAGCCTGGAGTCTGTTTCCGATTCTGTGTCTCCCTCTCTCTCTGCCCCTCCCCCGTTCATGCTCTGTCTCTCTCTGTCCCAAAAATAAATAAAAAACATTGAAAAAAAATTTTTTTAAAAGAAACTCATAGTATTTCCCATGGCAAAGGTCCAAGCCTCTGTCACTAATTCATAAATGTATTCAATTGAGTATTATGAATTATTGAATGATCAATTCTTTTTTTTTTTGCTCAATCATTTAATTTCATTTAAGTATATGAAATTTATTGTCAAATTGGTTTCCATATGAGTGATCAATTCTTAATTTAACATGTATTTTTCATTACCAACCACTTGCCCTCCCTCAGGCTAGGTCTTGGGAATAGTGGAAATAAAGTAGATCCAGTCAGTACCTGTTACCTTGATCTTGGAATCCAATGGGGAAGACAGTGTTCAACAGAGAGTTACACAGATGACAGGACAAGTGACATTGCCATATGTGGTGTGAAAGAAAAGTGCCAAGTCATCTGAGGTCACACAATAGAACGGGTGATGGATTTGGGTGTCTAAAAGATGTCACAAGGTCACACTGAGGCTGAGAGCTCTGTAGGAGTAAATCAGGTAGGGAAGGAGGTGAGAGCGTTTGGATTCAGGAAAGAACGCATCCCGAAGCTCCAGGCAGGGAGGAATAGACTGAATAAGTTGGTGGCATCAATTTGTCACCTTTCAGAGAACAAATGCTCTGTTTTAACCAAAATAACTGGCTGATGGGTGGAGAAACCATGATCTATACAAATGCCTCGGTTGAATTAGAAACTGTTTTACTGACGTCAAGATGTTTAAAAATACGAGCAGCAATTCTGGGACTGTCACACCCTGCGTCCCTCCCCTCCTCTCCCTCTCTGGAGAGCAGAACTTTGTACAACCTGGGACCCCAGAGGAGTTTTTCAACACAGAGGAGCCACTGAGGCCTGAAGATTCCTGGTTTACTTTTGTGAACCATTGGCCTCCCTGAGTTGGTGGAGACAAAAGCAGCCAAGACCCAACGTATAAGATTTAGGGGGAAATAAGCAGAAATGTCAGTCAAGCCTGAAAACTGCTGCTCTTTCTATTCCCTTTGATTTGTGACTGTTTCTTCACCATTCCCATGACCACCATCATTATCATCATCACTATCCTCATCATCACTACCACCACCTTCTTCATCACCACCACCATCACCATCTTAATCCCACCACCATCAGCACCACCTCCATCAGCACCACCATCACCATCTTCATCACCAGCACCACCATCAGCAGCACTATCACCATCTTCGTCACCACCACCCTCAGCATCACCACCATCTCATCACCACCTCCATAAGCACCACCATCACCACCTCCATCAGCACCACCATCACTATCTTCATCATGACCACCACCATCTTCCTCACCACCACCATCAGCAACATCACCATCACTGTCTTAATCACCACCACCACTATCATCACCACCACCACCACCATCTTCATTACCACCTCCATCAACACCACCATCACCACCACCATCAGCATCACCACCATCAGCATCACCACTTTCAACAGCATCACCATCACCATCTTCATCACCACCACCACTATCATCTCCATCAACCATCTCCATCACCACCACAATCACCATCTTCACCACCACCACCATCACCACCATCTTCATCACCACTTCCAACAGCACCACCATCACCATCTTCATCACCACCACCATCACCATCTTCATCACCACCATCATCACCTTCATCACCACCACCCTCAGCACCACCATCACCATCTTCATCATCACCATCACCATCTTCATCACCACCATCACCATCTTCATCACCACCATCACCATCTTCATCACCACCACCACCATCAGCATCACCACCATCTTCATCACCACTTCCAACAGCACCACCATCACCATCTTCATCACTTCCACCACCATCATAGTAGTAGCAGCAGTTGACAGCCATTATCTTGGTGCCAGGCATTATGATAAGGTGTGCACGTGCATTACCTCATTTAATCCTAACCATACCCCATAAGGTGGGAACTGTTAGTTTGAACAATGTGAAATTGTTAATATTCAACCATTTTTTGACCTATAAAAGTGGTCATTTCATACGGTTGAATCAGTGGGTTTACAAAAATTGTATGTGTTTTTATAACTGGGGAATGGCTAAGCTGAGATTCCTACCCAGAATGTATAGTTCCAAAGTGGCTGTGCTCTTTCGCTGAGGAGGGAGGAAGGAAATAAATAGCATAAAACTTGCTTTTCTCTTCCCCTGTCCTAGTTATCTCCTCTGTGTGGCTTGTGTGTTAAGAGAGGAGAGAAAAGTCAGAAGATACTTAAGTCTGAAGATACTCCAACAATTCTTATCCTCCTCACTCTGCCTGCCCCATCCCCTCTTCTGACTCCATCTAAACCTGATTTTTCCCACGAAAGGTAGTCATTGGCGCACACTACTGAAAAGTCCAGGGAAGGGGTAACTACAGGCACAGCCAGACTCGGGTTCTCAAACAGTGCTTATAAAAACCTGTCTATGGACCACTCAGATCAGATATGGGCCCATATCCCACAGCCTAACACCCCCACCAGAGAGAGAAGAAAGGATTAAGTGAAGAGAGAGAGAAAAGAGGAAGGTACTGCTTTTTTTAGTACTTCCAACAAAATCCTAGGAAAGATGCCCATTGGTTTGCATATGTCACACACCCAAGCCTTGGTTGGTGATGGTCACGGCTGAATCAGTGTTCTTTATATGCATTGCTTTAACTCTTTCTCATCACAGCCTTTTAGAGTTGGGGCTATTGTTATCATTCCATTTTATAGAAGGGAAGACTGAGGCACAGAAATGATAAGGTAAGTGGCTTAAGGTCAAACCCTAGTAGTCTCTGGCCCCACCACACTAAGTGGCTCTCTGACTAAGGTCATGGATTATAGGGATTGGCAACCAAGACTATGGAGTGGGAAGAAAGCATGCAGGGCCAGTTCCACCTCAGCTGCCTGGAATGAGGGCATCTCATTCCCCAAAGGAAGCTGATTCCTCAAAGGCACCCTGGGTGCTCTTACCCAGGAGAAGGGAGATTGGGTGCCAGTCAGGGGAAACAACTGTCCTCGACAACGAGACTGTAGAAAAGTTTTTACAGAGAGGATATTTTTCTCTCCAATCTGATGTTGGGCCCCAATTTCAAAGAACAGGAGGCTATAAAAAGGGGAAAGGAAGGAAGTACTAATTAAAAGGTCCTTGTGGGCTCCGGGGTCAGAAAGAACAAAGAATTCTAGTTAGGGAGGCTCGCAGCTGTTGTTAACTACCAGGGCTCTGGGGCAGGGCAGATGTTCAGCCCAAGGACCCTAGATGGGGGATGGAAACTCTCTAACGTCTTTCTCATTTGTAAAATGGTGATAAAATACTGACCTCCCAGGTTTCCTGATAAGATTAGATGTTCTAACATACGGTGATTCCCTACCCTGGTGCTTGGCGTGTGGTTCGTTCTCAATAAATGGTAATGGCTATAGTTAATGTTGTTGCTAAGGCTCTTCAAATATTAGCGTCCTTGGGACCCTCTGAGGCCAAAATTCTCCTTTCCCCCTGGGAGATCTTTGGTTTCTTTTTTAGGATCACAAGATCAAGGACTTTTTATACTACCTAAGATCCCAGAAGCCCTGTGGCACTTTTCCGGAACTTACGTTGTTCTGACATCGGAGGGGGCCATTGTGGCTAACATCAGCATGGCCCGCTCTGGTATCCTTTGTCTGTTTCTGTCAGTACTGGAGAAACAAGAGCCCTTATATTTCTTTGGTCCAGAGTAGTGCAATGGCAGTGTCCTTCAATACTCCCTTTATACTGATTGGCTTTCTAAGGGCACCTTGAAAAAGGCTCCATAACTCAGGTGCGATGGCCTCTGGCAGCCAATTGAGGCTCAGCCTCCAGAACTCACTCACTCTATCTTGTTTGCTCTTTGAATCTTGCCACTTCTCATTTAGACTTGACTCTGTAGACTTTGCGAGTTTCCTGACTGATACCGTAGGTCAGGAGTCTTTGTTGCAAAGGACAGAAACCCAATTGAAACAGCCTTAAACAATTATATAATTGAAAAGTCAGGACACAGCAGGATTCAGGGGCTTCCACAATGTTATCATGTGTCAGTCTTCCTCTCTTGCCTTTGCTCTCCTTTTTGTTGGCTTTAATCGGGAAGACTTGTCCCATCAGGTGGCAAAGGCGGCTTGTACCACGTGATTGACGACATGAATGTCTCCATTTCTTTACCTCTCTTATATGCATGCGTGCATACTCGTTTCCAGTAATGGGGTAGTTTTTCCCACCAGAGGGGGAATACGTTTGCCACCCCATTGATGTTGGGCATGGCCGTGAGGCCTATTTTGGCCAGAGGAATGTGTTTGGAAATGACAGTATGTCCGTTCGAAGCCTAGCCCTTCGGAATTACCTGTTTCATTTGCCTTTCTGTAGTGCTTCGGGAATCTCCATGAGAATACGCTACAGGTAGCCTGCCGGTCCCAGAGAAGCAAAAGACTTTTAGAGCAGAACTGCCCACTGAACACAGATGCTAACATGCAGACCCATCGGTATGATCAATGCTTACGATTGTGCGCCACTGAGGTGAGGGGCGGGTCCACTGTGTAGACTTATTGTGGCCATAATTGAGTGATACACAAACCATTTCCCCAATAACCTGCACAAAGAGCTTTTCCTTCCTTACCATTGCAACAAAAATTTTAAGACTGGTTTCAAGTGGCCAGGCTTAGGTCTACTCCCAGTACTGGGATGCAGGGGAAAGGGGGGGCATCTGGAACCAAGGTGTTAGGTGCTGAAAACCAGGTCATTCTCTACAGGAAGATCGTGGTGCTTTTACCAGAAGAAAGTGGAAGGGATGCCAACCATGCAGAATGAATGATTCCCATTACGTCTGTGTCCCATGGCTCCATAAGAGTCAGGAACCAACCTTGCTCATGTCTGCACCTGACAGCGTAGGTAGGGTGGAACTCAATGGGAGCTAAGACCAGTCACCAGTCACCAGGGAGGCCCAGTGCACAGTGTTTTCCATGCTCCTGACACTGAGAAGCCTTAGCCCCTAGCCTCTCTCTTTCTAGGCCACAATGGGTGAGGTGGCTTCAGCCAACTGGCAACCTGCCCTCCCTTACCCCCACAGTGCCAGCTCAACACGGAAGTAAAAACGAGTGACTGGAATTATTGCTGGGTCCCCACCTGCCCCTGATTTATAACAGTCCTTTCTCACCAGCTCCCATCCTCAATTGTGCTCATGGGGCTTTAATCTCCGGTGGGGTTCGTGCCCCGCTGCCTCTCTGTCTTCGAGACAGAGTTGACCTGAACTGGAAGCGTGGTATGTAATACGTGTAACACCTTTGCCCTGTTTCATGGGGTCATTAAACTTCCTGCTGAACGCAATTTAAAATTAAGTTGAATTAGAGGCTGTGATGGCTGTATTTTGCTTTCTTCTGCCAAATCCAACCTTTCTACCTTGACCTTTTCCATGCTCTGTTTAGCAGCTGCAATCTTTCAGGAATGCCATTTGGCTCCGAGATATCGACGGAACGGTTTTGATGGACAGTGCCCTGGAAAAGGGCACATTTCTCTCTCAGTTTGACAGTATCGTGTCCCGACACCGCATGGCAACCTGTGCTTTCTCCAGGGCTCCTATTTTCTAGAAGCATTTAGAGATGTAAAGAGCAGGCTGTATTTCCTCTATTCCAGGGGCGACCTATCCCTCTTGCCACACTCCACCCCCAACCCTCTTTTATACGCCAGCCCTCCTTATGGAACTGGGAGAAAAGGTAGGAGAAGGCCCAGGTCAGGAAAGCAAATACCATTCAATGTATTCGCTCTGATTACACCGTTACGGGCGAGACAATAGCTACTGTGAACACAAGCAGGCAAGGTTCAATGCAGCTTTCTTCCCTTCCTCAATGCAGCTTTGATCCAGCCAGGGCTACCCAGGAGGAATTTCAGTCTAACTGGGGCAGCCCAATCTGGGAACCATGCCTCCCTCTGTGGGGGTGGCTCCTTTGATGATTTGGGAAGGCTATCAGGACCCAGCTTAGAACATTCCATGAATGTGGATCACTAGCACCCCACCAGCGCCTCCACACACCAGCATAATTAAATACTTACATTTTCAGCACATATCCCTGGTATAGGTATGACTGCAGGTGCCGTGTGTTAAGCTGTTGTCTTTCAGCCTCTCGAAGCCGCCCCTATTTTGTGATGCTGCGACTGGGACTGCCATTTCTCCCAGCCAGCCGGTGCCATGTTAGGTTCTGCCACTAGGAGGCACCAGAGGGAAGTTGCAAAGCTGGAGGACAGAGAAGGGACTTTTTCTTTCCAGCTTCCAGCTTCTTTCTGGCATAGCAGTGTTTAAGTCTCTAGCTTTTTTTCAACAATTTTAGGGCTGGCCTCTTAATCATTCCTGTGTTGCATGATTTACAAGATTCTCCTGCCTAAAAAACAACCACTTCTGGGTTTCTAAAACAATCCCAGCACTCTGCACAGTTTCTGCTCACGAGGAAGGACAGAAGCATGAACAGCTGGTACCATAGGGAGAGGGGTCTCTGTCTGCATAAAGATCCAATTTCTTCCCGGGCAGTGGATAAAGCGAAGAAGATAAAAAATGACCTTTAACCTTTGAGAACAGTAATGTAAGATTAATTTGAGGCTTTGAAACTAACGAGTTGGCTCATCCTGGTGCGGCACCCCTTGAATAACATGGTATTTGCAGTCAGCCATCTTTCTTCCTCAGATGGGGCTGGGGGGAGGGAGGAGGGAGGAAGGAGGAGAAAGAAACTCACTTTTTAAAATAATCCTCAGAGGAGAGAAATCTGCTAGGTCTCCATAAAGCCGGTTTTAGAGGAAAGAAAAAAAAGAGAGCGAATTATGTGCCTTTAATCTGCTTAGCTTTTCACTGTCGAATAGCTGAAGGGCTCAGACAGGCAAGAGTATTGTGAGGTGGTTAAATCCATGAACTTGGAGTTAGACCCCTTGGGGTCTAGCCTGATCTGTGACTTTCTCGCTGTGTGATCTCGGGCGTGTTTTTTAACTTGTGCTTCAGGGAGGTTTGGATTAGATAGTGCATGGAAAACACTTCTGTTCAGGCTGAGAATCTGGTTATTTTTGCATTTTTGATGATGATTGAGGGGGTGGGCAACTTGAGGGTGATTTATCCACAGAAGGGGAAGTCTGAGACTTCTGCTCTGACAAGAGGAAACGTCTCGCAGCAGAAGACAAAAGTAGAACCAGACTGATGGGAATCAGGGAAACTGGTTTCAGCACCAACCAGGAAAGAGCTGTCGTGGGGGGTGACTGACCGACAGTGGGCATGGCTGCCTGGAGAGGCAGTGAGTGCCCCATTCCTGGGAGAGAGCAAGCAGAGGCGCTTTCCATTCTATGAAAGGATAGGTTAGATTATTTCCAGCCATCTTTCTCCCTCTATGTATCTGGCTCTTCCATTTGCTAAGTGGGTTGCCTCAGCTCACTCTACCTCTGTCGGAGCCTGGGTTGCCTCATCCATCAGGCATTGGTGTTCATGGCTTCCCTCATAGGGTCTCTCTCCCTTTCCCCTCTACTCCTTCTCGCCAAAAAAGTGACGCTCACGAGGGGCCAGGCACTGTGCTAGGCTCTGGGGACACCTCAAGGAAGGAGATGGATGTAGATGCTGCCTTGGAAAAGACTCAGACATGTAGCGAGGGAGACAGATGAACAGAACATTATAAAGCAATTCCACAGATGCACTGAGAGCACCCTGGGAGCCTCGAGGAGGTGATGCATCAATCGGATGGTGGGAATATATGCTGTGGGAGCAGGGTAAGTGGTACAGTCAAAGACCCAGGGCAAGAAACAGCACGTGTGGAGGGAACCCCACCAGGGGCAGTGCTGGGGGTGGGGGTGCAGAATGTGAGGGGGCAGTGAGGGGGATGAGACGGAGAAGGCAGAGGCCAGGTGATGGAGATCCTCGTCTTCCGGGCTAAGGAACGTGAACGTGCGTCCTGTGAATCAGGAAATGCGGTGGCTGATGTAAACATTTGCCTGGCACGCTCAGGTCTCGATGTGAAAGCGAACTCTCTGGAGCCTGTGTGGAGGATGAATTAGGAAGAGGCAAAGCTGGACCACCACCATCTGGAAGACTGTGGAAGTCAGGAATTCATGCGGGCCAGAAGCAATGGGTGATACCACAGACCAGGCCTCTTGGGAAGTTGTACTGAGGGGGCGCCTGGGTGGCTCAGTCGGTTAAGCGTCTGACTTCAGCTCAGGTCACAATCTCGCGGTCCGTGAGTTCGAGCCCCACGTCGGGCTCTGAGCTGATGGCTCAGAGCCTGGAGCCTGCTTCCGATTCTGTGTCTCCCTCTCTCTCTGCCCCTCCCCCGTTCATGCTCTGTCTCTCTCTGTCTCAAAAATAAATAAAAGGTTAAAAAAAAAAAAAAAAAGGAAGTTGTACTGGAGAATCCGATGGTGAGATGCTCAGGGCAGGTCCTAGTAAAACAGGAACTGCTCCCGAAATGCGATGGGTCATGATAATTATGATCACTCTATAAAACTCTGGTTTGGGGGACCATCGTATAAATTGGGTCTCCTCATCGCTTACCCAGGCGGTGGCAATAAAATTTGTGCATGTGGTCCAAACCGGTATAAACGGTACTTGTGCTTAACGAGAGCGTTTAAAAAGGTAATGATGCTACTGGCCTGAGAAATAATTTTGCAGATGCTTCTGGGATATAGAGTTTTCCATTCAAAGACTGGATTTTGGTGCTGCTGGGAAGGCTTGGGAAGGAGAAGCACAAGATTAGATTTCGTGCCGGCGAACTAAGAGGACAGATGATGCTCTTTGAATACAACTTCTAATGGATTTGGCACAAGAGGGCACTGGAGATGGGCCCAAATGTCTCACATTTGCTCAACTGTTTTGCAGACAGCTGGGAATTTACCAGCATTATCTTTTTTTTTTTTTTTTTTTTTCTTAACCAGGTTATTTTAGACCTTGTAGATGTGCCCTGAAATGCCTCATCTCAGGGAGGGTGAGAAGAGCCTCTCTTGAGCAAGTGTGGTGTCTGCTTCTAGTGCTGTTTATGGCAAAACTGGAAACTGTCTTCGAAATTAACAATAGATGTGCATAAATCTTCTTCAGTTACCTAGCAACTAATACAAGACAACGCAGAGGTTCACAGGCTGGGTGGAGGTAAGCCTGTTTTAGGAATACCTGGGATCATTTCCACGATACCTGGGGGATTGTGGGGCGGCAAAGAAAGAAAATTAATGGCACTAATGAAATGTGAGTTTCTTTCTTTCTTTTTGTTTCCTGATAAAAATTGAATCAGGTCCTAAAAACCTTTCCTCAATCTCGGAGCTTCCCGGCAACAGTGAGGACTTACAAAGACTCGGTAATTTCGAGGGCCCCTTCCGAAGCTATATTTTTGGCTGTAAACCAGCTGCTTGACCACATGTGTAAAATAAGGGGTTAGATTAGGGGAATTGTAAAGTTTCATCCACATTACTAGGATGTATGTGGTGATAGGGTTTTTAGAGTCCTGTTTTATTCAATCAAAGGTGCGCTTCAGAGTCAAAGCAGATTTTTAAAAAGAAAAAGATGTTGCAATAATGACGTCAAGAGGCATGTGACTTAAGGGACACCCACACATATACATACATATACATATATATGTATATTTCTGTATGTGTATATATATATATATATGTGTGTGTGTGTAATTTTTTAAATTTTATTTTAGAGAGAGAGAGAGCACACAAGCTGGGGACAGGGGAAGAGGGAGAGGAAGGGAGAGACTCTTAAGCAGGCTCCAGGCTCAGCACCGACCCCGACGTGGGGCCCGACCCCATGACCCCGGGATTATGACCTGAGCCAAAATCAGGAGTCCGATGGTCAAGTGACTGAGTCACCCAAGCACCCCTGTGTGTGCATTTCTCGTTTATAAAAATTAGTTTATGCATTGAGGCTTGGGTTACAAATTCAATGCTACAGGGCCTGGCAGGCAACATGGATGAGTTCTGTGCCCAGAAGCCATGTGAGCCAGAAGGCTGGGCAGCTGCTGGGCGGATCCAGCTGAGTACAGCTATAGGAGTGTGGGGTCTAGTGATGCCAGATCTCCTAGTTTTTCAAAAAGCCAGAACCTCAGCATCTGTGTGCAGAATCTCCTATTTTTAAGATATTGACGGCTAATTCCAAGCTTTAGAAGATATTGTGTGGGCTACACAAAAGCAAGTCTGCCTTAAAGCAGAAGTTCTGAACACGTGGTTGTCTTTTTAAAAACGACATGGCTTCTCACAACTCACTTTATCTGAAGGGAGGTCGATGAGCTTGGACAGGCCACCAGCTAAAAGGGTTCATCCAGTGCTTCCTCCATACTGTGCTGGGGGCTCCTCCCATCTGCTGTGCCTCAGAATCCTCCCAAGGGGTGGGACTTATTTGTCACAGGAATCACGATCCCTGTTTCAAAGATGAGGCTACTGACGTTCACACGCATCAAAGTCATACTGAGGATGGTTTAGCTCCTGAGCCCTAGAGCCCGAGTTCCAGTTCCATCTCTCTGACACTAAACCTTGCTCCGAGGGGCTGGACTCCCTTGGAATAAAAGGGGAAAGGGCTTTTTTTTTTATTTTGGGGTATCTTTTTTGTTTGTTTTTTGTTTTTTGTTTAGGAAAAAATAGCTGTCTTTGAACAGAATTCCTCTGTAGAAGTGTTAGGAAGCTGTATTTCTTTGCTAGAACTGCCCTAAGAAAGTACCACTAACTGGGTGGCTTCAAAGAACAGAAATTTATTCTCTCCTGATTCTGGAAGCTAGAAGTCCAAGATCAGAGCGTCAGCAGGCTCAGTTTGTTCTGAAGTCTTTCTTCCTGGCTTGTAGATGACCGTCCTCTCCCCCCATCTTCATATGGTCTTCGTGTGTGTCCTATATAACTGTGTCCTCGTAAGAAAAGGAGATCAGGACACAGACACGTTGGATTAGCGTGCCCCCCCCCCCCCCCCCGCCCACGACCTCATTTTACCTTCCTCGCTTCTTTAAAGATTCTGTCTCCAAATACAGCCACATTCTGAAGTACTGGGGGTTAGAGCTTTAATATATGGATTTGGGGCAGATGCAATTCAGCCCATCACAGAAGCCATCCATTTTATTTTCTTCTGCCTCTTTAGTATTATTAATATTGGAGGGACAAAGAGGTTTCCTGAGCCTAGGAACCAGAGCACAGGGTAGGGCACTGGGGCACCTGAGGGGATACCCTTCTCTTACAACCTGAGACACCTGACACAGCGGTTCATCAGCCACCGTCCAGACGTGGGAGGAATAGCTTCGTACGCTTGAACCAGTTAACCCATTCCCAAGACACAACTTCAGTGTCTGAGAATAAATAAAACATGAGGTGTTTACCAATGTCATTGTTTTCCCTGACATTGCTGCTTGTATCTTTGTGTCTTGATTTAAAATAATATTGATTTGGACAAATAGCATCACTCATCATCACATCAAAGACTGGAAACAACCTCAGTGGCCAACAGTGAAGTTCTAATAGGATCCTTTGCAGCCTTTGGAAAGTATTTCGTGCAAAAATGTTTGCAATGTAGAAGATTCTCATGATAGATGAAGTGAAAAAAAAATGGTTACCAGGACTATGCACAGTTCGATTCCAATTTTTTGGAAACAGATTATTGTATGTACATATATGTTCATATGTGTGTATATGAGTGTGTGTGTGTGTGTGTGTTTGTGTGCACGTGCGTGTGTGTGTTCATCTGGAAAGGTATGCTCCAAAATACTTAAAATAGCTCTCTCTCAGTGATAGAATTATACATATTTAAATTTTTTCTTCTATTTTTCTAAATGTTTCATGTCTTCTGCGATAATAAATATTATTTTTGCAAGCAAGGGAAAACTTTAAAAATATATAATCCCTTTAAAAATATACACACTCAGTTTACAGAAAAACCATCCTAACTTAGCCTTTTTCCTAAGGATCTCCCGTACAGCTTTTCACATGGGATTACATTTATAAAAAAATGTAGTTTATTTGCTATTTTCCAGATATATCTTTCAGCCACAATTATCTGGATTCTAGAAGAATTTTTGTGACAGGGCTGAGAACCTCTTCTCTCTTTTTTTGTCTGACTCTGTTTTCCTGTGAAAAATATTTTTTGGGGGTGCCTGGGTGGTTCAGTCAGTTGAGCATCTGACTTCGGCTCAGGTCATGATCTTGTGGTTCATGAGTTTGAGCCCTGCACTGGGCTCTGTGCTGACAGCTCAGATCCTGGAGCCTGCTTCTGATTCTGTGTCTCTCTCTCTGCCCTTCCCCCACTAGTGCACTTTCTCTCTCTTTCTTAAAAATAAGTAAATATTGGGAATTCAAGCTGGTGCAGCTACTCTGGAAAACAGTATGGAGGTTCCTCAAAAAACTAAAAATAGAACTACCCTACAACCCAGCAATTGCACTACTAGGCATTTATCCAGAGGATACAGGTGTGCTGTTTCGAAGGGACACATGCACCCCCATGTTTATAGCAGCGCTATCAACAAAAGCCAAAGTATGGAAAGAGCCCAAATGTCCATCGATGGATGAATCATTAAAGAAACTGTGGTATGTATATACAATGGAGTATTACTCGGCAATCAAAAAGAATGAAATCTTGCCATTTGCAACTACGTGGATGGAACTGAAGGGTATTATGCTAAGTGAAATTAGTCAGAGAAAGACAAAAATCGTATGACTTGACTCGTATGAGGACTTTAAGAGACAAAACAGATGAACATAAGGGAAGGGAAACAAAAATAATATAACAACAGGGAGGGGGACAAAACAGAAGAGATTCATAAATATGGAGAACAAACTGAGGGTTACTGGAGGGGTTGTGGGAAGGGGATGGGCTGCATGGGTAAGAGGCATTAAGAAATCTCCTCCTGAAATCATTGTTTCACTATATGCTAACTAATTTGGATAGAAATTTTAAAAAATGAAAAATAAAATTAAAATAAATAAAAAACTAAAAACAAATATTTTTAAAAATTAAAAAAAAATCCTTTTGGCATAAATTCAGAGAAAGGGTGGTTCCCCATAGGCACTAAAAAGGATAAAAGGCACTAAAATAAGTAAGTGGGCTAGCTTAATGTGTCTGAAGTATCATCTGAGCAGACCCAAAAAGAAGCAGGATATAACTTCATAGTGACTTTGTTCATTCTGTTTCTCTTTATTTATTTCAGAGATGCTTTGGACACTTCCTTTTCAATAGAATGTGCTCTCATTGGCTAAGTATCCCTAAGGGTGTTCTTTTATGAAAGAGAGGTCTGTGGGGATATTGCTCTCATGTCATACTTAGAAGTCAGTTATTGGTCATCATGCTCAATTCTTGACATTATTGGTTCCCAGACCTCTCAATCCCCTGGAGAGATTTTGTACAGGGTCAGGTCCCCACACCATTACAGGAATGGAAGTAGTGTGGGACTTTGGATTGGGCGAGCTCCATGTTGGAGATGTTCAGCCAAGTTGGAGAACCCTTTCTCTACATGGCTCATCAGTTTCTTCCTGCAACATCACTATAAATGGCTACAGGAACACTTCCAGGGTAGAATTTTCTATCTTGTGAGCTATGCCTACTATAATTCTCTTTTGCATAGAACTTGGATTCCTCTGACCAGTTCAGAGGTTAAAAATGGAGTCACTTTGCTCATGTAACCCAATAAAAATCCCAAGGTCCCATGTGGTCCAATCTTTGTGTAGAGTCTTATCTTCAAAAGCAGGAATAATTATAGTGGTAACAAGGCTTTCACTATTCACTCAAAGAATATTCTAAGGGGTCCAGTTCATAACTCATGGTAGCATTTCTCAAAACCCTAGCATTTTGGGGCACCTGGGTAGCTCAGTTGGTTAAGCATCTGACTTCCGCTCAGGTCATGATCTTGCAGTGTGTGAGTTCCAGCCCCACTTCGGGCTCTGTGCTGACAGCTCAGAGCCTGGAGCCTGCTATGGATTCTGCGTCTCCCTCTCTCTCTGCCCCTCCCCTGCTCAGGCTCTGTCTCTGTCTCTTAAAAATAAACATTAAAAAATTTTTAGGGGTGCCTGGGAGGCTCTGTCACTGGAGCGTCCAACTTCAGCTCAGGTCATGATCTCACAGTTCATAGGTTTGAGCCCCGCGTTGGGCTCTGTGCTGACAGCTCAGATCCTGGATTCTGCTTCGGATTCTCTCTCTCTCTCTCTCTCTCTCTCTCTCTCTCTGCTCCTCACCTGCTCACGCTCTGTCTCTCTCTCAAAAATAAAAAAATAAAGATAAAATTTAAAAAAAAATTTTAAAAGCCCTAGTATTTCCCTTTCCTTATTAAAAAAATATTTTTTTAAGTTTTTTTAAAATTTATTTATTTTGAGACAGAGAGAGAACACAAATGGGGAGAAGCAAAGCCGGGGGGGGGGGGGGGTAGAGAAGATACCAAGCAGGCTTTATGCCATCAGCAAAGAGCTCCACGCAGGGTTCGAACCCACGAACCACGAGATCATGACCTAAGCCAAAATCCACAGTCAAACGCTTCACCAGCTGAGCTATCTAGGTGTCTCCCCATCCCTTCTTAACTCTTAAACCTCTCTGTTATATCAGAGCTTCTCATTCGCCACCCCAAACCCAAGTCTCTGTGCGAGCAGACCACATGAGCTTTCGGGGAGCTTTTCTACCTCTGTTATTTCTAAGCAATATACTGTATAGTTTATCTCTCTGGCTGTTTTCCTCTCTAGCTGCCCTTTCTCTATTTTGTTCACTACCCAGCCTTCCCACAACAAAGGAGAGCCCAGGAAATGCCTAACAAAAATCTATCTCCCTTTTTTTCCATTCCACCTGTGCCTATTTCTCTATTTCTCAATGTCCTGATTTTGCATTAAAAAAAAAAAAAAAAAAAAAGCTAGGAACTGGAAAAAGAAGCTGATAACAAAGACAAAAATCCCTGTTTCCGATATGGTGGGGGAGGGCTAAAACTGGGCACATTAAGAAGCCTTTGCTCATCACAATAGTGATTTCCCCATCTGCCACCACAAGACTATAGACCCCTACATAGTTTATACAGTTCTTTCTTACCCCACTGCCCCCTTCCTCCAGATGTTCGCAAACAAACCCCGTCAACTACCAGTTGGTGTCTGTAAGTTCTTTTTCCACCTCCTGTTCTAATTCCCTCTGTCTGGCGACGCCTATGGATAAATACTCCCCTGATAACCACCTTGGAGGATATTAAAGAGTATGTCCTGAGCCCCAGTGATTGGGACTGAAGCATACACCATGCACTTAGAGTCTCAGCCTCTGCATCGGCCAAACCGGGCTTTGATCCCAGCTCCGCCCTTTGCCTGTCCTGTGCCTCTGTGGCACCGAGCATGTCACCTAACCTCCCTGGACCTCAGCTTCCCCATCTGTAAAATGGGGGCGATCGTAAAAATCTAACTTAAAGGGTTGTAAGAATGAAATGAAATGTAATTAACGCCAGTGAAATGCTTAACGCGGAACGTTGGTTGTATGGATGCAACGGTGTTTTTATTTTTCTTTTTAGCAACCCTTTTTTGGAGGATACAGGCAGAAGAAAAGGGTGATTTTGCTGGAAAATGAAGAGTACCTGGTGCAAGACCAGAGATCAGCGAACGAAGCCCACAGGCCAAATTTGACCACGCCTTTTTGTACACAGTTTTGCCAACACGGAGTCACTCATTTCTCTATGATCCTTGTTGCACTCCTGTTGGCAGAGTTGAGTCATTGTGATAAAGACTGCATGACCCTCACAACCTGTAATATTTACCATTTGGCTCTTCACAGAAAAAGTCCACCAACCTTGGTTTAGAGCATTAAAACACAGTAACTTTTCCACATGGCCTGCCACGGGGGAGATCAATGTCATAAGGCTTTCTTTACGAAGTGGTTAACTGTAGTCAAAGATTTTTTGTGCCTAAGAGTCAACCCTCATCAACACCTTAATTACCGTTCTGTTTTGTTTTCACCACGAATTTACATCTGCCACAATCAAGAGGAAGGCAGTCTTTCTTAGAAGCTTGGCTCATCCTTCTAGAATTACAAGGAATAGAATACTGCGCATCTGATAAGGCCTTTGGGACAAGGCTGCCGAGGGCTCACCCATATCTGTGCTTGATTCTAGGCATAAGGCTAGAAGGCATGTCCCAGTTTCCTTGCAGTAAGAGGGGACCAAATCTTGAATTTTTGCTGACGGATTTAAGTGAAAATTTGTCAGCATCCCCACACCCTAGTTAATCACTCCTCATTAATCCTGCATATACTCTCCTCTTCCTTGCCTGGAGGATACAAACAACCCAGTGGGGGGCTCTGAAGTTTAGAGCAAGCTGTCCAAAAGAACTTTCTGGAACAGTGGGAAACTTCTATTCGGCTCTGTTCAGTAGCGTAGCATCTAGCCGCATGTGGCAATTATGCACTGGAAATGTGGCTAGCGCAACTGAGGAGGTGAGTTTTTACTTTTGATGAGTTTAAATGGTGGGTAAAACTAGTTAGTGCCCCCATTGGACACTGCAGTTCTCCAAGATCGGAGATCCGAAGCCTGAGGTCTGGGTGGAGCAGAGCACCTTCTTCCTTCCCCTTTCTCCACCCCTTCCCCTTCCATCTCCTGTTCCACTTGCATTGGATTGGGATGTGAGCAAGAAATAACAGCTCTTTGGATAGAGAATTGCTTTTTGGCGAGGCAGCCCTGACTAATACAGACACACGTCCTGGAAACCACTTTTATGAAGAGAGGACGATTCAGCCCGCTACTCATCCGTTTTACAAGCTCAAGGAAGGCCTCTACCGCGATCGAGTTTTTAACCTCGTCTGTGGTGTTAATTATCCTGTTCAAAAGATGAAAAAAGTGGCTTCGTGGGCCAGAGAGCAAGTGGCTTCCTTAGTGGTTTGGCCATACCGATCCCAGCGATAAGCTAGGTAGGAAAGTTCGGTTCTGTTCGACACTCAGTGACAATTTCTTTTTCTTTTTTTTTTTTTTTTTACACAATGATTTTTAAACTGGGCATGTCCTTTCCATGACAGAGAAAGAGCCATCTGGTTTGGTGATTTTTGGCTTCGAAGAGGAGAACATAAACGAAAAGTGTAAGTTTTAATACTCAGGAGATCGGATTCTGTGCTAAAGAGGAAATGACTCCACGCCCACGAGGATTCGGCCAAGAAAGGGGCCAGACTGTGCTGTGGGGGGAGAGGCGGGGAGGTAGTTCTCAACGGGGCTGTGCACGTCACTCACCGTTCCTTTCATTCATTGCTAATAATGGACTGGAGCAGGACAACTGGTCTCTCTTTCTTTGGTATCATCAGGGAGAGGGTTTTGCCAATTTCAGTCCAAAGCTGGAAGGGCTAGGATGACACACGCTGTCTCACCTCCTTTGTGTGGCCCACTAGTTTCCAGGCAAAGCATCATCACAACACCTCTTTCTTTGTAAAGAGGACCCACCTGGTAATCAAACAGACCTCTACCCAAAATTTCAAGTCTATCACGTACTTGGACAGGTCACTTCACTTCTCCGAGCCTTGTTTTCTTGGTCTTTAGGGATAATAACACATCCACCTCACAGAGCTATTCTAGCAAGAATAAAATGAGCTTTGCCTACGAAAGCAGTTAGGACAGGGCTTCATACAGAGTCAGACCTCTGGGGACACTGAGGGTTTGGAACATGTAATTCCAAGCCTGGCCCCTCAAGGAGGGGCATCAAGGCGGTCCCGCCGTGAGCATGTCGGTGTACGTGCTTATCACTACAGTGCTTCTCAAACTCCAACATGCATTCAGATTGGCTGCGGATTGTGTTTAAATGCAGATTCTGAGTGAGTAGGAGCATGTAATTTAAATGAGTTTCCAGGTAATTTCAAAGCTGCTGGTCACTGGTACCACCTTTGAAGAACGGGAAGTTCGAGTCTTGTCCCGCTCTGTGTTTCCCACTCCTGGCACCTCCGTAGGTGAGCTGATCTGCCTACTTTGAGTAGGTGGGGGAAGTCATAAAATGAAGGTAGTGGAGAGTTAGCGGCCGGAAGGAGAACCTAGGCAGATGAGTACAGACATCGCGGAAAAAGAGATGGGTTAGAGGTTTCCAACCCTGACTAGACTTGAAGCTCACCTGGAGAGCTTTAAAAACTCTCCGTTGTCAAGTCTCACCCCAGGAATACAGATTTAATTGATTGGGATGGGGCCAGACGTGACATATTAAAGGAAATAACTCCCCAGGTTATTCTCATACGCAGTCAGGGTTGAGAACTGCTGGGCTAGACAAAAGAGGCCACTTTCCCAGCTGGAAAGAATCTGGAAGGGGTCTTATCAAGATATTAAATCAGGGTTGATTTTGAGGGGCTGCTAGTTGGAAAAAAAAAAAAAGCATCATGGAAATTTAAGTAAGAGAAGCCATTTGGTTGAAACCTTGAAAACTCAGATCCATTTGATGAAGCTGTTAATGAAAACACTAAATCTGCCTTGCCTAAAATGGTATCTTTGCTCTGGGCCTCTGAAGCAATTTGTCTGTTGAGAAGCCAAGGGTAAATGGGAAACGTGAAATCCATGCCATTTTTTGGAATCCGAGGCTCTTTTTCTTTCATTAACGTTGTGGATTTGATTGTCCTCTGTGCTCACAGAGGCTATTGAAGGATTCTTACTGGAGCACAGAAGCCAGCTTTGGCTGGTAGCATTAACTAGGTCTTGGTCCAGTAGGCCTCTATGGGTGGGGAGGGGGTAAGGGGCGGAAGAAATGAGCCCAGCACCGATAGTCCAACAAATTCAGACCGATGAGCATAGTTTTGCTGTGATCGAGTGTATACTTCTGAAGCCCAGGTGTAGACTGCCTCTTTGTCACCAGAAGCCAGCTCAGAATTGGCCCTTTGCCAGCTCTGACACAAAGCTCAGCCCCATTCCAGAATCCAGGCGTGCCAAGCGTCTGCAAATATTGTGGTTTCACCTAAGATTCCTATGTCTTGGGTTGGGGGCACATCAGCCACTGAACAACACCTTGGGCAATCCCCGTTAGAAATCCTCTCCCCCAGAATGCCTGTGCAGGCAGCCAATCAGGAGATTCTCCCCCATGACCATGCCCCATACCCTTTGTTAAGTCCTTTGGAGCAGAGTTTGGCTCTGTCCTAGCTGCTCCACACGAGGCTGCCCTTACTCAGGCATAGATAGCAAACACAAGTCTTTCTAGAAGGCTCCCCCCCCCCTTCCTTAGGTAAACACGTTTCCCCTGTTATCTCAGAGTAGAGTCTTCCCGTGAAACCTTTCGTAAGCCAAGAGGGTGGGAAGCAAGGAAGCAATCACCGTTTCATAAATGCAAACCTCGTCTTCAGATTTCTTGCGCTTAGTGCAAACGGGTACTAGTGCAGGTCTTTTGTAATAGTAAAGGGACATAAAGGGAGTTTTTTGGAAAGCGGGGGAGCCCTGTATATTCGAAACTGTTACCTGGATGTTGAAGAATGTATTCTGATGAATGCAGAGAGGGGTACAGCTTCTGGAAGGAAGACAAAGGTACGGCCAATGCAAACACCATAGCTAAAGCTGCTGGCCCTACGAAGCCCTCGCCTAAAGAGCCACACAGGCCATAGCTCTGCTTTGTGACTGCACATTGGAATCACACAGGGAGTTCTTAGAATGCTCATATCTGGGTCATGCCCCTGGAGATTCTGATTTAATTGGCCTAGGGTGTGGCCTGGGCATTAGGATTCTTAAAAGTTCTCACACGTCGTTGTTAATGTCCAGCCAAGTCCGAGCTGTTTTTTTCCACAGTGCTTAGTGCTAAAGAGCAAGATGAAAGGCTTCTTGTAAGCCAGGTTTCCTACATTGCAGTTGGTATTCCTGTGTCCTTCTTGCTGACCCATCTAGTCTTGTCTTGAGTGTTTAAATCCCACCAAGTGAGCCTTCTCAGATTCTAACATCATAAAGTACAAGCAGAGAAAGAAAGGTTGAGAACCGCTGGAAAATTCTGTGTCTTTGTGAGAAAAAAGAGGCCATTAAATAGCAGAGAGATTGAGAAGGTCAGGGGAGAGAACTATTTTTGAGTTAGGATTGAGGAGAAGTATCCGCTCCCTGTGTCAGATCTTGTTGGCACAGTGTTTCTCAGGCATAGGCTAGGTCAAGTGGGGGAAATCGGTGCCAGGAGGCTCTCTTTTCTTTTCATAGTATCTATTTATTTCACAGAAGGCCCTGCAAGAAAACGAAACAACACCAAGTTGAGAGCTGAAGGGAAGGGGCATCCTTGAAGGGCAAGCTGGGGGGAAGAGATGCTGGGAAATCTGGGGAAACAAAGGCAGTCAAGGGAGAAGGATGTTCACTCACCTTCCCAAACACGCTGTTCCCTCAGACCCATGGTGGTCCTTCAAACATACTTTCAGGTAAATTAAAAGGTGCCCCTTGGATGCAACCAGCTCCCACCCCAGGGTACATGAAGAATCCGAACCCTTGTGTGTGTGTGTGTGTGTGTGTGTGTGTGTGTGTGTGAAAGGCGGGGGAGGGAGGGAGAGGGGGAGAGAAAGAGAAAGCACTTGAATAGAAAGCTATCCACCAAAGGCAATAAACGATCATGAAAACCTGGCACAAGGAAGCTGGGCTTCATTTCTTCTGGAACCACCTCTCAACAGCACAAGGTACCAGGTAAATCACATCACCTCAGTGAATATTTGTTTCTTCCTCTGACCTTCCTGTGAGTCTCAGGGTTCCAGCATGTTACTTAAGAATGTATTTTGGAAACAGTAGGCTGCGACATTAGTATAAGGAATTATTAAAAAGTCAATTTTCCATCTTTGTGTTTTTATAGCCGTACTGGGACGACCAGGAGCACAGTATTATAAAGCCCTCAAGTGCATGGTTGAAGGCAGTAACAGAAGAGAAAACATATTTTTCTGTTACAACAGACATATATGTCATAGGGGAAAACAGCATAGAAAATTGGAAAGAAATAAAACCTGAAATTTCTCCTTCCAAAAGAATAGTAGTATTTGTCATATATGACAACTATTTATGCCTATTTAAAGCCCATTATGTTTTCAAGTTTGGAAGCATTTCTTAATGCAAAACAATACATGCTTCTTGCAGAAATGGAGAAAAGATAGGTAACAAAAATCATCTATTTCTACCACTTAGGACTACCTACCATTCTAGAACTTTAAAAAGTCAAAGAATTATTTATATATTTGATATATTTTACCTTTTTTACACAACAAATCTGTTTATTTTATAAAAATTAGATGAGCAAAAGCTAAACTATTAAACCACTTGAAATCCAACCCCCCAAATAATTGATTACAGTCTGTAATATTTTTTGTTGTAGCCTCTGGACTTTTTTTTTTTTTTTAAGTTTATTTATTTTGAGAGAGACAGAGAGTGAGTGCGCACACAAATAGGGGAGGGGCAGAGAGGGATGGGGACAGAGAATCCCAAGCAGGCTCTGCACCCTCCAACAGGGATCCTGATGCGGGGTTTGAACTCACAAACCGTGAGATTATGACCTGAGCCAAAGTCAAGAGTCAGATGCATAACTGACTGAGCCACCCAGGCAGCCCATCTCTAGACTTTGCAGTTTTCTTTTTTTTTTTTTTTTCAACGTTTATTTATTTTTGGGACAGAGAGAGACAGAGCATGAACGGGGGAGGGGCAGAGAGAGAGGGAGACACAGAATCGGAAGCAGGCTCCAGGCTCTGAGCCATCAGCCCAGAGCCCGACGCGGGGCCCGAACTCACGGACCGCGAGATCGTGACCTGGCTGAAGTCGGGCGCTTAACCGACTGCGCCACCCAGGCGCCCCAAGACTTTGCAGTTTTCAAAAGTGAGTGTAGTTTTGAAAGCATAAGGGGTACCAAAAATCTTTTGCAACTACAAACGCATATTGCTGTTTTGTAGCCAGCTTTCCAAATGGAACAATATTCATACAAATTGCCCTATATTCTACATCACTTTTTAATGTCTGAATAAAATTCTATTAGAAGATGCACCATTGATTATTTAACAGACCCTTTAATGTTAAGTATTTAGATCATTTGTGACTTTTCTTTTTCCTCTTAGAAAGACCACTGTCATGACTATCCACGAACCACGAACCACGAACATGGTTTCTTTGCAATTTAACTTTTGGGATGAGTTGGACCAGTGGCTCTGCAGAATTCTAAGGATTTTCAAAGAGAACGATGTATGGTTCTTAGCGTAGTACATTTTATCATTTCAAATATTTTTGCTTTACATATATTAGAATCTATTTATAAATTTAGGATGACTTAATGCCCTATGAAATACTTAGCCCACCGACACTCTTTATTCGAGTTCTGTCCTGAAAGATTTAATTTTTTTCTGCTTATGTATGTCGGCATCATGCTCATACAAGAAAATTTGTAGACTGTAGAAGAGTTGGTTGGGAGGAAAGAGAAAACCCTTTACAATCCCCCTGCTGAGAGAGACTCATCTCTCTGGTCACCCCTGCCAACTCCCTCACCACCCATGGCTTTGTACACTTTTTCAAAATACTCTCTGTAGACTTCAGAGTAGGGGGATGCTATCATGGAGACTCTAAGTGGTGGCTGATCTTCCGGGAGATTTTTACCCCTTTGCAACTCTCGGCATGATTTCCAGTAGCTAACAGACAGAACTGTGCACCTGGGCGAGGCTGTGCTGAGATACTGTGTTCTTATTCCCTATTTTAAAAAGCACTGTGCAGACACATCCGTAAGGTTTCCTGCAGGTGTGTGGGAACAGGGAGTCAGAGGCTTAACAGTCACAGATTTCATATAAGAAAAAACAGAAAAGCCGAAATATAGACGACAGGCATGTTTATACCAAGAGACAAACAGCTTCTTGCCACGCCTGCTCCAGATTTGATGTTAGAAGACCTCAGGCAACAATTTTCCATTCAGATAAATAATTTTACATTTCTGGTTATCAAATGAACACATGTTCATTATAGGAAATACATTTAAAAGGCAAAAAGAAAGACACGTATTCTGTGTGTTTCTTTCCAGTTTCTTGATGCATATTTTAAAACAGATTAAAGCCAAACAGCCTATACTGGTTTTGTGTTCCCACTTCGTGTAATAGGAAGGGTGTCTTCCCATGTCAATGATCATGTATGAAGATTCTTCCAAGTTCCATCAGTACCTGCACTGCCTTGAGAGATGACGAAAGAACACACATCAAAGAGGTCTGTGAAGAGTAAATGCAGCAATATAAAGTAAAATAAAATTGTCTGCTGTTCACCTATAGCTGACAGTGAGAATGAGTTTTCCTTCCCGGGTTACTAAGCTTTATCTTCCTAACCAAGATAAAGTGGTTGTTGACTAGAGCTGTAAAATACTGCTTCCCAAACAGGAGCCTTAGGTGTAAAAAAGCCCATGGAAAACAAGCTCCTGTTCTGAGATGATAAACCAAGGGGGACTCATTCCAGGAGGGGGGTGATTTGGGGGGGTGGTGTCTGGGTGGCTCAGTCGGTCAAAGCGTCTGACTCTTGGTTTCGGTTCAGGTCATGATCTCATGGCTCGTGGGTTCGAGCCCTGCATCGGGCTCTGCACTGGCAGCACAGAGCCTGCTTGGGGATTCTCTCTCTCCCCTCTCTCTGCCCCTCCCCCACTTGAACGGTCTCTGTCTCTATCAAAGTAAATAAATATAAAAAAAAAGTTTTTAGTTTTACTGCTTTTCTTAAATTGAAGTATAATTAACATGCAATGTTACATTAGTTTCAGGGGTGTTTTTTATGGCAGGTGTCGGGGCAACACTCGTTGCTCTATTTGGGACGTGGAAGGGGGCCTCATGCACGTGGCTTGATCGGACATTACGTGGAGACCACTTACGTCTTCTTGGCATCTCTTCTTTAACCGAGAAACAAAAGCTAAATGCCCAGATCACTCCAACGATTTTCCCCAAGAGCATTATTATTGTCACATCCTTCACCAGCCGCGTCTATCCAGAAGTAAGACACGGGGCAGGACTATCGCCCCTTGCCCCTCGTGCTGCCTTCCAGGGAATTTGAAGATGGTGCTGCTTCCTCAGGATACATTTCTTCCATCTGTGAGACACGTGTAATGCACTGGTTTCGTTTCTGACCTTTGCTAGAAATTTTCATAATTAAAATATAAGTAGGCACTCTGCACAGTGAGAACATGGTCCTCCCCACCCACATGTGCCAATTATAAGGCCATGTGCAGTGCGGGGCAGGGCAGGGTCTGCAGTAGCCCTGCTGAGAAGGCCAGCTGAGACTCCTGCACCGGTTTGATTACAACCTGCCACCACCCCTGCCCCCCACCTCTACCAAAGCGACTGCCTTCTATCTAGTCATGTAACAAACATTTGTCAAGCATCTGAAATGAGCCGGAGCCTATGCTAGGCCTGAGCAAATAAAGAGAGGAATGAGCCATGGCATTTACTCTCTGCAAGTATACCAGCTACTGGTGTTGGAGGGTGTTGGGTAAATAGATGAAAGCAATATAAAAGAGTCTACCTTTTCGGTCGCTAAACATTGGAGCATTTTTCTCAGAGCTAGGATTATGGTGAGGTGAGTGAGGCAGGGACGTATGAGTGTGGGGTAGGATCTGGTCTTTATTTATAATGTTGACGTTCTGTTCATCATGGACTTTTTTTTTTTTTTTTTTGGCATCAATTCGGATTCTTTAAAATATTGCCTAGGGGTGCCTGGGTGGCTCAGTCGGTTCAGTGTCCGACTTCAGCTCAGGTCATGATCTCATGGTTCGCGGGTTCAAGCCCCGCATCGGGCTCTGTGCTGACAGCTCAGAGCCTGGAGCAAGCTTTGGATTTTGTCTCCCTCTCTGCCCCTCCCTGGCTCGCACTCTGTCTCTCCCTCAAAAATAAACATTAAAACAAAAATTAAGAAGTAAAATATTGCCGAAAAATATTGTCCATCTCAATTGCTGAGTTTGTTACCCCACCCCCACCCCCACCCCCTGTGGATTTCGGTCCTCATGGCCCTCACCTCACCCTGGTTCTTGCCTGGAATTCAACTCAAGCCTTACTCTCTGGGCTTTGAGGATCATTAGCCAACACTGATGCACAGCGAGTATCCAAGCTGGGTCACCCTATTCTTTTGAGTTTGGGGGATGAGTACTGAGGTGAACAAGTGTGGGTCCCAGCAAATAAATAAACAAGACCCTTTCGGCCTATGCTACACGTGGTATGAGGGAGTGCGTGGGAGAGGTTACAATAGGGGTGGCGGAAGTTCCCTCAGGGGAGGCCATATTCATGCTGAAACATCAGTGGTAAGTGGACACCATGGCCTGTACCTCTCAGACTTGCAACCTTTTTTTTTTTTTTGACAGCTAATCGTTAATGAGCCCATAGTTTGTGCTGTTATAATGTATGTAACAACGGCATCTGCCCCCGCCCCTCATCTCCCTCAACAACGCCGTGAGACTAGGACTCCTGTTACATCTATTTGTTTCTTTTTATTGATAAGGAGACAGAATCCCAGTCAATTTGGGAAGATCACCAGCTAAGTTGGTGGGAAAAGAATGGGCACGTGGTGGGGGGAGGGGGAGCGTCAAAGCTCGCCTGCCATGATTCAACAGTTACTTAATAAGCATCTGGTATACTCCAGGCGCTGTGCAATTAGTTAGGGGCATATGTCCTCCTCCCCCTCCTCCTCCCCCTCCTCCTCCATCTACCCAGCACTTAGCGTCTAGATTCCATGCATGTCACAAACTTTTAAAATAGTCCATTTGCGAGGATGATGGGACTGCTCTATGACTCGATTGTGCTGGCCCTTACAGGTCCGTGTGGATTTGTCAACACTGAAAAGGGCGAATTACACCTTCATTTAAAAAACCTACGCCCCCCCTCCCTCCACCTCCACCCGCTATCCCCGGCCAAAGCAACAGGGGCGGGGGAGGAGGGGGGGGGGCTTCAGGTGGTCCCTGCCCTAACTCAGGCTTGGGCGACGGAAGAGCTTTTGTGGGCGGGCCCAGGTGCGGGACCAGAGTTAGCCACCGCGGGCCGGCGGGGAAGCAGGGGAAGGGAGAAAGTAGGCGCAGCCGGTGCGGGGGAGGGATGGGAAGAGCCCGTGGACCGCGGGGCGAACCCGGGGAGGCGGGGGGATGCCGGGAGAGAGGGAGGGACCTGCGGGCGGGTGCGCGAGAGGCACAGGCGAGGGAGGAGGGGGAGGCGTGCGCTCCGGAGCGAGCCGGGGGCTGCGAGGCGGAGACAGCCAGGCCACCGGCCGCGGAGCGTGCCCGCCCAGGCGACCCGCCCTCCCGGCCGCGGTGCGGACGGACCGACGGACGGCGCTGCGTGCAGGAGGCGCCCGGCCATGTTCAGCCGGAGCTCCCGGAAAAGACTCTCCAGCCGCTCGGTGAGTGTCCCCCACCTGAGCGGGGCCGATCTCCGGGTCCCCCCGGGCCTCCTCCAGCGCCCCTGCCCAGCCTCCCTCCGCCCGGCGGCCGCGCACCTGTGGCCCCAGGTAAGCCGGCCCCAAGCGCGGGGGCGCGTCCGGGGCGCGCGGGAGCGCTCGAAGGCGCGGAAAGGGTTAAGTCCGGACCCCCCAGTCTGGGCGAGCGCGAGACCGGGAGCCGTGGCCCTGTGTGTCACAGTGTAGGGGTGCCCCGGAAAGCCCCCTCCCTCGCCTCTTAAGGCAGATCGGAATCCCAGTTGTAGAGCTCCACCGTCTAGCCTCTTGGAGCTCTAGCCGCGGACTTGACTTTGGGCTGTCTTTTGGGGTGTCCTGTGCTGCCCCCTTCCCAGGACCAGCAGCCTCGCCCTAGGCGAAAGCGCGATGGTAGCTTCTCCGGGACTCTGGGGAACAGAAAGGTCTTGCTTTTGTTTCTTAGAAACCCATGACCATGGTGTCTGGGGGAGACAAAGCTCCAGCCATGGCCATTTCTCGGTGGCTTGGTGGCCACGCAAGAGGTAGCCCGCCTGGGTCCTCACACCCTTCCCCACACGAGAGACCACCCTTGGGCACCGGCAGCGCCCCGCCCCAAGTCCCCCACAACGGAGAGGGACTTTGGAGTCAAATCTGATAAGGTGGGGTGGGAGGGGCAGGTCATTCTGCCTGGGATGCCATTGGGGCTTTGGAGAGAGCCCCCATGGTGGAAATATGGTTGTGTTGTCTTTTTGTTTTGAAGTTGACTGGACTGGGGCGGATAGAGAGAGGCCAGCCATGTAACGCCTGTGGTGACCAGTGCCCCGGGTTCGCCTTGCATAAATGGAGGTAGGATGCCTTTTATCCGATTCCTAAAGACTTAGCACTTCGGGGGAGGAAACATGCATATATGCGTGTGTACATACATACATATATTTATCTCCTTTTGTAAATCTCACTTGTAAGTCACATGGAAAGAATGCAAAGCCTGTTCCTTTAAGAGTGGGGCTACATCTGCTCCAAATATCCAAGGTGGAAGTGGTGGCCAGACACTGGGGGATGCGGGAGAGCTGGGCTCAGGCTGCATTTCCCTGATGGGAGAGTTTTCTGTCCCTCCTACCCATACTCTGTGTATCTAAGTTGCTGAGCCCCAAACAGTGCAACTTGGCAATGACTCCAAGGGCCACAGTGCATCGTGTCGAGGACAGCTGGTGTTTGCCAGTTGTGTTTTTAATTCGGCCCCTGTAACTCTGGGTCCCACCCACAAATCCACTACTGCCCGCCTGCGCTGTGTCAACCCTCTTCGGTGGCCAGATGTTTCTTATTAATGTACCGTGAATGTTGACTTCCAGGCAGCCCCAGCCTGGATTGGAATGATTATGTTTGGGAGATGCGGGATCTGGGTGCCCTCCCAGTGCATCTGGCTGCTCGGGCTCTGGTTGGGAAAAGTTGGGGTGCAGGCTTGCAGGCTCCCAGTTTGATGATGTCAAGAGAAGAGGTGGATCCTTCTTGGCAACTTCATGAGAAAGGAAACGCGTGACAGGAGACTATTCTCTGACATCCTCACACGTTCTCCCTTTGATGAGTACATCTTTCCCCTTTCTCCACCACTCGTAGGGCCCTTTGATGAAGGCCGTCTCTGGACACAGGGGAGGAAAGGTCTGCTTTGATTTTATGTTACCCCTCTGTGCAGGATTCTCTACTGTCTCCCAAACGGTAACGCGTGCTGGGCACCCAGTTAGGAGGAAACTCCCAGCCGGCTCCTTCAGAAATTAAATGCTTTTGTTCCTGCCTCAGATGGGTCTGGCAGCCTCTTTGCCTTTGTTTCAGGGCACTGAGCGGAGCCCTTATGGCTCCCAAGCATTTAATAACGTCTGTGTCAGAGGCACGGCTAGGCGACCTTATAAATATGTAATGGGCAGCCCTAGGCATCCATCAGTGCCAGTGCTATGGCCCAAATAGTTGGCCCCTTGTGTGTCCCAAATGTGAACATGGGTGATATGTGGAATAGGTATAGGAACCTTCTTTGGTAAACCAAATCCATTATGGCAGGACTAAGGGCCTCTTCCTGTCTGATCTATCTTGTGCTCTAACTGGTGGGGGGTGGGGGGCGAGGCAGAGTGATGAACAGCAGAGTGCTTCCCAGCTCCTCCCCTACTCTGGAGCCTTTGGGTCACCTGACCAGGGGCCTGTTGGGTAGTAGGTCAGTGTGGGGGTGTGGCCTAGCGTGCCTCCTTTCTGTATGACCTCTGACCTCCAGTAAGCCTGTCACCCTCCTTGGGTCTCGGTTTCCCTAACCATCAGCTGGGAATCAATGTACTTAACTCACGGCGTTTTTGTAAGGACGAAGTGAGATGCTGAAAATACATTGCCCGGTATCAGGCACACAGTGACTGTTAGCTCTGTTTGTTAATTATTTTGAACTTCCTCAGGGAAGGAAGCGTAGCTTGCCCATTTGAGTCTGCTGGGTGTCCGGGTCACTTTAGACTCTGACGACCACAGCTTCTTGGAGAACCTTCAGCCCTTTGAATCCAGCTGATTTTGTGACGGGGGAACAAGTGTTGTATTTTCAGCCCATTGTGGAGCCTTTCTTTTGGAAAGAGACCCTTTCATTAGGCCGAGATGGATTTTCGTGAGTGAAGAAGTCGTTCCCCGCCCCCCTCGGCAGCAGAAAGGCTTCACTTTGGCTCCATGAATGGGGTTTTTTATGGTATTTCCAACCATTGCTGGAAAGGAAGCAGCTCCTTGCTTTCGCCCCCTCCTTTTCCCCCATGGGCATACTTTCGGGTGACCTTTTGGAGAAGAGGGACAGCCATTTCTGGGTTACAGCGCAGTGTTCTTTTTTGGCAGCTGGGAACCCCCAGCGTGCTCGCTTTCTGCTCCTCTGGCGGGGGGAGGCTGTGAGGCGCTGGGAGAGAGAGTTGTGCCTGGGAAGGAGCCCAAAGCTGGCCTGACAGAGGCCGAAAGGCTCCCTGTGGTCTAACCCCAGGAGAGAGGATTTCCTTTACCCCAGAGGACCAAGGCACCCTAAGTATTACTACTCGGCCTCTTTGCTGGCATCTCTGCTTCTACACAGGTCCCCTCCAATCCACTGTCCCCCAGCAGGCATTCCCCCAGAAGTGGAACAGAATCGCGTCGCTGCATCCAGCACAAAGGCACGAACGTTCTAGGGAGGAAGCCTGTTGTCAACAAGGTTTGCTTCCTCCTCTGGTGTGGTGGAGGGCGCTAAGGCTTTGAAGTCCAGACGGAGCTGGCCTGCTGTCCTGCTCTGGCTCGGACCAGCTGTGTGACCTTGGGCAAATGACTTAGGCTCCCTGAGTCTCATTTCCGTCCACTGTCAACATGGGCTCTCTCTGCTGAGCAAATATTTGAGTTCCTGCTTTGTGTCCCGCACTCTGGTCGTGCTGGGGATACAGCAGAGAACACAGCAGACTGGATTCCTGCCCTCATTCAACAAATAATTACATTTTAGAGAAGGTGGTGGGGAAGGCACTTTGTGAGGTGACATTTGAGCAGAGACCTAAATGAAACAAGGGAAGGAGGAGGAGGACGACGACCCTGTTGATTCAGACCTGGGGCAGGAGCCAGCTGTATCACCATCTCCTGGGAGCTTGTTAGAAATGCAAAATCCCAGGCCCTGTCCTAGACTTAGCAAATCTCAGTGGGAACTTCAATAGATCCCCAGCTGATTCATGTGCAGGTTAAGGATAGAGAAATGCTGAGTTAAAACCCTTAGCCCTGGGGGAGTGCTTGGGTGGCTCAGTTGGCTAAGTGTCTTACCTAGCCTCAGGTTATGATCTTTCGGTTTGTGAGTTCGAACCCCGGGTGGGGCTTTGTGCTGACAGCCTGGAACCTGTTTTGGATTTTGTGTCTCTCTCTCTTCCCCTTCCCCACTGGTGCTCTGTCTCTCTCTCTCTCTCTCTCTCTCTCTCTCTCTCTCTCAAACATTAAAAAAAAGAATAAAATAAAATATTTAAAAAAACCACTTAGTGCTGCGTATGCCACATCTCTGTACTTCAGGGCTCTCTCTGTGTGAATAAAGATGCCTAAGGTCCTCTGGAAGTCTCTTCTAGTTCATGGAGGTTTTCCTGAGTTACTATACTCTCTCCCCATTTGTATCATCACCCATACCTGCAGGGGGCGACTGTGGGGATTTGTAGAATTTCTCAAGAAGAAAACCCTAAGTGGATTTTTGTGTCTTGGGGAACAGAGGGCTCACAATTGGCAAGCAGAGTGCTCTCCTCCACC
Organism: Felis catus; assembly: GCF_018350175.1. Taxonomy (NCBI): domain Eukaryota; kingdom Metazoa; phylum Chordata; class Mammalia; order Carnivora; family Felidae; genus Felis; species Felis catus. Next base: position 31,952,023 of record NC_058369.1, on the reverse strand, counting down.
TGATCTGGGGCAGCTGGGGAGAGGTAGGCACCCTTCCCTGCAGGTGACCTTGCCACAAAGAAGCAGCACGTCAAGGCAGCCGAGGGCAAGCCCCACGGCGGCTGGGGCTCAGAGGAAATTTTCATTAAGAGGGAGATTAAGGCATCTTCATGGACTGTGAGCAGAACAAAATCATTAATAACTAAGCTCTTCGTGCACTATGAGACAGCGTTCTCAGTGGGGGTTAATTGGGCTTGCTTGTTTGCAACCACTTTGAGCAGGGAGAGAAAAATAGCCGTTTTTACAGTGAAGATTTGCCCTGTGAATGCCCAGGCACTGATGAATAAAAATAGTAATGATAATGCCAGAGCCGTCAGCAATAACAAGGATGTCCAGACCTCCACGCACTACATCCATTTCTGGTTCGTCCTCACCAGACCCTGCGAGGTAGATTGAGAAACTGAGGCTCAGAGTTGTTACATAATCTGTCCCAGGTCTCCTGGCTATGGAGAATGAGTTGGGATTTAGCTTGAAAACCCAGATTCATTTTCTTGTGACTCACCGCCTCTTGTCACCTCTCTTTTGAAAGGCAGAGGGCTCTCCGGTCACATCCAGCCTGCAGGTGGATTTTCTTTGGTTTGCACGGTGTGTTAAGAGGCCTTTTTATAACATTAGAATCCAGGCTTCCAGCTTCTCTTTGAAAATGCAAAAATGTGATAGCAAGGAGCCTGCTTTGCTCCCTGGTAGCATATGAGTGCTCTCTCTTTAGATGGACGTGACCTTGGCTTGCCATGATCTCTGACATTCTTGTTGCCGTCAAGGATCTCTTCAAGTATTTAGGTGACCCGTCAGGTACTGGAAGTGATTGGAGTTTGTAAATCCTGAATGAGCATTCTCGTCTCTCAAAACAAAAAAGGTTATTTAAAAAAAACCAGTAAGCGTCTGTAATAGTAGCTATGGTTTTAAAAGCATGGACAGCGCCAGGCCAGTGTTTTTACATCCTTCTTGTCTCGGACTTATGGCAATCCTAGGAGACGGTGCAAATATTTATACCTGTTTTAATCGATAAGGAAACTTGAGTTTCAGGGTTAAACAATTTGCCCCAGGTCCTACAGCCAGCAAGTCGATGGTATTCCAACCTTGTTTGTCTGCAGAATTCTGTGTCCGGACCAGGACTTTTCAGACTTGGCTTGCATGTGAATTCCCAAGGCATCTTATTCAAATGCAGATTCTGACTGAACAGGCTGGAGGCCTGGGCCTAAGGTTCTGCATTTCTCACAAGCTCCCAGGTGATGCTGACACTGTTGGTCCAAGGACCACACTTTGAAGAGCAGTGGTCTCCACCAGGGGTTGGAAAGTAAGTCCTGCCGGCCGATCTGACCCTTCACCTGTTTTGTATGGCTCGTAAGACATACGTGGTTTTCACATTTTTTAATGGTTGGAAAAAAAATGAAGGCTATTTCATGACATAGGAAAAATGATATGCAAGTCAGACTTGAGTGCCCATAAATAGCTCTCTGAACAAACTTACACACATCTATCTGTTCACGGACTGTCTATGGCTGTTTTCTTGATACAGTGGTAGAGTTCAATATTTGTAACAGATCGTATGGCCTTCAAAGCCAAAAAGCATTAACTGTCTGGCCCTTGATGGAAAATGTTTGCCAATCACTGGCCTCTACCCCTGTCTAGGGGAATATGCAAGCAGCTTCTCTGGGTTTTAGAAGAAAGGCATCTGAGAACCTTTCCGAATCAGGGCTAGAGGAAACTTCCCCTCCACCCTGGATGAGATTGGTGCAGAAATCAAAGACAACCAGAGAACCAGGGAATAGACCAAAGCCATTTCTAAAGGGCACGTGGAGATGAGGCTTGCAAGACCAGATCAATGAACCGCCAGTGGATTCTAAGCTCCTTGTAATCCCTTTAACGTTTCAGCTTTGCTGATAAATGTAGATTCGACCTGAGCATTAAAAGGCGGGCTTTCGGAACAAGCCTCCTGGAGCTGCACTTTCATGAGCAGCTGATGTGGAAAGCCCAGAGCCTTGGTAGCGTTGTGAGGTGGTTTTAATTATGCAGAGCGGTTTGTCTCTGGACAACCGGCGGCCTCTCCAGGCAGGATACTTTGGCCCCATGCAGCCGCCCCAGAGGCGGTGCTCACTGGGTCAGCCAAGACTGCCTTGAAAAGCATCTTAGTTACCCTGGCAATTGTGTTGATTGATGATTAGGGTGGTGATCTGGGGAGACGCGGGCCTGGTTTCCTTTAGTGGATTGTAATTTGGCTAAGAAATGGGTTCCCACTGATTATTTTGCTTGGGGAGGAAAAATATGCTGTCTTGGTCAGTTGATGTGCCAAGAAAAGAGGGAAAAAAGGCGATCGTGTGTGTGTTTGTATGTGTGTTTGCACCCAAGACTTTTGCCTGGAATCTTCAAAGCAGGGAAGGATACTTAGCCCAGAACCTTGCTGTTTGGCTCACCTTATGTTATTGGCATTTGATGGCATGCTTGTTGGAAACTGAAACACCTTAGTAGGATTTTTCTCTTGAGGAAACCTATTAGTTTATCCCGAGATATTATTATTGTCTCTCATTTCAAAATAAGGCATGGTTGTTATAAAGTTTTTTTTTTTTTTAAATCACACTCTCGCACACATGTACACATATAAAACTTACATAGCACAGAGAAGACCTTTAATTGACTTTTGAGATCAGGGGTCAGCGAACTACAGCCAGTGGGACAAAATCAGGCTGCTGCCTGTTTTTTGTATAGCCTGCTCTCTAAGAATAGTTTTCATAGTTTCAAGTGGTTGGGGGGAAAAAAAGAATAACATTTTGTGGCACATAAAAATTATATGAAATTACAATTTTAAGTCCATAAATAGAGTTTCAGTGGAACACAGCCATGCCCATTCGTTTAGTATCCTCTCTGGTGGCCTTTGCAATAGCAGAATGGAGTAGTTGAGGTGGTCCTCGTGGTCCAGGAAACCGAAAGTGTTTGCTACCTGGCCCTGTTCAGAAAGTTTGCTGACCCCACAGCTAGAGACTATTGCTTATGGCTTGCTTTTTATTTTCTCAGATTCGTTCAAATTATTATGTGTTAATAAGATTTTACAGAGAATATACATTCTCTATGGTCTTTTATAGCATACCTTTTGTTCATAATAAATATTTTTGGGGACATCTTTGCGTGTCATTATATAAAGAGCGCAAAGATCGAATACATTTCTTAGCTCTTAGAATCCAGGGTATGGGTTATCACTGAATTAAAACTTTTCTGTCCAAGGCTGCTTTGGTTGTTTTTCCATCGTTCCTGATTATATACTATATGATAATAACTTTTCTTCTGCTTCAACATAGTTGTGTGGAGCTCTTATCAAACTGTCCTCCAAATGGCTGGTGCCAAGTTCCACCCCTGCCGTTGAAAAAATTTGCGTATATTTATGTGTTCTTTGGGCTGAAACTTTGAAACATCTCAGCTTGCACAGCAACCTTGTAATTAATCCGTGTTTAATCACCCTGAGTGACAATTTGTACCCGATGGATAGTGAGGAAACACAGAGCGTTGGTGTCAGTCATTTGGTTTTTCAAAATAAATCTCATTTGTCTTTAATCCTGAAGGTGGTACTCACGTTCTATTGAAAGGTTGTCATTCATCCTGAAGCTTGTGTTGGTTAAGGTCAGTGGGATGAAGGGGAGGGAGGTGGGGACCTCATAAATGTGTTATTTTGTGGTCTGTCGGTTCAAAAAACTGGAAGGTTATCCTTTATCTCTGCCATTAATGACTACCCCAGAGGGAGTTTCCTATGGACAGAGAGAGCATTCCCTCAAGGGAATGAGTCCCACATCATTGAGCATTTTGAGATCAAAGGGATTCTACCTGCCTTGTGTATGGGAGGGCCGTAGGGGGTGATCTCTGGGGAGAAACGTGTACTTTGAGATAGTGTCATAAAAACTTCTGTGAAGCTTATAAGGGCTTCTTTGGGAGCACTATAGCTGAGTGGTTCAAGGGATAGGCTTTGATGACATTTGGCTGGAATTATAATCTTGGTTCCGCCTTTTACTAGCTAAGAATCCTTGAAAATGTGACTTAACCTTTCTGGAGCCTTTCTTGGTTTTCTCATCTGAAAAATGGGATAATATCACGTACTCTTACAAGGTTGTCTTGATGAAATTGTCATGAGGATTGCATGGGGTAAAGCACGTAACGTGCCTCATTGTGTGTGGTATTTAACATGGGCTCCACATGTTTGTGGTTGAAAGAAAGAGGAGCAGAAACAGGATTGGATAAGGAGCAAGAAGGTGTGGGTTCATGGCCCTGGAAATCGGAGATTCAGTGACCGAGAATAAGTCACTTCCCCCACCATGAACCGCGTGCTTCGTTTGTTAAATGTGACGCGTGATCATTAAATATCATGCGTGATGATTCCCGTTTTAAGAACTTCTGTCACAAGAGGTGGAGTCCCCTTCACACACACAGACACACGCACCCCACCGCCACCGACCACGTGGGAGTTCAGGTTCAAAAGGAATGAGAATTCCGGAAGGAATAGCAGATTCACATTGCTCATCGCACACTTAGCTGGAGACATACACACTTCAGATGAAATGGAGTTGAGTAAAATGGGGTCCTATACCCTCTCCATCTGTTTGCTTAAATGAGGTGTTCATAGGATGTTTGTTAAAACAACTTGCAAACCGTCACACGAAGATAACATTTAAATTTTGCTCCCGGGGTCAGTATGTAGAGAGGGGCCTTTTTTGTGCCTCGCGCCCACCAACTGCACCATGAAAATTCATGTCCAAGATGAAAACCGTTCATCGTCAAGGAAATGCTTAATCCTTGTAACTCAAGCCTGCTTAAGAAGTGTCCGTTTTTGTGGCTTCTGGTGTGCCACAGGAGACACTTTGACCTGTATGATCATTATGCAGAAGCTCCCTTTTGTAAGGCGTGAGAAACAAGGATATTTATACAATGTTTGAACCCAAGATCCTACCCTGGAAACTCCCGAGATACAATCTGGCCTGTACCTGTATTTTGTTGACATGGTACCAGCTTTAAAATTTGCGGGAGTTGCCAACTTTTGACATTTTGTGTAAGAAATCAGATTTGGGTTTTTCTCTGGAACAGTGAGACTTTCTGACAGTTCTGGGCTCATATTCCTCCCTTCCTTTCTGGTGGGAACACATGTGTTTCACTTTTCTGCAGTCCCCACCAGTCTCTCTTGTGTTACACCTGGCCTGCCTCACTCATTGACATCGCTGACTGGTTGCTTTAGATCTCTCATTTTGTGCTACTAATTTCGAGAAGCAAGTGGGCCATTATGCACGACTGGAAGGCTGGTAAGAATGGCAGAATGGAATAAAGTCGCCCCTTGGCAGGGGTAAATGCGCTGAGCAGGTTGCCTAAGTAGCAAAATTTTCTCTGTCTGGGAGATGCTCTTTGGAAGGAGCCCACACTGTTGAGGGTCTGCTCTGTGATTGGCTTCTTTCGTGCAGTGGCCCATGGCCCCCTTAGAACAATTTTCTGAGGCACGTATTTTATCTGCCACTTGGTAAATAGGTGAGACTGAAGGAGGTTAGGTAACATGCCCTAGGCCACCTGGGCAGTAAGTAGTGGGGTCAAGATCGCAAGGTCTACAACTGAGAGAGGGTGTTCAGCTCAGGCATTTTGACTCTTGTCTAAATATCAAACTATACCTTGGGGAAAGCACTCCTATTCTCAGTGGTCTGGGGAGGAGGTCAGACTGTTGTCTACCCTGAACAAAATGTCTGAAGAGCGCTGGGCTCGTTGGTTTATTTGTGGATCCAGTCTTAAAGGTGAAACTCTTATAAAATCAAGGGGTGTGCTCTTGAACTTACTAGGGTGTCTGAAGGGTGAGAGATTGGCTTCTTGCAGTTCCCCCATCAGATCTGCATACACTGAAGGGGGCTCCACTCAGCTTGTTGGCAGCTTTGCTGTTCAGTTGGGCGGTCTGGGGCGCTTGTGAAAGGCAGGGGTCTGCAGAATGTCATTTGCATGTTTCCCAGAGGAGACCTCCACAGGAGAGGTCGAGAGAGAGATTACAGAGCATCCCCTCTGCAGCCAGCTTGAAGTCCACAAGCTAAAAATAAACACGATCTCCAGATTTTGGACCTGTGCTTTGGAGCTTACGGTCCCCAGCGTTTTACAGATCATGACACCACGATGCAAAACAGATAGCAAGCACATTTGACGGCTGGGAGGCATTTAATGAGAGCCTTATTTGATTTCATGTTTGGTAAATTACTTGGGGATGCAGAAATTGCTTTCACAATTCTTAAAAACTGGCTCATTATGAATACGGGTAACATCCAGACCGGGTCCTCCAAGTTGAGTGCTGAGGAATTAGGCCTCCTGGGGGCTTATTATAAGAATGCAGGTGCTTTCTTTCTTCAACGACACTATGAAATTACTCTGATAATATAATTTCTCAAAGTCTTTTCTTCCACAGTCAGGCACCCAGGAGCACACTCCTGTCATTTGCATCCTCGATAACTTGGCCTTCAGAGCTTCTCCAGTGACTTACTGAGTTGTTTGCAAGTTACAGTGGCAGTTTCCTTTCATCTTTGTGAAGCCCCAGATTTGGAGGCAATAGAGGACAGGAATGTCTCTGTCCTCTTGGGTCTGGGATTATCTGAATTCAAAGGGAAGGACACGTAAATGGGTTTCCCTGGGTTCTGGGAGGTGGGACGGCTTACTAGATGTATCCACCTGTGAGGGATTTTGGAAAATTTTGTTCTTTAACTTTCAAAATCCTGGTGACATCAGCATTTTAAGGCAGGTTTATTTCTTATTTTTCAAGTAATTCCGATCAAACTGTTGGATGATACTGGTAGCATGAGGGTGTGATTTCCTTGTAGTGGGTTTTTTATGTAGAGTTTTACATAATGGTATTAGTTTGCTCCAGCTGCCAAAACACATTAATACAAACTAGGTGGCTTCAAGGAACAGAACATATTCTTTTACAGTTCTGAAGGCTAGAAGTTCAAGAACAAGATGTCAGGACTGTTGCTTCTCTCTGAAGGCTCTGAGGGAAAATCCACTCCATGCATCTGTCTTAGCTTCCTGTGGCTCTTGGCAGTCCGTGGCATTTTTGGCTTAGAGATGTCCCTGCCATCTCTGCTTCTATCATCAGGTGGCGTTTCCGTTTATGTCTGTGTCCCTTTCCCTTCTTATAAGGCCTTGTCATTGGATTTGGGACCACCCTCATCCCGGATGATCGCATCTCAAGGTCCTTAACGTAGTTACATCTGCAAAGACCCCTTTCCAAAATAAAATCAAATTTAGAGATGTTAAGTGGATGTATCTATTGGGGAACCACTGTTCAACCCATTATGATAATAATAATCATGGTAGTAAAGCAGATACTATTTTGTATTCTTCAGCAGTGCACCCGGCTAGGGCTTTCTAAATGTGTTATCTGGAAAAGTACAGTAGTGCTGGAGGGCTGGGTGTTGACTTTGGGGCACCTTTGTAGGGAATACCCCTTTTGAGTACCCCTTTTGTCTTTTCTAGGCGCGGTTAAATGCTTGCAACAGGCAGGGATTGTACAAACAGCTATCAGTGAATGGAATTTGCTGCCCATATTGATTAATTCAGCAGTCTGAATCAGTTGACCCCCAGGTCACCCTATGAAGTTCATCCATCTTGTTGTAGCTTTTGTTGGGCTTTGCCAGGGAGATGTACAAGAAATGAACTGATCGTGTGTGGATGGGTTATTTGTGGGAAGAACTCTTGGCCCCGGGGCTTTCAATTAATGTCTAGGTTATTTAATTGATTCTCTTTCAAAGGGGGAAAAGATGGGCTCCCTTAGCAAAGAAAAACCTTTATAATCTCGGAAATAGATCCCATCTCCACAAAGTCCTGCCAGGAGTAAGTTACTCCACTCCCCAGCTCCTCCCACTCCTCTGTAAACACAACCAGAAAAAGTAGAACATTAATTGCATGTCCCTACTCCCTTATTTCTGTTCTGTTAAATTCAGCGTGAATGGATCTAGGCTTTTCAGAATAAATGAGCTGAAATAAAATGAAAGCAAATTCTGATTTTTCCAATTATCAGTATCACATGAGCCATCAATTGACCATTTACACAGTGCGATGGATATCCTGTTCTAAGCACATGTCTTATATCCTTACATATAATTCTTTAAACCCTTTATGAGATAGACACCGTGATCCACAGTAGTTTCGTGAGAAGACCCGGGTGCTGCGTGTTGAAGTTACTTCCCCGAGGTCCCACAGCTAGTTAGTATTGAAACCAACGTTAGATCTTATGACTCTGACTGTGGAATGGGCTTTGAGCACCATATTCTTTGCCTGGCTCCAGAGTGATCTTGGAGATTCTAAGCAGTGGTGGGGGTGTCCCCTTCCCGCCCAGAGTTTCCCATTGATTAGCTCTCTGTCGGTGCTTAGAACTTACATCTAGTAAATTAGGTGCTACTTACTACTGCTGATGGTCCAGAGAAGATAGTTGGCGAACCACTACAGCCCAGCCCTCCAGGACTTACTATCGCATTGGGGAAGAACAGGTAAACATAATTTAAATAACTTGTCCACATTAGGAGTCTCTGAGCTTTCTTCACACGAAGTAGTTTAGATTACTGCTAAGTGATTGGTGTTGATGTTGAGGGTCAGGAGTTTAGATTGGAAAAAGAGTCCCTACCCCCCACTTAAGCAATAATATATTCTTGGCCTCCTCCTCCTCCTCCCTGTCACGTAGAGGCCATGGAATGTAATAAAGTACTTTTCAAGCTCTTTCATCAGCTGCAAAGTAGAACCGGCCAAGGTCTGTGTCTGTGAAGATGACTAAAGATGAATGAGGTTCTAGCCCTGTGAGGTGGTGAAATTGATTGTAAGGCTACAGAAATGAAATAGTGTGTTGCTGGAATAGGAATGGGTCCTTGAGGCCAGCCAGGACACCTCCAAAACCAGACCCAAGCCTTTGTGCACCGTGGTGTGCAGTAGAGGTGACCTGTAAAAGTAGTGGGGGAAAGATTTAATAAACTGTGCTAGGACAGGCAGCTTTCCGTCTAGAATTAAAAGAGATCCAAAACTTAAATTGAAAACAAAATTGAATTTTCTTGTGGGTGAAAGCTTTTACAGATTTGGAAAGTAAAAGGCATACCTGAATTCAAATAATTTCTCTTTTTCTGTCCCCCACTCTATACCCTGTCGCCACACTGGCCGCCTTTCTGGTCCCCGAACACAGTAGGCATACCTCCACCCCAAGATGTTTGCCCATGCTGGGACCTCCCCCAGATGTCCACACGATTTGTTTCTTGGCTTCCCTCTGGGCCACTCTTCCAGCATTTCCTTGGAGCAGCATTCCCTGGCCATCCCGAATATTGTGTCATCCCTTCCCTTTTCCAGGCTGCTCTTAGGTTTTCACAGAGCGCTTGCCACTACCTGCCATTGTGTTACGTTTTCATTGGACTGTCTGGATTTTGATCTGCTCTAGAATTATTATAGTCTACACAAGATTTCAACGCCATAAGGATCTTTTTTTCCATGTCTTTCCATTCCCCAGCACCCAGAAGAATACCTGGTTATGTGTGGCAAAAATCCCGTTAGAATTTATTGACTAAACGAATGGGTGACAGGGAACCCAGAAGTCATAAAGGAAGATGACTTTCACATGAATAACTTAAAAATCGTCAAAAGACGAATTGAGAAAATTATTTGTAGTGCGTGATATACAGAGATCTAACTTTTCAAAATACAAAACCACTCTAAGTAGAAAAACATGACATGACTCCATAGAAAGTTGGACAGAGGATGTCATTAGGCAGACGTGTGAGAAAGTATTTTGTTTCTTAATGGCGTTAGCATTTCTCATGTCTCTGTTTATTTGTGAGTCCAGTATAAATAGGTGTTAGAAAATAGATTTGTGTAGAATGGCGAAGTTTGTGTTCCATGAACTACAGCATCTGTTTCCCTAGGAATTATTAAAATAGTATGCATACGCCTGTGTTTTGAGCTAAGCTTTGTTCACGTCTGTCGAGAAGATAAAAAGACCTCTTAAGATTCCTTAGGATTTGGCATTGTCCATGGGTGTAAGCAAGATCCGTAGCTGTGATCGTGGGCTCCAAGAGATGCCAGGAAAACCATGACTATAAAACTACAGCAAAAATTCACATCTACGTCTAGGAAATGTGGACATCTGGCCACCCAGGGCTGCCTTTCTGTTTTCTTGTCGCAGTACCTTGGAACGGCTGCCACTGGCACTTAGTGGTTTGGACACGGGGATGTTCAACATTGTGCAGCCTGAGAGACTGGGCCGTCGCAGTGAGGGTCTCCCTGCCCCAAAGCCAGTGGCATTCTCACCCAGTGAGAAGTAATGCAAAGTGTTGCAAGCAGCAGGTGCCTTGGGGAAGTGCCGCGTATACCTCTGATACTTGGAAACTCGCTGACATTCTATGGATCTCAGTTTCCCTCACGTTGAGATTGAGGCACATAGATGATAGAATCAGGAAGGGCCCCGCCACCGTTAACCCACGGTGACAGCGTTACTAGGCTTTCCTGCTGAAATGGCCAACTGAGGAGATTTTGGCAAGAAGAAATTGAAGAGGAGTTCTTTGCTCAGTCCCCTTGCTGGATAAACCAAACCAAACTCTGATCCCTGTAGATATGGTGTAGAGTTGTATATTACCAGGAGTGAATGTGTTTGTTCTTAAATCTATTCATGCGTGTTACACTTGGGACTGTAGATACATATGCTAACTTCATAAGTCTATGAAATATGGATGTAAACAGAAATGAGTTGTTATTTCTATGAAAATGAAGCTGAATGCTTGGAAATGACCCAATGATGAATACTAAAAACAACCCGGTTGAATTAAGTTTTGGGAAAAATGATTCTGAAAGACGGAATGAGGCAGAAATGGTAAAAGGACATGGATTTTTTTTTTTTGGACATCTTTAAGTTGTGCCATGGCTCTAAAAATAACCAAACGGGAATTTGAAGAAGATGCATTATAGGTTTGTTTGATATGTAACTCTGGTAAACCCATATTCAAAATCTCCTTTCTCCCTATAAATTGAATGTATGGCTATGTATTTCAAGAAAAAAAATGAAGATATGTATATATCATTATTTTGCGATTTCTCAACGTGATAGATGCTGCTGGTTGTCCCTACATCCATCACCTTCTTCCTTAGAGATATAAACTTTTAAAAAATTTTTCTTTATGTGTGTTTATTTTTGAGAAAGAGTGTGTGACCAGGGGAGGAGCAGAGAGAGAGGGAGATACACGATCCAAAGCAGGCTCCAGGCTCTAAGCTCTGTCAGCACAGAGCCCAATGGGGGGCTTGAACTCAGGAACCGTGAGATCATGACCCAAGCTGAAGTCACATGCTTAACCGACTGAGCCACTCAGGTGACCCCTGGAGATGAAACCTTTAAGATATTGTCTGACGTAGAGCCTGAGTGTTAAGACAGTATTTCCCAGCCCTCCTCCCTCCTAGGGGTTGCCATTTGACTAAGTTCTATTCAAAGGCTTAGAAGTTAAATAGTAAGTGCAACTTGTGGGAGGTATACCTTTCAAGGGAAGGCATGTATCCCTGCTCCCTGCCCGCTGGAATGTGGATGTGACCGTTAGAGCTCAAGCAGTTAAATTGGACCATGACGTGGAAGCCCGTGTTGAGGGAAACAGAACAAGACAGGCATTACCTGGGTTCCTGGTGCCCATAGAGGCACCATCATAGCCTTGGATCACATAACTCCATGCCGTATTTACGTGCCAGAGAAATTAGTTTTTATCTTGTTTAGGCCATTACTGTTGTCGATTTTAGTCAACCACAGCCTAACTTCGTGCCACCTGGTTGGACTACAGATGTTGGTCATGTTGGATAAAAGGTTCTAATATCTTAGCTACTGCCCAAGGATCAAAAATTAGTTTAGACTACTTTCGAAGGATTAAGAGCTATCATTTCTAGCAATAGGATATGCACTGTGTTCTCAGTGATGGAGGATCCAAAATCGTGGTTTTAATTTTGGGAGTGCTTGCTAAGGGCAGGTGTGCTATTCCAGAATACATTGTTCTGAGGTAGAGATGACTTCATCTGAAACCTTCAGGTTTCATAAGTTACTAGAGTAAATTCAATTACACATGGTTATAATAAGTACTAAAGCGAGAGTATTTCCTTCCCCCATAGTTCAACGTCTCTGTGACTCTGCGCCATTATCTATCGAGGAATAACCTGGAACGTTTCAGGAATGTCCTCGTATAGCACTGATTTCACCCTCTGAAAAAGTGCATATTCCATCTTGGTATGCATTTAGAACTGCTTATTTTAGGATTAAAGGGTATAGAATGAAGGGATACGATTAATCCCTTTGATAGCCCCTATCATTTTACCAGCAGACTAGGCAGAGAGCCTGGGTTCACATTACATACGTGGAGAAGTATGCCACAGTGCTACTGTGAAACCTTACCGCCTTTGTGTGAACAGAAAACGGCATGTGCCTTTTTAACCTCTTAATTCAATAATCACCATTCAAAAACTTTGCTTGCTGGAAAGTCTGCCTTGTTGCCTCTATTGCAGGATCGTTTCGTGTGCAAGGCTTTAAGCTGGAATTGCCTTTTTGACGGACGTTCCTGACCAGCTTCTCCAAATTACCTGGGAAGAGTGTTAAATTGGTAATAAAAACGTGAGAAAAAATGGGATGACATTTTGGGGTCAAGTTTGATTTATAAAACACATTGGGAAGTAAAAGCATACAGGGAATTTATTCACTCTAGAAAATTGGTTTGGGTGCCTGGGTGGCTCAGTTGGTTAAGCTTCGGACTTTTGATTTAGGCTCAGGTCATGATCTTGCGGTTCGTGGGACTGAGCCCCGTGTTGGGCTCTGCGTTGACAGGGTGGAACCTTATGTGGAATTCTCTCTCTCCCTCTCTCTCTGCCCTTCCCTTACTTGTGTGCGCATGTATGCTCGCTCTCTCTCTCTCTCTCTCTCTCTCTCTCAAAATAACTTAAAAAAAAAAGAATTTATTATGTGCCTACTGTGGCCTCACATGCCATGAAATACAGCAATAATTGTATCAAAATTATATATTTTGAATTAGTTGGATGTCCTTCCTTGATGCGCATATATATATATATGCATATATTTTATGGATATGTCCTTATGAATATACATGTGTGTATGTGTACATAACTTTTGCTTTTTAACACAGATGGTGGCATACCATAACTACTTCCTCTTTGTCATTCAACAATAGATCTTGGAGAGCTTTTAGTATCAGTATACATAAATAATGTTTAAAAAGAAAAAAAGACTTAAAAAGCCCCGTTGTATAGATGTACCATGATTTATTTTTATCAGTTCTCCCCTGATGATCATTAAGGGTGTTTAAAAATGTCTGGTTATTGTGAACGTTCCTTTAGCAGACATTCTTATCTGTGGATCATCGTTGCCTTTAGACATGAAAATACCTATTGGATACATTTATAGAAGTGGAATCACTGAATCAAAGGGTATACACATTTCATTTAGATACATATTTCCAGAAGGGAAAAAAGTTGGCTTTTGAAGATGTGTCTATCTGTGTGTGTGAGGGTAGAAGACTGATTTCCAATGGCTAAGCATTTAAGTTCAACAAACTTTTTGGAATGCCAATTAAAAACTTCTTTTTTATGGTGCTAAAGCATACTCAACTGGAATGCCATTTGTCTTCATTACTTTGATTTGCCAACCTCAAGGTTTTGCAAAACCGCTACACGGGATTTAACGTCACTGGACTGAGATAGGAGCTACTGAGTATTTTCCTCCTCTTAGAGTCTCTGCAGTAAGACAAGGGCGGATATACTGCCAGCAGTCAGCCACTGATCATGCCCACCGGACAGTACTGAATGTTCGGTTCATCGTAATGGAAGTTCACATTCTGCCCCAAGGTTGGGTGGGAGGAGGCAGTGGGCTGGGAAATCATGATTTCGGCACTTCTCTTCTGCCTCTAATTTTACTTCATCTCATCTCTGGGTCTCGGTTGACACATTTGTAAACATCAAGGGATTGAGCAAATACGCGAAGGAAGCCCCTTTGGCTCCTGTTTCCCCATCACACCCTCCAGAAATGTTTTATAAATTCAACCTTGAACCCAGTTTGAAAATCGCAGGTTGAATGTACCTGGAAGCCTTGTCTTCTGTCTCCGCCGTATCCCCACTCCCCTGCCGACCACTGTTCTTGTCTCAGCGGCTGCCCTTGCCCCCAGCAGCTCTCCCCCACATCCACCTTTTCACCCCACTAATCGATTTTCCACACAGCACTCAGATACGAAGCAGTAGTTCTTATGAAATATTGAGCAGATACAAACATACTGATAAAATATGTATAAGGCTTAAACAATAGCAGCCCAGCGGGTGCCCGTGAATGTGCCACCTGGCTTTAGGAAAAAGAACCTTGTCACTATCTTTTCTGATTCCATCCTCTCCCCTCACCCCTTCCACCGAGAGGCAACCGTTCTCCTGAATTAGGAGTTTATCATCTCTTTGCTTTGCTTAGGAGTTTTGCCCCACGTCTGTCTCCCTGAT